>NC_092560.1:63465492-63798270 GCF_037038585.1 Patagioenas fasciata | reverse complement strand
AGTACAAATTTTACATAATAGCCGTGTTGAAATATTAAAATCAATTTGTGTAAACTTAACAACTGAAATCCAAGCAACAGCTGAAAGACCTGGAAGTATAGGTAAAATAAACTTTTATTTTAGTATAAGTAAAAAAAACTTTGGGCAAACTCTAAGTTTTCATTTTTTCAGCCTTAAAGTAATATTCCAGGATACATGGCATTCTGATGTTCAAATCAGCATAAAATGTATTAATTATATTTTCTTTAGAGAGTGTGAAAAAAAATTATAGCATTACTTATTCTTTGGAATATAATAACTGGAAAAATGGTAGCTGCATCTGATATTTGTGTGCACATATAGGCATTTGTTGTAGCAAGTTAGAGATATTTATAGCATTCTCAGTCATTTAGGAAGTTCACAGTTACTAAAATAGAATAAGCCCCTTTGTTTTTTTGTAAATGTTTGGCTGATTTGAAGGTGTTATGCCAAGACATGTTCCTGGACGTTGTTATCTTAATATTTTGTTTTGAATAGTGTAAATAGTTAAATTTAACTGTCAGGCATCCCTTGGACGCTGCAAAGTGTAGCACCGCTAGCACTCACCAAATGTCCAACTTTCAGACTCAGGCAGTTTGATTTATCAGGTGACAGAATGTGTTCCTATCTGTTGTTCTCCCTTAAAAATAAATAGCCAGAACAGTGTTAAACATGAGTGTACTGTAAAGCAAAGATGTTTTTAGGTGAGTGGTTCAGTTTTGTCGTTAAAAGAGGGATTTGATTATTGTCACCTGGAGGAGCTAGCAATTGAAATTAAATAAGTTTTACCTGCAATATTTTGTTTATTTATAATTCGCTGTTTGTTTGAATTATTGAAAGAACTCAAAGTATTTAAGATACCTTCTCAAAGTTAAATTCATGCTGACTCAGTATAGACTGACTAGACTACTTACCTTTGTGGTTAAGGTATATGAAATGAACAATATCTATATTCTAATTATAATATTCCAGTAAGTGGGTTATAGTACAATATTACGATAGAAAGACCAAAATGCTTTTTCTCCTTCCAACAATGGATGCTTCCTGTGAAAACTTTTGATGTGGTACATCTTTCGTTGTGAGTAATAGCAGTATGGATCTTGGAAGCTATTTGTTTCCTTTTAACACTTCCATTTTTATGGCATGTAGTTAGATGACAAGTAGTGGCTGTTAAGCAGTTTTTTGCATCCTGAAAAGAGCAAATACCGATTTATAGCACAGGAAATAAGGAGGCACAGAAAACTCATTTAATATTATAATTACACTTTTGTTCAGGTGCTTTATAGTGTCAATTAAACACTGAACTCATTTTCATGATCACAGCATCACTTGTGAATTTTTAATTACACCTGGTTCTCCTCTTGTAAACCACTGAGTCTGTGGAAGTGTCTCCTAAAGCCATGTGAGCTATACCTTTCATAATGTCACGTGTAGGTATTAGTAAACCTTTACTGTTACCTTTTCAAATTTAGCATGGACCGCAGTCCCATATATATATATATTTTTGTTGTTTTTGCTCAGTTACATGAATGATTTCCATGCTAATACTTAAGTTCCCCTGCAAACACCAGTGACTACCAAAGATGTGCTTATGCTGTGAATTTGAAAACAAAGGGCATGAGTCTTCTGCTGGTTTATCTCTGTATATAGATATGTGTGTGAAAAGGGAAAGAAATTACACAGTTGTTTTGGGATTTAGAGCTGTTGTTAGTGGCAAGAAGTTAGAAGAGGGGTAGGTTTGACTAAACCAAAGATAATGAAAACTTGTCGAACTGCAGGATTAAATTACTATAAAGGAAATCACCTGGATGCTATAGAGGCTTTCTGTGGCAAGCATGAAAAAAGGGAAGGAATTAGCAGAAATGAGTAAGGAAAGATATATAATAAATAAAGTGTGCTTAAAAACTGTTTTAAAATCGGACTTCGGCAAAATAAAATTATAACAAAGCTGTTGGGCATCAAAATGATAGATTGTGTTTGTTTTAGGAAACTTAAGTGGTACCAGACATATGAACATTTTAAGAAAAGTGATTGAAATGACCTTTTTAGAACCTTGGAGTCGCCTGAGGACTTTCAGTACATTTCTGTCTGTGTAAATTAACTTTTAACATATTTGTGTTACAGATGTTAATGAGATGTGTTAGATGTTTTAAACTGTCACTGCCTTTGAACAGTATGTTGCTGTTAAATTAAATTCCCTGACTATGTTGTGGCTGCCTTTGAAGTGGCAGTTGTGAAGACGCATGAGAGCTATGGATAGTGGCACAAGTGGAAGTGGGAAGCCAGTCTGTGATCTTAATAAACGACATAGGCTACTTAGCTCCTGTAATGAATTTCTAGATTTTTTGAGTAATTTTGTTAACTTTTATATGAATTATTATGGTACATTATTGGATAATAATGATGGATTGACTGTATCACAATTCAGGATTGTTAGATATTGGTGATTGAGAACGAAAGAGAATTTTCATGTTTTCTAAAGAGAAAAAATAGGAAATATTTCTAGTTTTAGTTCTTCGTTGAGATAGTACTTTTTTTTTTTTTCTAACAGTTATTTCTCATATTTTTAGGGCTATACCCATGAAAATAAAGATCTGGAAACAATCTCTTGTTTCTGATTTCCTCCTGCTTTCTCTTCATCAGGTTATGGTGGCTGGCGTTAGCAAAAATTTCTTACTTTCATATATGTTGCAGTATTGGGCTTTTGGTTTGGCTGGGTGTGTTTTTTTTTTTTGGTCAAAGCATTGTTTTCACACATGTGTTTGTTTTTTTTTTTTTTAACAGAACCCTGTCAAGAAAATTCCAGATTCTCATGAAATTACACTCCAACATGGGACAAAAACAGTAAGTGATAACACATTTTTCGTTTTTTCTAGAACTGAGCCAGTCTATGAAATAAGTTAACAAAGACTTATTGTCAGCTGAAGTTCAAGAAGCTAATTATTTTCCTTAGTTTGTTGTTTTAGTCTATCTCTTAATGTGACTGAAAACATGTTTTAAAGCTCTTTGCTTTCTTGTGATAACCCAAACATGGCTCCATTTGACGCAATTGTAGCCTCATTTTCTTCTTCCTTTGTTAAATATGCTCTCTGCAATTGATAGAGTCCCTCTTCTAGGCTAGGTCTTCCCAATCTCAACATAGATCTAATTTAGGCCTTTCTTTGACTGGTGTCATGGTTTAACCCCAGCCAGCAACTAAACACCATGCAGCTGCTCGCTCACTCCCCCGCAGTGGGTTGTGGGAGAGACTCGGAAGAGTAAAAGAGAGAAAACTCATGGGTTGAGACAAAGACAATTTCATGAGTAAAGCAAAACCTACACACAAGCAAAGCAAAACAAGGAATTCAGTCGCTACTTCTGTCAGCAGGCAGGCATTCAGCCATCTCAAGGAAAACCGGTTTCCATCACACGTAACGGTTATTTGGGAAAAGAAATACCATCACTCCCAAAGTCCCCCCTTCCTTCTTCCCCAATTTATACACTGAGTGTCATATCATATAGTACAGTATATGCCGTTGGTAAGTTGGGGTCAGCTGGCCAAGCTGTGTTGCCTCTCAACTTGTTGTGCACTTAGCATGGCATGAGAAGCTTGGTGCTATTTAGCCACAACTAAAGCATCAGTGTATTATCAACATTTTTCTCATTCTAAATCCAAAACACAGCACTATACCAGCTACTAGAAAATTAACTCTATCCCAGCTGAGACCAGAACAGTGTCCACCCCTTATTCTATACCATCTATATATACCTTTTACAGCGCGTGGCTCTGTGGAGTTTAGTTGCCAACTAGAGTTAATGCAGGACAGCTGGACATGGATTTCAAAAAGAATATCATTGCTAAAGTTTTTAATACTTCTTTGTAGCTGAATATGGATCTGTTTCATTCTCCTTAAATCTTTAAGTGACTTTTAGACATCATTGTCAGTTTCTTGAAACTTTGTTCTTTCTTGTCTTTGCATCTTTTCTAAGGTTTCACCTCTAATATTGCTCCTTCACTTTCTTTTAAAGAACCACTGTCTGACTTGGACCTATCATGTCTTTGTTCTCAATATTTTTATCTTTGCATAATCTCATCTTCCAACACAAATTCAACTTTCACATGCTGATTCATTTTTATAACATAGAATTTATTTTCTGGCCGTGAATAGCCAAGAATCTGTTCCAAAATCCTTTACCCCTATTCTTCCTTGTTCATTAAAAAAGACGCTGCTGCTCTTTATCCTCTTCGCTTTGGGCCATAAGATAGGTTTCAGTGAGAAAAGAATGCTGTAATTTCTTATATTGTCATTATATCCTTTTGAAAGCATGTCAGCTATTTTATAGAATTCTCACTCATGCCATTCCTGATGATTTCTTTGGAGAGTGGCAAAAAAAAAAAAAAAAAAAAAAAGGAAAGAAAAGAAAACCCTCAAAAATTATTTGAGAAAAATGCTTTTTTCATGAGGTTTTAGACAATCCAAGAAAATATATAATTTTCCTTTTTTTGATTTTTAAGAAAACTCATGAATTAATTTTCTGTTTATGTAATTAATGCAATTATACACTTAATAATTTAACATTAAACAATATTAAATAAAAATTTTAAATAATAAACATTAAATTAACATTTATCTCAAAACACTAACAATAATTTATGAATTTAAGATTTGAATTTTTAATAATGAATAAGTATTGAGAAATTAATTATTATTGGACATTTTAAAGGAATTTTCTGGGGGTTTAAACTTAACAGTAAAGACCATAAATGTCTTTAGTGAGCTTTCAGAAATAGTTATTTTCAGAAGTGTCTATTTATCTTCGATGTGGAGAGATGATAAGGTTTACCTGTTTGTTTTATCATAGACATAGAGACATAGAGGGAGGAAAGGAAAGAAGTAAGAAGTGTGTTATAAATGAAAATAGAAAAATAGTCTCTTTTAGGACCTATAAAAGATGCTTTGTATTACAGTAAACTAAAGTAGAGTGGAGCTTTATGCACACAGTGCATGACACTTCTTGGCATACTAATTTCTGTGCATACTAGGATTTGTACACTAGTGTGCTAGTGCAAACTAGTTTCCCATTTTACATGTGACAGTAATTGCTTCTGCAGTATGTTCCCTAAATGCATTTCTTAACAAACTTCGTTATATAAAATCTTTTGAGTTATTTGTCTCTGTGTTAAACTAGTAGATCTTTTGGTGACTTCTTAAAGCATAAGCTCATGTTGTTTTAAACTAAAAGGCCTTGTAAAGTGGAAGTTACCGTTTTGGAAGACTTCTCAGGTATTTTGCCTGCATGAGAATGCAGGTGTTATCGCCTAGAGCAGAGGTGCATAGCACAGTTGAATTAGCCTGGATACAGTGAATGAAACATATCATTTTAAAAACAGCTCTTCTCTAGAAGGACTATATTTTGTTTTAGTTGTTCTAGAATAAAGAAACTACTTACCCATGTTATTACACACATATAAGGATGGGAACAATTTCGTATCTTCATATCAGTGATTCACCCAATGTTTTAAAATACAGTCTTCTCATTATGTTCATACAGTGTACTGCAGAATCACAGAATGTCAGGGATTGAAAGGGACCTCAAAAGATCACCTAGTCCACTCCCCATGCTGGAGCAGGAACACCTGGATGAGGTTACACAGGAATGTGTCCAGGCAGGTTTTGAATTTCTCCAGAGAAGGAGACTCCACAACCCCCCTGGGCCCCCTGTTCCAGTGTCTGTCACTGTGAAGAAGTTTATTCTCAATTTCAAGTGGAACCTCTTGTGTTTCAGTTTGAATTTTATGTAAATTTATAGTAAGCAAAAGTAGTGCTTTGAACTGATCTTGTCCTACCATTGGTTGTCACCAAGAAAAGCCTGGCTTCATCCTTGTGACACTCACCCTTTATATATTTATAAACATTAATGAGGTCACCCCTCAGTCTCCTCCAAGCTAAAGAGACCCAGCTCCCTCAGCCTTTCCTCATAAGGGAGATGCTCCACTCCCTTCATCTTCTTTGTTGCCCTGCGCTGGACTCTCTCCAGCAGTTCCCTGTCCTTCTTGTACTAAGGGGCCCAGAACTGGACACCATATTCCAGATGTGGTCTCACCAGGGCAGAGTAGAGGGAAAGGAGAACGTCTCTTGACCTCCTAACCACCCCCCTTCTAATACACCCCAAGATGCCATTGGCCTTCAATCTAATGAACGTGAGTTTGCTGAAGACTCTATTCTTTTGCAGCTGAAAAGTCTCAGAAAAGATATCTCAAGCTGGAGAACCTTTCCAGAAACCTGAATAATTTCCAAGTTGCCTTGCTTGTACAGTGTAATGGGAGTTACTATTCCTAAGGAAACTTCAGGGATATATACATATTTTTTTTTTCTCCTGACAGTTTTGATACATAAGTATGAGAAAGCATACAACATCAGAGGTATTCTGAACAGTGTGCTTTCTAGCAGCTCATAGCTGCTCCTCCTTACTGTAGTTAGAGTAGAGTAGAACACTTGAGTTTGTTACTTGAATGCATTATTATTCTGGAGATGCCCAGTTTTCCTACGTGTTAGAAATCATGAGGATGTGAATGGGCTTTGAAATCTCTGTTTAAATGGTAAAAACGGCATTTTTTTGGGAACACCTTAGAGGTTGTATCTGTTTCATTTGAAAATCAAATATGTCACAGTGACATAATCACTTAAGTGGAGTTTAATTCATTCTTAGGGTAGCACACAGCAGTACACTTAAACGTGACTTAGGGAAGTAAAAAGAAAAATGTCGACTCCATTAGAAACGCTGTAAATTAGACTTTAGGGAGGTCTCTGGGTTCGGATATCTGATGATTCTTTATATTCTTTAGAAGAATGAAGTTTTAGACCTTCTCTAAAAGATGATATTTGAGCAAGTGAATGCTTCTAAAATAAAGCAGGATAGTTAGATTAAGGAGGAATCAGTTGCCTAGTGGAAAAATAGCATAATTTCTGCAACATCTTGGTTTTCCTGAAAGTACTTTTTTCAGACTGTTGGCTATATGATGGCACTGAATGTTTGAAATACAGTGAGATACCAGCATGAGGAGCATGATGAGGAGAAGATGACTAGCCTTTGATAAACTAAGGAATGCCTGTTTGAGTCTTTTCTATGTGAAAGTGGAAAAACTTGAAAGAAGCCCATACTCTTTCAAATAAGGAAACTTGGTTTTTAGCAAAACAGATTGCCTGTCTTAAAGAATAAATTCCATTCATAACTGGTGTTTTTATTGAAACATGTATTTTCTCTTGGTTATTTTTTCAACTGGATGGGGAAAAGGGAATATCTCATGCTAAATTCAATTTTTTAAACAATGTTTTATGTGGGAAATATTCAACAGTTTACATAAGTTTTAAAAGTCTCGATAACACGGTGTATATACTAAAGCTTAAAAAAAGTGTGGCAGTAGACTAACATATCTTTGAGATGAGGATTTTTTGGTGGTGCTTCTAAGTGTCTGCATTAAGTCATAATGGCTGTCACTACTTTTCATGTATACATTTGAAGATACAGATGAGTATCCTTTTATGCAAGTTATTGTAGTTTTTAAACATCAATATCTGGAATATTTAATAGAGCTTTAGGCGTCTGAAAGTAATTGACCTGTTGCTGTTTTTTTTTTTTTTTCATTCTTGTTCCTAAGAAGGTCAGCATTGCTAACCTATAGCCATAACACTATTCTCAGGTGTTATCTTTCACTCAGAAATGAAAGCTGTTATTATTTATTGTGTATACTATTTCTTTTCTTTGGTTGTTCCCCCCCCACCCCCAATTTTATCGTAAGTTGAAATGCTTGTGGTGGAGTATAAGATTATTTTTCTTTTCCTTCAGAATTTTATGGCATATCTCTTCAAATCCCTTTACAAGCATTTTCTAGAAGAAATAATAATGATAGTAACAACAATAATTGTAATTGTTATCATCATCACTTTATTTTCTTGTGTTGGAAGACTGTCTTCCTTGTTATGAAAGGGTTTCTGAATCTGATGATTATCTGTCTTATGTGTGTGGGATGACCCAGCTTTTTGTCCAATGGTTGAAAGTCGTCCTCTGGTTAGAGTCCAGGTTTTACCCATGGTCTGCCTGACTTAAAATGCCTAATAGAGGTTAAATTGTGTTGTAGGGTTTAAAACCTAAACATGAATTCAATATGAGTTTTATCGTCTCATGTAAACTTTTTCAGTCATTTTAACATTTCAGGTTGGGTATAATTTTTAGTAATTCTAAATTTTTTTTTTCTTTGTGTAGGTTTCTGCTTTGGGGTTGGATCCTTCAGGTGCCCGTTTGATAACTGGTGGATATGACTATGATGTTAAATTTTGGGACTTTGCTGGAATGGATGCCTCTCTCCAAGCTTTTCGGTCACTCCAGCCTTGTGAATGGTAGGCACAAACACTGCATTTTTCACCTAAGACTGTTCCTGTGTTAAGCTCAAAAGCCTTGTAAGATAGCTTGTATTCCGTTGTGCTTTTTGTGGTACGTGGAATGTGAACCTGAAAACTTACCTGCTTATGTCTTTTCATGTGTGTTCGAACAACTTGCATTTTTTTCCACCTTTAGGAACTACAGGTGAATTTTCAGAGGAAATTGTGAATGGCATATCAGCAAATAGATTATGGACCACTCAAAGAAACACATTGACTTTCATAGTAAAAATCAAAATTAGTAGAATACACTTTCTGTATGTACTCTGCTTATATAAAATTAATGAAGAAGAGAACAGAGTTAAAACAGTTGACCCCTTTGTCAAGAGCCCCTTTAGTTGCTGCCAATATTTCTGAGTGAGAGGTATCTAATGTTCTGGAAGCACTGGTCGTTTGCATTGCACTGCTAGTTGAATAACTACATAGTGTGTATTAAAAAAAAAGTGTAAGAGTGTAAGTCTGTTGTATTTTTTAAAGAAAAAAACCCTATATATTTATTTACATTTATCTATACATTCGTATATGTAAATTAAAACAAAATACACAAAGCATTTTTAGAGAACGATTTCCCTACTGTCCATAGTGTTCACTGGTAATTCAGCAGGAAAATGAACCAAGTGCATTTACTTATTCCAGAGCACTAGGAGGTAGACCTTCTTTAGAAGGATTGCATGTCTTATGCACATCAAACTTTCAGATAAATGCATTCATAAATTAGTAACACGGTTCTAGCAAAGTACTTTTTATTGTCTAACTAAGGTGGCGCACTTTATAAGATACTTCGGTATGCTTAAAAAGGGATTCAAATTCGTTACACACAGTAAGTAGTCCTTAGAATGTCTGTTTTTAATCATTATTTTCATAAAAAGTTACACCTGAGTTTTGGTCAATTTGGTCAATTTAGAATGTTTGTGACTAATTATAGATGTGCAAAGAATCTAGACAATGAAAGATGAGAAGAAGATGGGGCTGTTGGTCTGAAAAGGAGCAAAATAGAAAGGAATTCTACTGATATTCTAACTATGAAAAATCAGGAAAATAGAAACTGTGCCTTGATACCTTATGCAATTCTAATCTCTTTGACGGACATTATAATAAACAGATGAATGGCACATCTACTTTGAAAACATAACTTGGTAAACATGTAACTTTGAAATAAGGAAAATTATCCAAATGTGAAGTCCCATTCAGACTTTTCTGTCATGAGTTTTGTTTACATGATTAGATAGCAGGATACAAATGATATTTTCCTTTCCTCTGTCATAAATGAGCAGTAAGAAAGATTTGACAATCTTTATTCTCACAGTAGGAGTTTATTTTAAGTATTTCCAAATTTAGCAGAAGAGTTCATTCAAATTTAGTAGTATTTGGTAATAAGACATGAATATAGTGTAAAAACCACAGATACAGTGTATGTTAATGACATGTCCCGTTCAAGGAAAACAGCTTGCAAATACATTTGTGGCCTCCTGTTTGTAAAAAATAATGGTAAATTATGAGCTTAAAGTTCTTGTTATCCCTCACACTGTTCATTTAGTGTGTTTTAAGTATCTCATAAGTATTTTTATAGGAGTGTTCTTAGTAAAATGTACATTCCTGTGGTTTGAGTATGTTGAAATACCAATGTAATACATAAAAACACAAATATAAAATAATATTAAAATTAGAATTGACTGATGAAATCTCCGGGAATGTCACTTATGTTGCAAGTCTCATGTACTAATTTTGGGTTTTTAAAAATATATTATTTAAATACCTCTTCTGTATCTCTTTGTAAACATAAAACTGGAGCTATAGTTCTCTCTGATAAAAAGATCCAAACTCAAGAAAAAGTTCCTTCATGCTGACATTGAGGCATGCTGGTGAGCATTATGTGGAATATTGTGTAACTTATGCCCAGGTGTATATATATATATATTTAGTGGAATCTTTGCAAGGACTGTTAGATTTCACAGACCTTAATTTCAAAGAATTCTGAGGAGTTCTGGTATAGAAGCTTCATGTGTTAGCTGAAATCCAGTTCTGGAGCCATACATTTAATTTCATTTTAAGAGTAAAAAAAGCTTGAGAACAATCCTGTGTTGTCCAGGCTTCGTTTTGTAGCATAATATCAGGTTGCTCTGTTAATTTCTCCTTGGATTTGGTACATAAGAAAAGAGCAAAAAAAAAAAAAAAAAAGATCCTGACAAAAGACTAGTACCTTCAAACCACACCTTGGTGTTAAAGGTGAAAGCAAGGGTAAGGCAAAGCTGTGTTACATGTGTAGAAGTTCTTTTTGTGTGTCAATTCTACCCATGTATATAGCTTTGTACTGCAAGTCCTGGCAGAAAGTACTGTGCACATTTGGGAACTTTAGACCAAAATGACCTGGATTAGTGCTGCTAAAGGGAACTGTTTTTGTAAGTTTCCCAAGACTTTTGCTTTAACATTAATAAGAACCAAAAATATTTTCTTTAAGAACTGCCTCTGCAGAGCTGCACTCTTGGTCATACTCAAATAAAAAATCTGAAAAGTGGTAACTTCTGGGACTTTGCAAATACTCTGCTTATAGAACCAATTTTTGGACATAATTTTAAAAGTCATATTGTACAGTCAGAAAGGTGGGTTTTTTTAACCTTTAGATAAAGCTTGTGGAAATGTTTTCTGTCAAACCTATTTTTTCACACGACTGATTTGATGAAGTATTAGTTATGTTCCCATTTTGCTAGGCACTGTAAAATCAGGTGCTCTCCCTTGTTAAAAGAAATTTTAAATCAAACTAACATGAAAACGAAGTTTGTTCCAATGTGCTGATACAGAACTAAGAAGAAGCAATATGAAGATATTGGTCAAATTATGAACAGTGCCATGTTAACAGTGTCAATATCTGTAGTTTTAATTTCAGTAATTCAGTGTCTGAAAAACGGTTTTCTCAGAAGACTCTGTGGGCTTTTACATATTGTGGATTCTGTCAGAAATCAGGTTTTACTTTAGGGCAACCTGTTTGATCATATCTAGTGGCCAAATCCTCTTTTTACATGAGACGTAAATCAAGCAAAAATAATCTTTCAGTGTAGTTTTTAAATGTTTGCATTTGGTTCTTATATTTCAATGAAAGGTGCAAAACATGAGTCTGTGCTTTGGAGATATGTTGGGTATTTTCTTTTGACAATTTCAGCATTAGAGTGTGAGAAATACAACTAGATAATTTATTCATTCTGTATGCAGTACTCAGGTGGGGCTTGGGAATATTTTGAGCTTTGTACGATTCACGTCATACAGCAAGAGCACTTGAAGTACAACTGAGGGCAATTTATTAATTCCTAAGACATGCTTGTTGCTCCAAAACTCTATCTGATGGATACTTCAGTCTAGGTTTATCAACTGTCTTCAGAGAATATTCTAAACTTCATGTACTGTTTCTCTTTTATGTTTCTTTTTAATTTTTTCACTGTTTCTACTGACCTTAATGTGGCTGACCTTCTTTCTCATCTTCTAAGCAAGTATCCGTTTTTGCTCTTGAGGCTCAAGATGCTTTTTCAGACATCGCCTGTGATCTGTTTCGGAAATTCCCAGATCTGAGTGTCTCCTTTCTACTAAAAATCAGAGTTTATAATACTTCAGCCAATTTGGCTGCCAGTTTATATTACATCATAGGGTGCTTGAAGCAATTTTTGGCTTTTGAATCGTAATGTAATCAGTTTTGCCAAACATTTTTTGAATGAAAAACTTAGGTTTAGTTTATATTACTATGATCAATGCAGAACTTTTAAAACATGTATTACAATGTTTTATGTGTTTTGTGTTTTAACTCATAGTTTGAGGGTAAATTTAACAGATAATAGCTTCTACTGAGTCAGTCATGAAATCACTACCATATAAGACATGAAACATTATAATTATTAAGTTACAATTTGCATAGTCAGTTTTGTTGGTCATCTGACTGTTAATTTTACTGTGTGAAATTATGTTAAATTGAGTTTCCTTATAGTTACTAGGTTTCAAATGCACTTCGTTGTGTTCTTCACTCATTTGAGGACAGTTTGATGCCATGAGAATCCAAATCTAGCTGGCAAATGCATTCCAGTCTTTAATTTGGGGTTAATTTAGCTGCAGAGCTGAAGCATTAATATAATGTTATTGTGCACAATCTGTTAATGGGCCGGGATATAAATTCTGGCAGATGTGGGGTGGATACACTCACTTGCATCGTTTTCCATCCTTGTAATGGAGTATAGCTGGTTGGTGATCAAGGGGATATGTGCTTCAGATACACCAACTGCAGTGAACTTTGTTCATAAAGCAGAATGCTGAGAGAAGATGCCAAAGCTCGAAATGGATTTCTCACTCATCAGCCATCCTCCCACTTTCAGTTAATTATTTTTGTTGTCTTCGTATAATATTATTCCATTATTTCTGTCCCAGGTATTCTCAGTCAATAGAAGACATATGTAAGAGAACCTTTACAGCAAATGAGCAATCCTGTAAGACATAGTAGACTAGGCAGATTGTTTTCTACTGTCACGTTTCTTGGCTTGATGGTGTATTTAACTTTGTCCAAGATTATGATGAAACTATCCCTGAATACAGAAAAAGATGCAAGAATGCTGACATATGACTAATTTCCTGGTGTACAATCTGCAGTGAAGTTTTATGTAGGACTACAATGTACTTTTATAGTAATTTATAGGTTATTGTAAATCCACATGTTGCTTTTGAGAAGATGAAAAAAAAATTCAGCCCTGATGAGCTGAATCAAACACGTACTATGTATCACTTTGAGTTATAAGGGCATTCTTAAATATATTTGCCAGAAATTGCATATTAGGTGCCAACTTTCTAAATAATATTGTTTGTTGTCTTGTTGAAGGAGATGCAGAAGAATGAAAAGCTTTAATCCATTAATCTCAGATTTTTTTTTTTCCGCCTTTTTAGTATAGGAATGCATATGGGTTTATTTCTGCAATGTCTTTTCTCACCATTGACACTTCTGTTTTAGTGTAGGCTTACAGGATCTGAAGTTAATTGAAACATTTTCTTTCTTTTTCTTTTTACCTTTTAGTCACCAAATCAAATCTTTACAGTACAGCAGCACAGGAGATGTCATTCTCGTTGTCTCTGGTAACTCGCAGGCAAAAGTTCTTGACAGAGATGGCTTTCCAGTTATGGAATGCATAAAAGGAGACCAGTACATTGTGGATATGACAAACACAAAGGTAAAGTCAAATTAATTGAATACCAGGAGACTGACAGTATTGTGTATTTTTACTCTTAACAAGAAACCTCATGAACTTCAGTAAGGAAGGATGCAAAGCCCTGTCCCTGGGTTGTGATAGTCCATGTATTGATACATGATGGAAGTTGTGGAATCTTCATCCATGAAGATTTTCAACATCCAGCTAGACAAAGCCATGCCTGACCTGATCGGCCTGTTGGCTGTCATCTGGCTTTCAGTGGGGTTGACCTAAGTGAACTCAAGAGGTTTCTTCAAACTAATGTTTCTATGCAGCTACAACAAATTAATCTTCTAAACAGGGTATCTTTCAAAAATTGTCAACTTCCCCCATACCCTTGTCCAACCAATAAAAAAATACTGGAAGCTATTGATCTGATCTGGACTCTTGCTTTCTTCCACACTCCGATATTTTGCTGATACAATTTACGTCTTTCAAAGCAGGGGTTGGAGGTTGTTATTGCTGTTACTTGCATGCTGTAAGACTAATAAGCAACAATATGCATATTTTTAATTGTAGTTAAAAATGCAAGCGGCAAAGGTCTGATTCATAGTTTTGAAGTATCTTAACAACAGTTGATTGGGTTTTGACCACTTTGCCTTCAGATTTCCACAAACTATATGAAACAAGGATTCTATTTACATGAATAATTTAAATTCAGTTTAGTTTTTTAGATAGCTTAAGCCTAAAAAGTAAAGAAAAAATCTACTGCTCAAACTGATGATAAAGTTGATTTATTTATTGCTTGTAAAGCGTATTGCCAAGTAACTAGGCTAAATGCTGTTTTGCCTAAAGCTGTTCTTGTCAGATGACTATTTTTTTTGGGTAGTGATATGTATATAAAACCATCAAATGGTAACATCTGCTTTAGTTCTTGTTTACTTTAAAATAATTCAGATTTTCTTTCTCTTGTAAACTTCTAGAATTCCAGTGTATTGTGGTCCAACAGCCAAAATGCTAAAATATTTATTAAGTCGCCCCATTAACTTTTCAGTATTTCTCTCTATATTTTGCTTAAAGCAAACTGAAGTAATTCCAGAATTGCAGGAGTAGTTTCCAAATATCTCTTTGAATGTAGTCAATGAGCATGTGCCTATACTTCAAAGAGATAAAGCCAACTGGACAAAGACATTTTATATTCTTAGTCACCATAATGGCAATCACTTACTTTGGATAGAATACTTACCTTCTGTTTGTCCATCCTAAAGGAACAGGGCTGACTACTCAGTTTGTAGCCTCTAATCGTTTATCAAAGACCCATCTGAGGTTAAATCCATCTTGACTCTTTAATTCGATTTCCTCAGTTTTTTTCAACGAGGTCTTTGCTTAGTGTGTTTTAGCATTGAGTGCCACCCTGGTAATTTTTGTTATTCCTGTTGTTTTTGTATAGCTTGGACAAATTTGCATGAAACCATATTGATGCCCATTGTTTCATCCTTTCTCTGTATCACAGTTCTCTCAAGAGAAAAAGGGAAAGTATGATTCCATGCCATATTCTGAAAGAAAAATACAAATAGAAGAATGGCTGGGTTTTTATAACATGCAAATGAAAACATACATGAGTGAAATTAATCAGAGTTCATAAAATCTGTTAAATCATTGTGATGTCAGTTAATCATTGCTGTGGTCAGAAGGATCTGATTTGGTCCTCAGCTTTTATGTGACTCCACTTGAAGTATTTAGAATAAAACCTATAAAACCTTATAAGACATGCTGCAAACCCTTGTAAGACCTGTTTGTGTTTATTTCCTTAGGGTCACACAGCAATGCTCAATTCAGGTTGCTGGCATCCAAAAATAAAGGAAGAATTTTTGACATGTTCTAATGATGGGTGAGTATTGAGGTCTATCTTTGTCATTGTTTTTTGAGAGGCTTGCTTGACTTCAGTGTTTTAATACTGTACACTAATTTGCTTCAAATATAATCTTTTTAAATCCTGAGCAGTGCTCAGGACAATGTTAGGTGGGATCTGGAAGCAAAATTTTATTTGTTCCAGCTCTGGATAATTAAATTTTTGTTTTGGTTTAATTATTTTAGTTTTTTAATTTAAAGTTACTTTTAACGGTATTTCATGAAACTTGTTCGTTAAATATGTTTTAATGAAGATTCTTGGACAAAATTTAACTTTACCTGGGATATCTTCAGAGTAGAATAATTCCTGTCTAGAGACTCAAAACTAACTGGATTCACTGGCAAGATACAGTATTTCAACTGAAAGTTGCTAGTTTTATGTTAAGTTTAATGGCATATTGCTGAATGTTGTTTGACAAGTGTCAGAGAGACTATTAGAAACTATTTTGTGGCTTCAGCTTTGATCTTTGTGGTTAGAATCAAATTGCAAAATGTCACTGTGGCAGTGACATTAATAAAGTTACTGCAGCTGTCAGTAGCAAGACCATGAATGATTTTTGAACCAATGTTTCAAATATGCAATCTCCTTTACTCCAGAGTGACAGTGAGTGGGAAGACTGAATTGCCTCATTAATGTATCTGTAATGTGGTCAATGGTAAACAGAAGATTCCAATTATCAATTACTTTAAACAACAAGTGTGGGTTTTGTTGTTGTTTTGTTCTTCCCAAAAAGGACAAACTTACTGATTTAACACACAAGTATATGAAAAAAGGATTTTGATAGGAAAATTCACAGTTTCTGATAAGATCATGACAGAAGAAAAAAAAGCTTGAATACTACAGTGTGCTTTACAATTCAGTTGTAAAAATACGTGCAAGTTAAGCCAACTATGTAGTTTTTCCAGGTTTTACTTCCATAGTAGGTATATTTATTAAATGATAGAATAGATGCTTTAGGAATTCGTTGCTCTTTTAAATGTAGTTAAACATTAGTACGGCTTCTTAATTAAGTTGACTAGTTTGTAGAAAATCAAAAACAGATTAAGATATTCTGAATTATGGAGACTGTCTAATTTTGTCCCATCTAAGCCAGTGCTTTACTAATATGCCAAATATGGATTCAGTGCATCTGTGATGCTTGAATTTCTGTGAGTTGAAATGGTCTGGTCAAGTAAGTAAAATCCAGATAAACACTACCACAAATGGTTGCATAATTTAATTTTGAGAGGCACTACATGGCTGAAATTGCAGGAAAATATTTTAAACCCATTTAATTTTGTTTCATGTTAGTGACAGGTCTTTGCAGGATTTGGACACATCATGTGAAAAGAAACAATTTCGATTGCTTAATTTGCAACACGGGACTTTAATGTTAAAGACAATATTCCACCTGTGAGATTTAACAATAGCAGAAACTATAACGTATCCAGTGTTTAACACTAATTAATTTTAAGACTGGAACTGTAAACAAGAATAGAATCGTTCCAGTTGGAGGGGATGTAAAATGATCGATCAACTTGTCCAACTGTCTGATCACCTCAGAGTTGACCGAAGTTACAGCAGGTTGTTAAGGGCCTTGTCCAAATGCCCCTTAAGCACTGACAGGCTCGGGTCATTGACCACCTCTCCAGGAAGCCTGTTTTAGTGTTTGACCACCCTCTTGGTACAGAAATGCTGCCTCACGTCCAGTCTGAACCTCGCTTGCAATTTTTAATGGCTCCCATGTGTCCTGTCGCTGTATCCCCAGGGAGAAGAGCTCAGTGCCCCCCTCTCCCCAGCCTTTGCTCAGGAAGCTGTAGAGAGTGATGAGGTGGCCCCTCAGCCTCCTTTTCTCCATCCTATGCAAAACCTCGAAGTTTTTTATCCTGACAGTGCACTCCTGTTCTTGTATGCAGTAAAGATGAGCTCTGAAAGTTTTGCAGTTTATTTTTGTTAGTTTTGTTCCAAAATTTGTACTAGACGTTGTGGAAAGATGAAATTATTTGAATTATGGTGGCTGCTCTGGAACTTTCAATAGGGAAGGAGTGCTCTCTGGATTTCTAGATGTTGAGATTTAATCCTCACACTGGAAAAGGAACTGCCACATCTGGCATGTGTGGAGAAGGACATCTAACACTGAACACCAGAGGGTCACTCCAGAGTGTATAGATGCAGGAGAATGGAACTAGTGTTGCCTTTAACAGGCATGCAGGAAGGCAGAACATCCTCCAGTTTTGCTGGCTTTAGCCTCTGTTGGACAGCACATGGAACAGTAAAACAATGCTGTATTAGCTCTTAAACAGGTACTTCTCACTTAATCAGCTTCCGTGTACTCCAAACTTGGTTGCCAGAACCAACACCTGCTTTTAAAAATTCTTGCAAGAGAAGCTGTAAGGATTTCCAGTTTATCATCTACAGGTTTGGAACCTGCTGAAAGTAACAGTTGAAGCACGTATGTCACGCTCCTTGAGGCGTGCTTAATGGCAGTGTCTGAGGTTGAAGGAGATGAAGACACAGGGGAGCACCTGAGGGGTGTTAAATGTACTGTAAACCCTAATCCATATATTATATGCTTCTAGAGAAAACTTGCACCACCTCTGGAGCAAACAGTCATTCATAAACTGAATGTTAGAACTATTTACAAATTGTGGAGTATATTTTATCTGACTACTATAGCATTTGCATTGTCTGTCTCTTTAGTTGAATGGATGTCACTTGTGTACAGTTTAAAAAAAAAAGTAAGGAAAGAAGATTGCATTTTCTGGTTGGTATGTTGAAAGCAGGAGCTTTTGTGATGCATAAAGAAGTTAAAACGCAAATTTTGCGAGTAGACTTGTGGAGTCAAAGGGAAATAACATGTTTTAAATATGTTTAAATACATGCTTCTAAAATATTTTGTACACATACTTCTTTTTACGTTAACCATCTATAACTCAAATTCTTACTTGGGCGTATTCTTTATATACACTTGACAGTTTCTTTTGATTCCAGGTGATTAAGGCAATAGTAATATCTGAACTAAACAGTAATTCAAATGAAAGCTCTTAGAATTGCTACTGTAAAAGAAATATTTTGAGATTTTGTCTGTTTCTTGTGATCTATTCATGGTGTTCAAATTTGCTCTGCATTTTAAAATATAAATCTTATAAGTAGGTTTTGACTATAATGCATCTGGTTTGTGATTAAGCTATTTGTAAGTTTATTACTTGAGACTGCAGATATATGGGTTACCAGCAGGGAGTCTCAGTGTGTTTTGTACGGCTGTTCAAGGACATAACATTAAACTCAGAAAAGTCTACATAAGAAAAAGACACAGTTCCTTCTGACAAAGCTGGTCAGCTTACACACTGGAATGAGCCCGACCTTAGACCTGATGGTTATAGAATAAGTCTGAAAACTCCTCTGTTTGACTTGTATAAGTTCATGCCCACTTATGCAATTGTTAGTAAATACATATAACTTACAGTAGCTCACTTCATTTTGTTTTCCTTGAAAGTACTGCAGACGATTGCTTGTTAAAACATGTTTCTTTTTTTCATGTTATAGTAAGTTTTTTAAAAACCTTATTTTTAAATAAATAGTGTCATTATTCTTGAATTAGAGATTAAAAATAATTTTGTTGGGCTTTTACTGATTGTTCAGAGTTTGTTAGCTTTTAGTTGGAAGTAAGAAGTTTGTCAGTTCTGTAAGTAATCTGATGATTAACCTTAAGTGTACAGATGAATAACACTAATTAACCTAGAGATTTAGCTAAGGAGCTCTTTATTTGAACGTATATTTTAAACTGGGTTAAATCTCCTGCATGTGTGCTCAGAACTATGTAGTGCTGCTTTTAGCTTTCCAGTATTTCAGGTTATTAGAATAAAATTGCATCAAAAGAAAAGGCAAACGTGGAAATTCAGCTGTCTTATCTATGGAACTGCAATAATTCTTTCTTTAAAAGTTTGCCTTACAGGTATGATAATTTAAATTTTCACTAATTTGTTGTGAATTTATACCACCTTTTCACTCTTTTTAAAGCCTATATACAAACCTCTTTTTAGTATTGGTATTAAATTGATTTAAACTTTTCTTGCACAGCCTATCTTTTTATTTATGGCTATATGTTGCCTAGAACTTTAAATACCCCACAGCTATTCCTGAAAAATCAGTCCCTTTTAATTGCACATAGTCCTTGCCGTTCTCGATAAAGTTCAGAGGCAAGTGTGTGATCGAGAACGTATTTGTCTTTTTCATAATGCCTTTACCATGTTATTCAGGCTTATTTAGAACATACACTAATTGGGGCAAAGATCTGTCAGCAGTGTCTTAGGCGTGTCTACAGAACTGCAGTAAAGTTTATAGTAACAGAAATGCCAACATTAATACATTGCCTGAAAGTCAAAGAAAATTTTGAAAGTGAGAAAGACTTTAAAAACTGTTTTTCTCTCTGGAAATACACCTAAGCAGGCTGACCTAAAAAAATACTTTGTATTTTAAGACATAACTAAGTCCCTGTTTATATCATCCGAAAATATCAGTTGACTTCTCTGTTAAAACAAAGGAGGAAGAGGAAACGGATAATATTGTTTTCATTACTTGAATGTTTTCTTATCACAAATGTGATAGGTAGTGCTGTATGAATAAGCAAGAGAGCTCAGTGATATTAGATGTGCCAGCAACAGGTGTTCTGTGTCCCTACTCTCCTGTATTTTTTCCTTTTAGAAGTAGAATCGCAGCCAAACTTGAAATTTAGCAGTACTGAACTATGTGATTTGTCACTGCAGCTAGGGCTGTGGTTGCTTAACAGCTGGTTTACTGTAGAAAATTCCTCTCACAAGTCTCCCCTCACACTCTCTAGTATGTTAAGTTGATGTTCATACTCTACAAAACGTATCTTAGAGAATATTGACTACTATCACCAAGTGACCTCTGTAATAAGTTATTTAGGGGATAAATTGTGCTTCAGTGTAGATCCATCTCCAGTTAAATAGATGGAGTTATTTCAGTGAAGTAGCTTCAGATCTTCAGAAATATAAAGCTACTGGAGAGTGTCCAGAAGAGGGCCACAAAGTTGGTGAAGGGTTTGGAGAGGAAGCTGTATGAGGAGCGGCTAAAGTCACTTGGTTTGTTCAGCCTGGAGGAGACCGAGAGGAGACCTCATAGCGGCTACAGCTTCCTCACAAGGGGAGGAGGAGGGACAGGTGCCGATCTCTTCTCTTTAGTGACCAGTGACAGAACCCAAGGGAATGGCAGGAAGATGTGCTAGGGGAGGTTTAGGCTGGACATTAGGAAAAGGTTCAAGAAGAGACTGCACAACACCCTCAGACACATGGTGTGAACTGTGGGGTTGTCATGTACAGGAACAGGAGTTGAACTTGATGATCCTTGTGGGTCCCTTCCAGCTCAGGACATTCTATGATTCTCTGAAACAAAATTTTGCGTTTAAGGTACAATTTAGTCCTTAGACATTTGTCACATGTATGGTTCAAATATGAAGCTACTCTGCTCCATGGGATAGGGTGCTAAATGTTGGTGTGTTGTTTGGGGTTTTTTTGGTTTGTTTGTTTTTGTTTTGTTTTAGTCATACTGTTGCTTAGTAAATGTTCTCTGTGTCTTAAAAAAGAGACAAATTTCTGTTACTTGTGCTATGAGTTGGAATGAGGAATGATCATAGAGAGTGTTGAGAAAGGAAAAGTAGATACATTCTTAAAATCCTTCTTTCAGGGTTTAAACTATTAATGCTTGACAATGGTACTTCAACTACCTTTTTAATGCAACCATTGACAATAAGCTTAATATTGTATAAGTGATTTTTAATTTCAAACATGAAAAATATAGTTTGAAGGATGAGTGGTATAGATAGTACTTTTGCATAACTTCCATATAATGTTTGCAAGCATTGCTGTTTAGAAACTTTTCTTTCTTTTAGGACACCGTTATGGCCTTGGTACTACTGGTGGAGGTTTTTGAAATTTCATACACCATAGTGAACAGTGCTGCTTTATGATCACTTTAACCTCAGCTACCTTTAACTTTTTATATATTAAACAATGCATCCTATTAACCAGGTTCACATCCAGAATAGCTGCTGTCTTGTCTCCCTCCCGTAAGCTGCCTTGTTTGTATGTCTGTGTAGGTGGTAGCTATCAGTATATGACTTCTCCTTGCATGATCATTGTTTTCTGGCAAGTGTTCCTTTAGTTAGTTCCAGAACAGCATAAAGCCTTGATAGCGTGACAGAAAAGAGATTTGAGCAAGGTCTGGAATAGTACTGCTGAAGATGTCCAGCAGTCAGTTTTCCTGCCCACAGAACAATCAGTTGTTAATCCTCCCACAACACCATTCTGCCCGTCTTCAACTGGCAACCTCCCTTCAGCTCAAATGACTCCGTTTTAATTCAGGTGGTGAGGTCTGTGCCCCATAAGCATTAGA
Source organism: Patagioenas fasciata (assembly GCF_037038585.1). Lineage (NCBI taxonomy): Eukaryota > Metazoa > Chordata > Aves > Columbiformes > Columbidae > Patagioenas > Patagioenas fasciata. The sequence continues at coordinate 63,776,374 of NC_092560.1, read as the reverse complement.
GCCAAGTCACCTAACAGAGTTCACATACTTGCTCCTTGGATTTTTTTTCCATGTTAGTATGGTCTCAGGAGAGCATGAGATTTGTTGTTGCCAGCCTGCTTGGCCATGCACTCTGGAGGACAGCTCTGCTGGCTGTGAAACTGGGTTTACATGGCATTTTTCTTGGATTATAGAATCTAATCTTCAGGTTACATACTGTCTGCTCACTCTAGGTTGATAGCCTCTCAGCCTAAGCTGATTACACTTTAAATTGACACAGCCTTGGAGTTTGTCTGAACTCTGTTAGGACCTGCAGTAGCTTGGTTGACAACTGGAGAACTGAAGCTATAATTTTCTTTAATGTTTTAAGTATCAGTAATATTGTGCATCTGAAGACATAGGTGAAAGCACAATCTACCTGTGCAGTTCAGTGTAATTATATTGTCTTGCTGTTATGCAGGATTTGTAGATTTTTTGAATACTATATTTGAAGAAATTACAATTAAACTTGTTACATGTACCAACCTTTTTGTGTTTAAAAGCACGAAACAAACTGCAACTCTGAAGAAGGCTTTTGGATAAATATTCTTAGTTTTAATGCCTTCAGTATGTTAAACATTTTATGTGTAATAAACACAGTTAAGACAGATTAGTCTGCAGCTTTGAACACTGCTGAGAGCATGAAGGTAGAAATGTGAAAGCTACTACCAAGATGTTTGTATAAGCTTTTGTTAGAACTTAAGCATCAGCACTGCATCTGTCTTTACAAATTTGCAGACTATTTGGGAAAGCATACTTGAAAATAATTACTAATGTTTCACCTTTATCTAGGTGACCATTTAAAAATCTTTATTTAATTGCGAAGTCTTAGGCTTGTGGTTTTGTGCAGTTTCTAGATTTACTTCTTAAAACAAGCTGCATGATACAGAGTGTTAAGACCTCCTTTGCGGTCCAAAGTTCTTACAGGCCCAAAAGGTCACCCAGAATTATATCTGCTTGCATCATACTACTTAACAAGGTAGGGAGTGCAAATAATATTGAGGTTAAACAACCTAATTTGCCAGTGGTGTAGTATGGCTTTGACTTCCATCCTACAAAAAATAATAATTCTTGCGAAGATGTTTCAAGCACATATGTAGATCTGTATACACATGCATATTCACTTCATGTGAAATATTCCATGTGAAGACGACATTCTGAAGTTTGAAACTTTTTCATCAAGTTTTTTCTGAGGTACTTTCTTCCCAGGACAATGTTAGTTCAGGCAAATTTTCGGAATTAATATAGGGCATAAAATAATACCATTCCATTCCTTTTAGAATGGTGCAGTGAGTGGAGCAAGAAGGGACAGCCTTTTCAAAGGAAGTTGGCTTTTGCAAGTCAGTTGCCGTGTTCTTAGCTTAGCATGAGAAGGCAGTAGTTTTGGTGTGTATATTTGCTTCTGTTGTCCTAGAGTACTTAGTATGTCACTTCTTGCCTGCATTGTGCACAGCTTAGGTTATATGTATAAGCTTTCCTTCAAACTTGTTATCTACCTCCTTTCCATTAAAATGAGACAGATTGGAAAAGTTGTTTGATTGTTACATCTTTCCTGGTCCTGGCTCACTTTGAGATGAGTTATGTTATACTTTTGAACTGCCTTGTTAGCAGATCTGGGGCATAAATAACTTCTGGCAGGATAGAAATCATGGGAGACTGGAAGTTTTAGTATTTCCATCAGCTCAGCTTGATATCAGATAGGTAAGAAGACAGGAATTTGCTTGTTTTACTGATAGGAAACATCCCAAGTTTTTGGGCAATATACAGATTGGTGAGCAAACACTTCCATTGTGATGGCTTTGTTCCACAAGTATGTTTCACTCCAGCAATCTCCTTTCCTGTCTTCTCCCATGAAGACTTGATTATGTCTTTTATTATATGAAGATGAAATCCTTTCCTCTCAGGTATTCAGTGGTTATTTTAACCTAGAACTCAATGAAAAGACTGTTTTCTCACGAGATATGCATCTTATTTGAATGACCAAAATTCTTTGATTATTCTGGTAATAATAGGAAGTGCAATAGACTTAGTAAACTAAACTCTAATGTTTTTGTTTGATAATGACAAAGTAAAGTAGGGTAGACAAGAATTTATTTTGGCACATTTGCTTGCAAAGATTAAATATGTATTCTGTCTAAGAAAATAAAATTAAATTGCAATGATTTATGTTCAAATCTGATTCTGTATTAAAGTTATGCAATAATGACTAATGATAGTTAATATCCTATAGATCAAAATCCTGGGAGAAATATTTGCTTTGGGTTTTTTGACATTTGAAATTACAGGTAATTTCATTGTGTAACGAGATTTAAAATTGTTCCTCCTATCAGGGTCTTCATGTTATATAAATAGATGTTACAGTTAAAATTCCACTGATAAGTTGCTTTTTTACCACCTGAGAGATGTATGTTGGGTGGTTCTTGTTTTTCATGAAGTCAGTTGGAATAGGCTGAAGTTTATTTCGCTATTAGTAGGCTTTTCAAAGGTGTATGGTTTCACTGAGTGTTGGTTGGTCTGGAAATGCTTTCATTCAGAAAATTCTGTTTAAGACTGATAAATATAATTTTGCAAATGGGATAGAACATCATAGAAATTCTATATGGGCTTTTGTGAGAGAAACTTCTGATGTTTAATCAAACATTTTATAAATTTTTATATAGTAGCTGTTAGTAGGTTAAAAGCAGTAAATTACAACCCAAAATCTGTTAATTTTTTTCCTGTTCGTTCCAGTGAATTTTGTTTGTGACTTTTAAAGGGTTTATCTTGTAAATACATGTGAGACATTTGTCTCACATGGACTGGCTAGCAGGAAAAGGATCTTAAAACTGACAATCTGAAATAATCAAAACAACATGTTGCTAATGTGAGTTCATAAGACTGGACTACTGCCTCAAAACTTTCATATTTTTATAAATTATTTTAATTAAAGCATGTTTTTTTCAGATAAAGTGTGAATCTATTTCTAGTAAAACTTGAACACTAAGTATTAGTCTCTGATAGTGAGAGCAGATTGGCTAATGACCTGGGTGAAGAAAACAGCATGTAAGGTCATAAATGGAGAAGAATATTTTCAAAACTCATACATGAGACTTAGTTACTTTTGGATAAGGATTTGGAGCTTGAGCTCTGAATGTCTGTTAAAGTTGTTCAGCTTTTTGAGGCTAGGAAGAAGTCCATACAGAGTCCTTCTGAGGATGGCAGATCTGTCCATGTGGAACTTCTGGTGAGAAATGGATCTAATAGTTCTTTCTGCAGCACATTAATTACAACTTTTTTTTTCTTTTTTAGTTGCATGCTATCTCTTCAAAACCAATATGCCTTCACAGCGTTATCAACCAATTCCTTGTTGACTTTTTACCTGATTTCCTCCCCCCCGGCCTTACTGTCTCTGAATCATTCCCCAATAGATTGTTTTACAGACTCTTGTTGGCAATAATGATAATTTCTTTGAAACTAATTTTATCTTTTCAAGTATTTGCTAATAAAGCTTAATATTAAATGCATTTCTCTTGAGCAGGATTAGTTCAGTTTTGGAAACCTTTCATCTCCTTCTTGAAATGTTTCCAGACCTGTGATTTGTGAAACCTTCTGTTTGCTAGGACAGAAAACATCTGATTGATATTCTTCAGTTTAACTCATTAGTGGTAGTGGAAACTTCTGGTCAGCTAGTATCTACAATTAAGATCTACATTCATTGGTGTCTGTGTGATTTAGAACCTTCTGGCAAACATTTCGGTCTCCTGAGGTTGAACTTTTGGTGAGATAAGATGCAGATCTTCTTTTGTCATCATAAACTTACTAAAGCATATACATTCCTTCCTTCAAAATAAATAATTTACTTATACTCATTTGTAGCTTCATTCTGTTGTGTGATTCACAGAGAATTAAATGGATAGCAGTATAACAGGAACTGAAGAGTTTCACAGAAGAAAAAAGGTGTCTTCCCTTTTTTGATAGTACACACAAGCTTAAAAAACCCAACAAGAACAACTTCGTATTTTCATCCATGTTATCATAGTTCTGAAAATAGATTTAATTAGTTGTCCATACATTGATGTTTCATCCCAGCGTGTGTCTGCAGCATGAACTGCTTTCCCTTTGTAATTTTTTGGTTAATTTTTTAAGGACACCAAGTATAGTGCTATTGTGAAAATACATTTTTGTAGTTGTCGTTTGGGACCATTGAATCAAAATTGCCATTGAAATACAGTGTGCATTTTGTGTTTCCACTTTTTTCCTGCAGAGGACCTCTGAGGACCAGAGTGGACTCATGTAGTCCATGTCCAGGGCTTATTTTCTCTAGAATCTTTTCCAAGTAGTCAAAAGGTGTCTAATGTATTTTACATAGCTCACATTTCTTTACATGAAGTTCAGCCATCAAGTAACAGCTCTATTAGTGACTTTAGAATGGCTAATTTTTCAACCAAGGACGCATGTTTATAAGGATCTAGATGATGTTAATAGTTTTCTGAACACTATACTTGAAAAAATAATAGCATTACAGTTTAATTTCACAGGTTCTGATGTTTTGGGGGAACAGTCCATGCAGTTGTAAAGTAGCTGTTCCATATGCAAACTCTCATTTTTTTAATCCTCTGCTGAAGGTTCTCATCGTTATAATTGAATTGGTGGAGTGAACATTACTCATCGGCTTCGGTAGAAAGTTAGTGGTTTGGTTTAAAGATCTTTCTTGTCAAGTTACATTAAAATGAATGATTTAGCAATGAAACAGCCAGACAACATCTTAGACAATGCCAAGCAGGTTTTCAAACAGGTATAAAATAACATCCATTTTTTCAAAATAAAATGAAACTAAATATTTATAGGTTACTTGTTATTTTCCTTGTTTCTGAGCCTTTAGTCTGAACTTGCTCACTATTGATATTTCATGCTTGTTGTGGTTCTTTCACGTGAAAGCTGAAGTACTCATGCAGTCTACCAATTTCATCAGTCTGAGAGGTCTTGGGAAGTACAAAATATTTCAGGACCTCCAAAAGCAGTAGAGATGTGATAGACGTGGTCACCTTGTTTGGAAATTCATATAATTATGTGGAATATAATTTAAAATTATTCCAAGCATACTCAGTGCCATAATAGAGGAAGACTTTAAAGTAGTGAGCCTTACAAGCTTTATTTCTTGTAATGACTATTTGTGAATCAGAAGTTAACTTAAATAAGGTACTCTCCAACTGTTGCAGATAATATTATTTTGAATTAAATATCAAATTATATGACACACAAACCTGATTTAACCAGTATTTGATATACGGTATACTATAGAGTTGTTGCTTACATACCCACATTGAGATACCATGCAGATTAGCTAAAAACTTGTTCTCAAGATTTGCATGAGGTCAAAATTAAGCAGAATTGGCATTTATGAAAATCAAGTTATGCAGGAGGATTTGTATAGCCACCTTATCTGTCCTCACATAGTTGACGTGGTTTTATTTCAGCCATAGCAATTGCTGTTTTCAATAATGAGGCTTAGGAATTACATGTGCCAATTATGTTAAGTTCTTGTGACTTTTTTCTTTCTTCTGTCTCTAGAACACCCTGAGTTCTCATCCTTTAGCACAGGAAAAGGGAGCATTGAGGATTATGTAGGGGTAAAGTTCTGTTGCTTCTGTGAAAATCTTGCCTGATCAGCCAAAAATTTATGTCTTTGGAAAAACCACCTCTAGAGACTTTTTAATAATACCAGAGTGCCTTCATCAAATTGCTGCCGTTTTGCATGTGTGTAGTAATTTGCACTTCACTGTCATGGTAGTTCGCTTTTTTGTCTTGACGTGTGTAGAGGTGTGAAATCCACTTCAGATAGATGAGGATGGCTTTTTCTAGACTAACTTATCTATTTATAGATATTTGTGCAGTACAGAGCTGATTAAGAGAGCACAGCAAATGAGCAGGCCTGGTTAAGAGGAGTTTGAATAACGGTTGTGCTGGCCGTTGCTGAAAGCTGTATGTTTACAAAAGGGTTAGTAAGGCTATTTTTGTCTTTATAAACTATGTACGTTTATATTAATATTTTTCTGAAGTTTTTCTTGCTTAAAATGTTAGCTGTTGCAATAAAAATCCCGTCAGTTCTAAGAGCTTGCATTTGAGGGTTTTTTCAACAGAGATGCTTTACTGTGTAATTTCATTTTTAAAGGGTTCATACAGTAGCAGATTATCTTAAGAATTAAAAATTTGAAATGAAAGAACTTGCTGCAATACAGGGAAAATGGAGGACAGAAGCATGCTAAGTTGTGCCAATTCTTTTTCCTTATTATTAAATCAAGTCTTGCTATTATGTCTATGGCTTTGTGGAAGTGAGGATGTTTTATGCTTTGTCCCTAGAACCCTGTTTTATGCACATAGACAGGAACAAGACTCTACTTTCCATGTAGCATAATTGAAGAGAAATTGATTAATCAAGTGGTTTTTACATTGCAGCTTGTATAAGCACAAGCTTTTGCTGAAGACTAGGTTTTCAGTTAAGCATTGAGCTTTTTCTGCCCCTCATATATTGATCCCAAGTCTAGATCAGTTTGTTTTCTGAAATGATACATTTAGAATTTCTTGTTATCTACAGCTTCCAAGTCTATAATATATAAAATACAGGAGGTTTGTTCTGTTTGTCAGTGTAAGACAGAGAAACACAGGAAGAGCTGGGGAATCCATCCAGTGGTGATGGGACATAAATTAAGAATTTGTTGTTCCTTCAGAGTAGTTTGAAATAGACATACATGCACATATATCTGGTGTGTGTATAAATGCAATGACTCCAGTAAGCATGTGAAGTTTTTCATGTGCAAACAGCAGATGCAACATGAAAATACACTTCTGTTTTCTCCATTTGGAAATGGAACTGGTTTTGTTAACTTAGTTAACAACTTAACGTGATTTCACAAAAGCCTGAAAGTATCTGGTAAACTTACAATTCTGACACTGACTTCCCTGCAGCTACTCTACATACTTTCAAACAAGATGGTACAATTTTTTCAGTGGTAGGAACTGAATTGCAGGTTAGGAGTACCTATCCTGGGATGTGTAAAAGCAGCGGTATCTTGTGGGTTTAAACAACTGATCATAGGTGGGTGAAAGAAGGATTTTTGACATCTCATAAACTTCTAAAAGCTGTGTTATCTTTCTGCAACATTGAGGGTGCCAGGAATGATGAAATTGAGTAAGGGGCCAAATTCAGCCTAGGACCACAAATCTGGCCTGTTTGCATCAATTATTGAGGGTTCTCTTGCTTCAAGGTAAAACACATTTGTATTTTAAAGATAAAAGTATACAAGAATTAAAAACTGTATTTCAGAAATGGCTTATTTTTAAGAGCTTCCTTAGCTGTGTTTTTCCATAGTAGGAAGGAACTAAACATATAAAGCATCCTGAACTTGCTTTTCACTAATAACTTCCAGTTGAGTGGAAGCTGGAAAATGTCCCAATTCTCAAGAAGAATAAGAGGGAAGACCCTGGTAATTACAGGCCTGCCAGTGCCTGGTAAAATTACGGAGAAGGTTATTCTGGGAGTTACGAAAAACATTTTAGAGACAATGCACTGGTCGTAGCCAGCATGGATTCACAAGAGGGAAGTCCTGCTTAACTAACTTAATTTCCTTTTATGACAAGGTAACCCATCCAGTTGACCAAGGGAAGCCAGCAGACGTGTGATTTTTGGATTTTAGCAGAGTTTTTGGTAGTCTATCACAGTATACTTCTGGAAAAAAAATCCAGCACACAGCTAGACAAGTCCATAATATGTTGCGTGAGCAATTGGCAGACAGGTTGGGCTCAAAGGGTTATAGTAAATAGGGTTATATCCAGCTGTTGGCTGGTCACCGGTGGGGTTTCCCAGGGCTCAGTTTTAGGGCAGTGTTCTTTAATGTTTTTATGAATAATTGGGATGCAGGATTGAATGTGCTTTAAGTAAGTTTGCTAATGATACTAAACTAGGAGGAGCTGTGGACTCCTTCGAAGAGTAGAGAGGCCTTAGAGAGAGATCTGGATAGACTCTACACCTGGGCGGCCACCAAGCACATGAAATTTAACAAGAGCAAGTGCCAGATTCTCCACCAGGGATGGGGTAATCCTGGTTATGCCTACAAATTGGGGGATGAGAGGCCGGAGAGCAACACAGTGGAAGGACATCAGGTGGTTTGGGTTGATGACAAGTCAAACATGAATCAGCAGAGTTTCCTAGCCATCAAAAGGGCCAACCATGTCCTGGGTGCATCCAGCACAGCATTGCCAGCTGGGCGAGGGAGGTGATTGTCCTGCTCTTCTCTGCACTGGTGCGGCCTCACCTGGAGCACTGTGTGCAGGTCTGGGCAACTCTGTGGAAGGAGATTGAACTTACTCAAGTGTGTCCAAAGTAGGACAGCCAACATGGTGAAAAGCCTTGAGAGCAAGACTTCCGAGGAGTGGCTGAGGTGACTTGGTCTATTCAGCTTGGAGAAGGGGTGTTCCTATAGTCATCTTTAGCTTCCTCATGGAGGGGCAGAGGAGGGGTAGGTGCTCCTCTCTTCTCTGTGGCAGCCAGCTACAGGACATGAGGAGGTGGCATGAAGCTGCATCAGGAGAAGTTCAGGTTGGACGTGAGGAAAAGATTATTCATTTAGGGGCTGGTTGGTCCCTGGAACAGGCTCCCAGCGAAGTGGTCATGGTACCAGACGTGTCAGAGCTCACGGGGCCTCTGGATGATGCTCTTAGTCACATGGTTTAGTATCAGGTAGTCCTGTGAGGAGCAGGGAATCGAACTTCTCTGGTCTTTTTATTTAAATGGAAAACCAAATTGTTAAATGTAGTTTCTCAGTTGTTTATGTCCTGCTATTTACTGGTTTTAAATCTATGTATTTTCAACTCTAGCCAAACAATTTCCCCACACATGGAGATAAGGGAGTCTAAGTCTATAGTTTTTTGTCTTCAGAAATAATAAAATTTTATACTATTTTGTCCACTAACCTTTTGCTTTAGACTTTTAACCTTACACAAAAGTCAGAAAGGCATATAGGGGATTCCTCAGTAGCAGTAATATTATGAAGTAAGCAGACTATAGTGTTGAGTACATGGAAAAATTATGCTCTGTGTGTTTATCCAAACAGATACAGGACTCTATCCTGACTCTTTGGAAAGCTGAGGCTAGGAAGTCTATTTCTTCTCTAAAAGAGATGCTGTCTTTGTTTCTGAATTTTTGGGAGTAGGAGCGAAGTGTCTTACACTTTGGCGTGTATTCCATAAAATATGATAAATACGATAAATACATACATTTGTATTTACTTACACTTCATGTGCTGCCATTTGGTGTGGTCTGTATAAGCATTTAATAAGTTTTTATGGAGATTGTACTACAACATACAAAATTTGTTACTTCACACATAAATGCAAAGTAAAACTCAATTTTAAAATTTTCTGCTACCCAAAGTGCGTATTTAATCTGTATAACTGAGTTTAACTTTGTATTGTTTAGAACAGAGTCTGTAACTTTAAAAATCAAAATACATTTAAGACTTATAGTTTGTTCTTTTGCTACTTACCTGTTGTTAGATTACAGTTCATTGCTAATGGAACTGCAGAAAAGTGGCTGTGAGTGAGATCTAAGAGGGCAGCAAAACCAGTTAAAACTAATTGTTACGCATATGGGAGCAGCTGACGTGTTGCTTCAGAGAGCTTTTAATTGCTTGACTGCTTTAATTTAATTGCAGTTCATTTTTCACTGGTTTAATGGGGAGAGTTCTGCTGAGTGTTATTAATAGTTCCAATCTAAGTTATTTATTACAGTGAAGAAGAACTTGAGATCCAAATGAGCCTTAACTATTTTATAGCCATGACTAATCAGCTTTTTAGAAAGCATCCTGTTTTCCTAGTGATTTACTCTTCCTGTTCTTGCCATATCATGCAAGACTGCTCTTGAGTCATTTCAGTTCATGCAGGTGACAGTAACTTGAACTGTCAAGTTGTTCTTTACCAGAAGTCTTCGCCTTTGATCTTAATCAGAGGTACCCCTGTAGGGAGATTGATTACAGCCCACTCTTATCTTTACTAAGTGGGAGATGAGATCTCAGTTTGTGGCCTTCTTGCCCTATTTGGAAAATAACACCAAATTTTACTTCCTTTAACTGTCACAGGATTCTGAAGTCAATCACGTATTATCTGTAATTCATCTAATGTTCTGTATAAAAGTAATAATATTGAAGTTAGATGTTGCTGGAATAGTTAAGTGAAGGACTCATTGTGTGCAAAGTGCTACATAGTCTTAGGAAAATACCAGTACTCTTTTTTTTTTAAATAACACATCATTAACATAGACTTTGCATTATTATTAATTCAAAAATGTATTGGCCCTTCAGGGAGCTTAATATGCTTCTTTAAAATCACTGAACCTGATAGTCATTGGAAGAAATTATGTAGGGAGATGGTTCTCTAACATACTCTATGGATGATTTTCTGAAGACTTGCTTAGATCCTTTGCTGGTTTGAACTGGAGAGGTGGTGTGCTTTGATGCAGACATTCATGATTGTCAGTGTAATGGTTGATTCAAAGAAGAACAATCTCTTTTTTTCAGTCAGATTTGTATGTGAAGACTTCATCAACAAGACAGAAAACAAATTAGCTGTCTGTGCCAGCAAGAAAGTAATTCAGAACTAACAAGCTTTTTTTCTCTTAGTGCAGTCTGGTTGCCCAAGTGCTCATCACTAATGAGATCAAATATATTCAGTACTTTAGGAAAATACAAAAGGAATTTGCAGTTAGCAATAGGACAAGGGGGCATGGGCTTAAACTCTGCCAGGGGAAATTTAGTCTGGTTATTAGAAAGAAATTCTTTGCAGAGAGAGTGATCAGGCATTGGAATGGCTGCCCAGGGAGATGGTGGAGTCACCGTCCCTGGAGGTTTTTAAACTGAGATTGGACATGGCACTTAGTGCCATGGACTGGAGTTGGACCAAGGGTTGGACTTGATGATCTCTGAGGTCTTTTCCAACCCAGTCGATTCTGTGAATTACTTTAATATTTGTGGAAGTACAAAGGGAGAAAGGTCTATAGGAATTCAGACATGATGGGCATGTTCAAGTTTTGCCTGTACATTGGCCTACAAAAGGGGTTTTGTCAAATAGACTGAATCCATTATAACTACCTTAAGTTAAACCTCAGAAAAAATTCTTCAAAGAAGAAACCATTAATTATTCTTTTTTGGTAAACTATGAGCCCGGCAACCACTGTTGTCAGTACCGTATATACCATTAATTTGAAGACTTTTTTTAATCTGAAGAGAGTTTTTCCTGTATCACTCGTTTGGCGATCTAAGGAGTGTTCTGGAGCATGTTTGTTGTGCCTTTGTTTTGTTTTTAAATCCCTCAGTGATCTGTCTTCAATTTATCTTCCACAGAATTTGAATGTATTTAAGACAGTGCTCAATGCAGTGCATTCTGCTTTCTATAATATCTAAAGCTTTATTTAACATTACTTTCCTTTTATGTAGTTTATTCTTGTATGTTGGTTCTTGAAGGTGTTTGTTTGGTTTGGTGGGGTTTTTTGTTTGTTTCTTCCCCCTACCTCCAGACAGTCATCCTACCTTCAGAATGTAATTACTGGTTTTAGATTTCTTTATTTTTCTGTATTCTAAACAGCACTGAATATAACATGCATATGGAATCTTAATCCTCCTTCCTTAGAAGTATGGAATCTTACTGGCATAATACTTGCATGCCTGCATACCCTCTACTACTGCTTTCTGTCCAGCAGTTAGCTTAGTTAACCATGTTTGGTTTTCCACAATTGATCTGCTTTTCACTTATATATCCCTTCATGTTTTTCTTTCCTACTTGTATGTTCATTCCCTTAATATTTCTTTTCATATCTTTTCTTCTGAGGTTGTAATGTTTTTCCCACCAAGCCTTTTGTTTTACTTATGTTCAGACTATTTGTTTTCATGTAAGGAAAATTCTGCTGAACTACACTGGAACTAGCCTATTTTTCCAATAACTGTTAATGGAAAATACATATAGTAATGTTAATCTTTTGTTTTTAATCAAAATTTTCTATCATTTACTTACTTCTTCATCTTCTACTATTCTGTACATTATTTATATTTTAATATGTTATACCGTCTTCCAAGATAGTGATTATATTCCAAGCAGAGTGCTCATCTGTTAGTAAAAGGGATGTATTACAGGTAATGGGTTTTCTAGCTAGATTTTCTGTAAGAACACTTGATTTACAAATAACTATTTCAAGATCTGTACATTTAGCAAAAAAATAATATATAAGAAACACATATATTCTTCTTTGGATATGTTAAGAGCGAGTATAGTTTAAAGTTTCAAAGTCTTTTAAAAAGCTGTCAAATATTTTTAGAAAGAAAAAATGTATTTTGAAACTTTTAGGTCCCATGTAAAACTTACTGGTTTGAATTAAAGCATTCAGCATCTTTCAGGTTAAAGATTGGACATAGCAAGGTGTTTATCTGAATTTGGCATTGTGCAGTATAGTTCAGTAGGAATTTACAAGGGTAGGGGGGAACAGTCTAGAGCAGAATCCTAGAATTTCTTTTGTGATCTGTACTGAAATCTTCGTGTTTGTGTGATTGAATGCTCTTGTGTTTTTGTTAAGAGCTGCTGTTGATAGTAGATAAATGTCAACACTTATAATGTAGGATTATTTTTTTTGTTCTGTCTCATATTTTGTCATTCATTCTTGCCAATGTGATGTGTGAAATATGTATGCTATAGTCTTTGTCTTTGAGAATGATAGAATTTTGTAGCTGGTCATTTTTGATGGGCAGATCTGCAAATACTTGGGGCGGTTTTCAGGTTTTGAATGCACTTGAAAGAGAAGGATGTCATGTGGGATGGTGTCAAATGCTTTGCACAAGTCCAGGTAGATCAGTTGCTCTTCCCTTATGCAGCAACTCTGTAAGCCCATTGCAGGTGGCTACCAGATTTGTCTGGCATGCTGTGCCCTTAGTGAAGCCATGCTGGGTGTCACCAGTCACCTCCTTATTTTCCATGTGCCTTAGCACCATTTCCAGGAGGATCTGCTCCATGATCTGGCTGGCAGAGGTGAGACTGACTGGCTGGTGGCTCTCTGGTCTTCTTTTTTCCCTTTTTAAAAATGGGAGTTATGTTTCCCCTTTTCCAGTTGGTGCAATCTTCACTGGATTGCCACGGATTCTCAAATATGATGGATAGTGGCTTACCAACTTCATCTCTACCATTTCACGTAGGACCTGCAGCTGTGTCATCAAGTTCCATGGACTTATGCACCTTTAAGTTCCACAGACGTTCTCAAGCCCGATCTTCTCCTGCAGTGGCCAATTCTTCATTCTTTCAATCCCACCTTTGCCTTCTGTAACTTGGGCGTTGTGGCAAGAGTGCTTGCTGGTGAAGGTTGAAGCAAAAATGTGATTGAGTACCTCAGCCTTCTACATATGCCAGGCAACCAAGTTTCCCGTTTCCTTCCAGAGAGTCCTCACATTTTCTCTAGTCTTCCTTTTATCACTAATATACCTACAGAAGCTTTTCTTGTTGCCCTTGTTGTCTCTGGCCAGATTTAAGTCTGTCAGGGTTTCAGCTTTTCCTACCCCATCCCTGACTGCTTGGACAATTTCTGTGTATTCTTCCCAGCCTACCTGCTGGCCAGCAACAGTGTTTTTGCTTATTAATTTAGAACATCTACTTGCCGTGCTCCCTCAGACATCCTTATGTGTCATTTCAGTTTGGAGTTGGTTGCTTTTTAATTCATTTAGACTGTACAACAGGAATAGTTCTGATTCATTGTTATTAGATTTTAATCTATTTTTCCACTAGAGAATAGCAATTATAATTCAGCTGTAATTACCTAAATGGTGGCAATTTCTCCTATCAAAAAAGGGCTACCAATTTAATTTGGAAACATGGAAAAATCTACATTCATAGTTGCTTCAATCCATTTGCTGTATATCACATAAAAGTGAATTTTGATGTTTTTATTTGTTTCTTACTCTGGTAAAATGTTTTATCTGCTAAAGTTTCTGTTTGTTTTTTACATTTAGAGATTATTTAAGTAACAGAGAAGCTGAAGAAGTATTGTAAATTATTAAGTTGTGTCAATATTTTTGGCAGTTCCTTCCATAGTTATGATTTTACTTACGTTGGATCTGACTTTTTTGTGTTCTGGTTTAAATTATTTTAACTCTCTTCAGATGCTGGGAGTAGGTAGCTTATTTAGAAGTTTTTCTGCCAAACAAGTATGGAAAATTTTTCTGGATTTCTCCATCTGCTTGTGTGTACAAATTCTTTCAGTATCTGGTAGGTGATTCAAACTTCATTGGGTTCCATGTGCTCAACAGAAGACAACTGTAACTTACTTCTGCTGAAAGAGGGCATAAAGAATACAACAATGGAAGTTCTCTTGCTGACAGTCTTGTACCACCATATGCACAAAGTGCATCTTAACAGAACTTTTCAGCTATTTCTTATCTATCTATCTATCTATCTATCTATCTATCTATCTATCTATCTATCTATCCTCTTTGCATATTCTGCTTTAGGTAATTTTTCACCATATTTTTGTATTTTAAGTGTGATAAGAGTAGACATAGTTATTAAGGATAGACTTAATATATATTTACTATATTAAATTCCAATAACATTTAATATTGTGCAAGAGTTTTGCAGTCCAGTAGAAACAGAGAATAAGGGACAGAGAAGCTTAGTGGAATCTGAGAGGTCAGGCATTTAATGTTTAAGCTAGTTCATTCCATGAATTTTAGCAGATTGTATTAGAATAGTAGTAGAATGAGCAGTGGCTGACTGAATCAAGACTTGGAGAAATTTTCCATGCTTTCAGGCTGGGAAATGCAGCTATATAAATAACTTCAATAATTTGTGTAATACAGCGTTGTCAATAATTTTATTAGAAATTCTGACATAGTGATAACACCATAAAACATTGGAAAAAAAGGAAAAAAAAAAAAAAGAGAAAAACATTGGGGGCGGGGGGGAATGCACAAAACCTTTGGACCCCAGTAATTAAATTACTTGTTTATTATGGGTCATTTAACTTCTCAGTGGTCAGGAAAATATCCACATTACCTTTCCAAAAGAACATTCCCATCCTTTTCTAAGTTGCTTTGAATTGCTCTTGGCAAATAGAAGAACTTTACAAAATCTGTTTTGCAGATGTGGAATCCACCATTTAAAAAGTTAAATTTAAACTTGTATGTAAGCCTTTTCATTGAAGTTTTATTTGAAATGAAATTTATGGAAGAGAAATTAAAAATATTTATGTGGCTGTACATATCATTCAGTGTATTAGAATTTGATGTGATGAAAGAATGATATATATTGGGAGGATAGTTTAAAAAAACCCCTATTTGTTGTTTTTACTAAAGAAAAAAGAAAAAAATTAATTAAAGATAGTTAGTTTTCAGGTGGAAAAAAGTTTTTAATTTTTTGAACCAGAATTAGTATCCTGGAACTGACGTGATGGAACCAAGGGTAATTTTTTTTACTTGTTTTAACACAAAAAAACATTAGATTGGACCCAGAGTAGCTTAGGAAGGGAAAATGGGACTTCTGTAATGCAGTCTCAGTTGTTTTTTTAATGTCTGAGGAGGAGGGAGAATCATGATATTGTACAAAATATTCTGAAAAAACCCTAGAGGCATAATTCCAAATGGTGCTCTCTTGAGTTGACTGTGATATGGTGACTAAGGGTCTGTAGTAGAAGGGGAGAGAAAGTACAGCAACAACCTTAGCTAGCATTTGTTTGCGGTGTTGTCAGTTTAAAGACATATTCCCTGATGATAGATTTTTTGGATTTCTGTTTTCCTCCTGGCTAGGATGGGAGGAGTTAAATATTAAGAATTATAAAGTGTTGTGAGGGAAAGGGACTGGAAAAAGCCCTCAAGTAAGTTTCAAGTGTAAACAGTAGATGGGGGAAGCCATCCAAGTGCCTGCTGGAAGAAGGGATGGGATGCTCAGGTAGTTACTGACAGAGCATGGAGGGTAAAAGGAGAATGTCAGAACTAATGAGTCTGTATCAAACTCAGACTGTGTGATCAGGGTCCTTTGAATAAGGCAGTGAAAGTATCTCTTTGAGATTCTTCAGAGATTTCTATGTTTCTAGTCCATCTGAAGGAAAATGTGAAGCCTGTATAGTTTATAGATGATTTCTAATGTTTTGGTTGGTGATGATTCAGTCAGAAACCATGGGCCAGTTGATTTATGCGGTGAGCTGAAGTTTTGTCCATGGTATCATGAGACGTGTTTGCAATATGATGCCTATTTTTTTAATAAAAGTAGGAAACGTTTCCGTGAAGAATAAAAATACTTGAAAGATGTGACATGAGAGACAAGGTTAAAGAGCTCAGTCATAGCTCAAGAGTTAAGGGCTCTCTGGCAGTGATTTGTCAATTTGTAAATAATACACAGATGATTTCTTAGAAAATATTTATTTAATTTTAGTAGAAAAGTTTTATATTTAGATCCAATAGCAGAAGTGCAACAGTAAATACTCGTTCAGTGTGGGGACATTAAGAAAACATTGAGGGGACATTATACCAGTACTATAGGTTATGTAGGCATTTTAAAAAGGAGAGTGTGGCCAGGTCTCTGCTGCAGAAGCAGCACCTCAGGAAACTTAGATGTTTCCTGTGTCCCTCTGATATTACAGTTGATATGGGGCTCACATTTTTTTTTTAATCTGTGTTATACTTTTTTCTTTACAGTTGGAAGGTAAAATGAATATGCTCTATAGTGTTGTGAAGCAATTGAGATTTTTAGAGGACACTAAGTCCTAAAAAGAGGAAACTGAAGGCTTTAAGAGAGTCTTTCTGTGTCAGCAGAAATAAAGAATTAAGATGGTGAAGGAATCTCAGAGGTTGTTTCTGTAATTACAGCTGAGATGCTTGTGAGGTATCTTGGGTAAAAAGGCAAATAGGGGGAGGCATACTTTAAACTTCTATGTGCATAACTGTCTTATTAGGTACACCATGTGAGAAGGGGGAAACTTGTAGTATAAGGGAGGGAGTAGCTTTCTAGCAGGACATGGTCATAACAAGAGGAGGAAGAGAAGCTGGAGGTGTGGGATATTCCAGTGAGTACTGGTGAGGCCCCACCTTGGATACTGTGCTCAGTTTTGGGCCCCTCATCCTAAGAAGGGCATTAAAGTACTAGAGAGAGTGCAAAGGAAGGTGGTGAAGCTGGTGAGGGGTCTGGAGCACAAGTCTGATGAGGAGCATTTGAGGGAACTGGGGCTGTTTAGCCTGGAGAAAAGGAGGCTGAGAGGAGACCTGATCGCTGTCTACAGCTACCTGAAAGGAGGTTGTAGCATGCAGGGTGTTGGTCTCTTCTCCCAAGAGATGGGATGAGAGGAAATAGGCTTAAGTTGCACCAGGGGAGGTTCAGATGGATATTAGGAAAAAATTCTTCATGGAAGGGCTTGTCAGGCACTGGACCAGGCTGCCCAGGGAAGTGGTTGGGTCACCATCCCTGGAGGTGGTTAAAAGACGTTTAGACATGGTTCTTAGGGACATGGTTTAGTGCTAGAGTTAGGTTATGCTTGGACTCAATGATCCTGAGGGCCTCTTCCAGCTGAAATGATTCTATAGAAGGATTGAATATAATGGGGAAAAGAGACTGGAAAAAGACTCAAGTTTTGAGTAAATATCAGCATGGGATGAGTGTCAGTGTGCCTTTTGAAAAGTAGGAAGTTGAGATGGTTGTTGACTGACAACACATGGAGAGGAAAAGGGGAATTTCAGTGTCACGTAATGACTGAGGATGGAAGCAGCCTCTGAAGATACTCTAATCTCCACCCATCCTGTTCAACACATAATCACCTAGGCACTCAGCACATGGCCATCTCCAGACAGGTTTTGGATAACTGTAAGAAAGGTGAACACATAACCATGCTGGGCAAGCTGTTCCACATAGCAGTATAGATTTATTTAAGTGCCCCCAGAAAATTCATCATAATCTAATGTTTCATTTAAAATGAAAAAACAAAAGCAAAAAAGCCAAACCAAAACCAAACCAAACCATCAGAACACTTAAATGTCTTAAGCTAGAGCTCCAAATATAGCACTGAAGTAATACCTTATAAATATGAGTTTTGAAGACTTTTTAAAAACAGTCTATCTTGATTTTGCTATGGACAACTGGAGATTCATTCTACTTCAGTTACTGATTTCTCATTACTGTCATTAAATGCGTGATTAAATATAGCTTTGATGAGCTATTTCCAGCTCACTTTCTTGTCCTAGAATTAGATATATCTCATCTCTGTAGCCTGTCTGTTTTTGTAGCTCTGATGGAAGCTCCTAATGTTGTACCATGGTGTCTTGTCTTGTTCTGGAGAAATGGCAGCCTTTGTTAAAGTGCTGTTTGCTTTGCTAGAGACTATTGTATTATGTGCTCTTAGATCATAGACAATATCTTTAAACAAAGAAAGTTGTCTTGAGATTTTTTTTTTTTACTTTCTAAATTAATGATCTTCCTTCCTTTGCCAAATCCTGAAACTCTTCTCTGTGTTAGATGCCAGAAGAGTTTTGAATTTTTATCTGGAAAGAAATAAACATATTGAATGGATAGAAAACATTTGCATCTAAGACAGTTTAAAAGAGTCCACCTGTATCTCAGTGGTTTAGTTCTTGCGCATTTGGATGTTTTTGTGCATCTAAGAAACATTAAAGATCTAGGCAGATATTCTTTTTCCATTAAAAAGAAAAATTATGTATTTATTTTGCTAATAATGTGGTGAAAACTCAACTTGAAAAAACAATATTGTATAAATTAGTCTTTCTTAAGTATTTAAAGAACAGTTTTACAACAGAACTTGTAAGGCTTTTGGGGTTAGTGGAAGAGAAATATGATAATATGGCCATTGATTATTTAAAATGCCTTTGTGAAATGAAGAAAAGTCTGAAGAAGAACTAGTGAGTCTGCAATACTCCCAGTTAAAAGCAGATTTGGCAGTTGTTGTAATATCAGAACAATTAAGACAATCTTGTTAATGAATTTCTGTAAGCATTCATGCCTGTTGCATGAAGTCTTCATCCTTGTAAAGGGCTGAATACATTAATCTTCCTGATTTCTAGTGACAGCGGAGACTATGCAGTGCCTGCTTATTAACCTTTGGTCGTTTGTCCAGTTGTAAATAATTTTATGTATTTACACAGAGTTTGGGAAGAACTGATTTTTTTCTCTTTTCATTTTTAAAATATTCACATGCTTGCTAGTGAATATAATATGTGTTTCGTAGAAAGTTGTCACATTTATTTTGTGACTGCCATACCATATCTTAAATGCCATTTTGCCATTACAGCTTTATTTGAACAATATTATATGCCATTTATACGGAAAAAGGTGTTTGGATATATAATTAATCCATATGCATTAACTTTAACTAAAACAACTCTGTATTTAAACCTTTTTCCAGAACTGTGAGGACATGGGATGTGAACAATGAGAAAAAACACAAAAGTGTATTTAAACCACGATCAGTTCAAGGTAAACGGGTGATTCCTACGACTTGCACATACAGCAGAGATGGTAAACTTATTGCAGCGGCCTGTCAAGATGGCTCCATCCAGATCTGGGATAGGAATATGAGCGTAAGTCAAGTGTTTGATAATATAAGCTGAATGCTTAAGCTGATAAAATCAATGTTGGTACTTTTATCCTTGCATTTTATTCCTCCCCTTCACCCTCCACCCAAGTACCTCATAGGCAGAATTTAATATTTCTCCTGCTTCTCTACAGCTGATCATTCAGTGTGCTGCTTTTCAGTCCAAAACACTGAGGAAACTATTGGCAGTCTATTAAAAAAAAAAAAAAGTTGACTACATAAATATGTTTAGAATATTACTTACTTAAGATGCGATGTTTGTGGAAAAAGCTGTAATTTCATTAATTCTTATGTAATTAAAAATATATACTTCCACATTTTGTTGAAGATATCGAATACATTAAGCAGTACCTCATAAAAATTCATACTGAAATCAGATATTCATCCAGATCATAGGCAGAGGAGAATAGCATCCTGGTGGGTGAGTATAAGGATAAAGCTGCGTATTAAGTGCCAAATTTTGTTACATTGTCCCATGTGTGAAAAATAACACTGAGACAAATTTGAACAAATTATATAAATATGGTGTTATCAGGAGGAGTCAGAATGAGAACTATTTCAAATTATTTAAAATTTTGAAATAAACCCTGTAATTTCTTCTGTTCATATTGAACTTAAAATTGAATTTCCAGTCGTCATGAATGTAACTGACAAAGAATAACATACATTCTTGCTACTACTTTATAATTCAAAACTTGGAGCAATCAGTGCTCCCTGTTGCTTTGTATAGTAAAGTTTAGAAACCAGTCCCGTTCCAAGAGTTTAATTTTGCGATGTTGAGTGCAAATTCACCAGGCAAAGCTTTACTGCCTTTAAAATTAATAATCCGTATCTCCTTTATTCTTATCTTACCCAAAGAACTGATGTCCAGTTCCTTTCACTTCAACAGGATAAGTACTTACAGAATGCATTGGCAGAAACAATGAGATTAGGGTTAACTTTTTGGAAGCCAAATTAAGATTACAGAGGAGATTTGGGGGTGGGGCAGAATCCTTTGGATCAAACTGACATAAGTCTTAGAAGGCTATACAATTCCAATAGGATGGCTTTGGGGAAATAATGCTGAACTAATACAAGTTACAGTAGTCTGTTCAACTGAATATTGCAAAACATTTAATTTTAAAAAGGAAAACAGGCAGTTTAGGGAACTTTTCTTGAAGACTGAATAAAATTCAATTACTGGAGGCAACAGGAAATGTATAAATGTAAAAGGAAAAGAAAGCCTGTTGGTCATATTCAAAGTATAGCCTGTATTTTTGGATTGTCGTCTATTTTTATTTCTGTTTTTATTTCCACTATAAACCCAGTAAAACTTCCTAGTGGCATGAAGCTTGAGAATTCATCCTAAGTGTAAACTTGTTCTAACAGAATAATAAATTTTTCAGAGACTGGCTTTCATCACCTGTGTATGTTGTTTATTTTAACATATACAGTATTGAAATATTAAGCTTTCTGGTGTAGTTTTAACAATAGTGCTCTTGGTAGTCTGCTTTTTCATGTGCTTTTCCTTTTGAACTTTTTTGTGTCTATAAAATGACATATTGTAATGCTGATTGGGTGCAGTTTAAGGTGATTATGAATAATTTAAAGATATATCCTGTGCATCTTGTGCCATTTCCAACTGGTGACCCCTATATAATAATGCAAGACTAAAGTGATTTCCTAGTAGACATGAAGTTGTTAGTGTCCTTGGATTTGTTTTGTTTAAAGCCTAAATAATTTTTCTCTTTGCTTTTGTTCGTCTCATTAAGAAATGTGCCAGATTTTTGTGTATAGGAGGAGTTTAGATTGTCTTTCTTTAGTGGCATTCTTACCTAAAGCTGCTGGTACTCTCTGAAAATTTCTGTGCATAGTCAAAATGAGGTATTTCAAAAGGCCTTTTGATGAAATAGTTTTAAAATAAAAAAGAAAGGTCATTCATCTTACATTTGGGGGGTCGGGTGTATAAGAAAAAAAGAAAAAAAAAAAAAAAAGAAGAACAGATATTCAAAGTAGGATTTAGAAATAGGCGAATGGGATTGACTCCTGCACTGGAATAATGAAAGTACTTTACTGGCCTGACAGGATGCAGAGATGCTTGCAAAGGAAAACAAGAAAATGTTAAGTCATGATGAAGTGGTACACTTTTGGGGGCACAAAGTAGGTGACACAGGAAAATAGGTAAAGCTGTGGAGAATCAAGACATGAGAGTTAGGCTGCTTGAAGAGATATATATTAGAAATACTAACTTCAAATTTGTGAAGAAGAAATTTTCTAATTTCCATCCAGCAAATATAGTTTGACTTTGTTGAAACAAGTGTAGAGCTGTATACACAGACTTTGCTATACTGCAGTACAGCTCTGTTTCAAGTCAAAATTAAGACAACATTTGTGTTTAACTTGAGAAGGCTCTATTGAGTCTGTGACAAAAATCACTAGTGTTTGAAAACAGAAAATAGTTGCTATAATTTCTTATACTTGGTAAGTTAGGAATGATTCTGGCATGATTGTTTTAGACTCTGGATTTGGCCCATATGCGGCAGAAAGGACAGATTCAGAACATAACTTAGTTGACTGTACTGCCATGCCAGAAGTGATCTGATAAAGGCCTGTTTTGAGTATTGGTTTTTGCATTTAAGCAAAAATATAAATGGCCTTTCAAACGTGCTGTTGAATGTCCGTACTGTTGTTCCTGCATATGATGGTGACAGCGCAAACTGAATCCAGGAAAGTGTTTCTACCAGGTATTATAGCTCACATCACGTACTCTCCATAGCGTCTGTTATCCTGGTCTCTGTGAAGGTTTTTAGACACATTTATTTTTGACAGGAGTAAAAGCTCCTGTCAAACATTGAGCACACTTCAGAGAGAGGGCATTTCATCTTTGCTTCAGTGCAAACATAAAGTCTCTGCTTTCATACAGGAGAACGGTCATGAAAACAATGGTATCAAGGGAAGACGTAGATACCCTGGTAGGAAGGAGGGTCTAATAAAGCCCTTTTCCAGAGCGAAGGGGCACTAACTAGAGGCGGGTGCTCTGCGACAGTGCTATTAGGAAGCCTCTCTTCCTCTAGGGGTTCACAAAGACATTACCACTTTACGAGGTAGCAAAAGTTCCCTAATTAAACTCCCAGAAATCTTCTTTGTCGCTGTAGCCATAGTTTCTGACTGCCAGTTTATTAGCTTCTGTTCCAGACATGACTAGGTAGCTTTACACCTGACTACGGAAATCCTACTGATGTTTCTATCAAAGGGCAAACAAATTAAAAATCAACCTGTTGTGTGGTGACATCTCCATCACCACCGTGGCATCTCCTGTGTGTGTGCTGCTGAGTAGCATAGAACTCGATCCAGAAAGGTGTGATTAAATAATTATTTGAATGTTTGTTTTTAGAAAGAAACAAGATAACAAGATCTCTTGTGCCCCATGTTTTGTCATCCCTGCTGAAGTCAAAAGTGGCTGTTTAAGTTAGGGTGAGATGAGTTAGTTGGTTTTTTCTTTTCCAAGCCAGTTAGAGCCACCTCAGTATCTGCCTTTTTTTTTTTTAAAAAAAAAATTATGTTGCTGTGCCTAGGGAGTAATTTTGGTGTGTGATTGATTATTTTCTTTAGTTCTGACTAGTAATGCACACCATGAGTGTTTCATTCAGTTTTCTGCTTCCACTGCTTTTTTGGTGCAGTTCCAAATCTCCCAACTTTATGTAGTGAGAGTAAAAACACTTTTGGAACTTTTGGAGGAAGACTTTTTTTTGTCTTCATGACACTGACATTCGTAACTTGCTAATGCTGAAGTTAGCCAAATGCATTCTGGCTCTGCCTTGCCTTTCTCCAAACTTCCTCAGCATGATCTCGATCCATTACAATCACCTGCTTCAGAGGATTTTTTTGTTTTGTCATAAATCTGTGTTATTTTCTCACATATGTTATTTTGTCAGTGCATGGTTTTTCTTTAAGGTTCACGTACATGTGCATTTACAGTGCACATTAGCAGAACGATCTGTCAGCTTGTTTGAAATATTATGAACACTGTCAACTTGGCTTAAAATAACAGCTTCAAAGGACATAAAAAATAACTTCCTTCAAACTTCCAATGGATAGTGGAAACAATAGTGTGAAATAGTCAGTCATAAGATAATACATTAGAACTGTCTCAGTTTAAATGTTCTGAGACATGGAGAAGTGTCTGGCAAATAATGGAGAGTTGGAGAGTGTTAGTAGTCAAAATAAGACAGGAGGACCTTGAAAATTATTGATTCACGGGCCAGTGCAGTAAAACCACGAGACTTACCTGCAGCTCAAATAGGTTAAAATTCCTCATCTTGCCTATGCTTGCCCATTCAAAGCTTGTTGCAAGACCAATAGTAATACTTACTGATGAACGAGCTGGTCCAGGGACCCAGTCTTTAGTAACAAGACTGAAGTGTGTCTTCCAATCAGTAAACCTCTGTGTGCTCAGCTTTCCTCTGTAGCAGTGGGAGTATCTCATTCATAGAGATACAGAAAAACTGAAGTAATTTTTGTAAAGACTATTAGCACACTTGATGTATTGTGAGTTAAAATTGATAGAAATGTCTTTAATGAAAAATATCTCCAATTATTTTCCACCCTAACAGGACGGGATTAAGATAATTTTTTCAGTGATTATAAACAGAATTTGTAATGATGACAAAACTAAACTTCTTAGTTGGCCTTTCTTAGTCCTTCAAACCACCTGATGAGGCTGCCTGTTACGTGAATTTTCCCTCCAGCTTTCCCTGGGTACATTCAGCCCAGAACTGCATAGTCAACTTCCCTGCATATGGCAGCCCCAACGATGTTACTCAGTTTATCACTTCATGTGTTTTCTGGTATATCATCGCAGCTGTGATCCAAAAGTATTGATAGGGATATTGGGGAGACAGAATTTGTAAGGAGTGGTGAAATCTTTTAAAAACCTGTAAGAAGATAGCTTGTACACCCCAAATGTTGTTTGTTTTACTCCTAGCTCTATGAAGTTGGGTCTTTTTAGAAACCTTGGCTAATTTTTACGAGCTTTTAGCTATCTAATGGCGTCTCTGTAAGTAGTAAAGAGTTAGCTTTGACAGATATAGCTGTAATAGCTTTATGTTTTTATGTAGTGTAAATCTGAACAGGAGTTATGCAATATTTTAATTTATTCTTATTGAACACAAATTGATTCAGTGCTGAGGAAGAGGCTTTTATACCTAGTGATTTTTTTATTGTCTTGTTTCATGAAACACCTACTGTTAACTCCATTCTTCAGCCATTTCCTGCTCAAAAGTGAGCATTTATAATAGCATTGCCGTACTACTGCTTTGCTAGTGTTTTCTTTTTTCCTGGTTTTAAAACCTTACTTTGATTTTAAATTACTAGAATAATTTATGTATTTTGATCAGTTTTAAATTACTTAGCTAGAGCTCAAAGTGATTTTCCAGAACTTAAAATGCACAATAATAATGAAATCCAGCACTATACTAATATACTGCCCACATGAATATCCCCAAAAGTGGTATGATCAAGTGATAATCTCAATAACCTGTTTTCCAAATGCCCTTAAGCAGCCCTATCCTCAGATATAAGGGGAAGAAAAGTGGGATGTCTCAGTATGCACTGAAATTAAGCAGATCTAAGCTCTGTACATTTAAATTACAAATACTCATGTTAAAACTATTCTCCAAATAATTGCATGATTTATAGATGTAAGATAAATACATTTCTATATTTAGTGACTGTTTGCTTTGAAAGGGTTTTTGTAAGCTTTAGTTTTGTGGTGTGCAGTATGAAGTTTAAAGGTAGAGTTTTCAGAGATGAAAAGTTTTACAAGCATTGGAACCATTTTGAAAAAATACTGTACAACTAAGGACACAGATTTAGATAATGCAAAAAGATCATGTTAAGTCTTCCCCCCCACTCCCAAAGGATGACCCTTTGGTTTTGGAATGGGAAGCTAAGACCAGATCTTACTTGGAAATTTTTTTGTAAACTTTATTTTGCTGTTCTTGATGGATTTTACAGATGATGCTGCCAAGACAGAGTAATGAAAGCTAGTAGTAAGACCTGAAACTTGCTGTAAATATTTTCTTCATTAATTGGAAGGTCCTTTGAGGGGGTTTATACCCATGCTTTTGGAAGATTGTTGGATCTTTGCATAATTACAGGATGCTTTTTGCATATGCTGCCATGCAAAAGACTCAGCTCTCAATCATAAATTATTGAGATGTATGTGTCTGTCTAATAGAAAGCTTTACTGGTGTGCATGTGCCTTTTTAGATATAGTTTCTAACAGGCAAAACTCATAGTCTTTGGCATCTGGTCTATCACAGCATTCCAGGATTATGCTCTTTTCACACCAGCTAGATTTTAATTTTTTTTTTTTTTTTTTTTTACCATGGAATATTCACTTGTCTACTTGGAAATTTTGTCTTGGTTTTGCTTTTTTAGAATTTGGGGTTTATATTGATATTTTCAGAGCATTAAAATTATTTACCTGAGATGTTAATATTTAATATAAACAATTTAGAATAACTATTACTGAATTTGCTGAAATCACTACTACAACTGAAGAGCAGGCATATCTTCCAGTTTCCCCCAAGTATGTAATGTGCTTCTTGCTTTGAAGAGGGCAGTCTGGCTACATCTGGAAATTTCTTGTGTAAATACAAGATGAAAGATATCCAAATATACTATATTCCCCTTTCAAACTTAAGGTAAGTTTTCCATATCCATAATATCCCACCCTTTCATTCCATATGTGTGTGTGCCAGATCTCTGCTCCAGAAACTGGAAATCACACACAAGCTTGCCAGCAGCAAATATTAACAGATTCATATATTATTCCTTTTTGTATACGTCTGGTTTAGCCAGTACATCACTATCTATACCCTGAAGCTAGCTGCAGTAAAGAATCTGACAATCATATGCTAAGATAAAATGTGCCCTGTTGTATTTCTAAGTGCATTTCTCTCTTATATAATAAACAGTTTATAGTTAAGAACTATCTCAGTGTTTGCACTATCTAATATAGTGATGAAAGGCAATTCTAAATCTTCAAGTCTGTCACACTCCAATGAAAACAGCATAAAGGATTTTACTTTGGATTCATATATGGTTAAAAGAAAAAGGCTTATCCCACAAGGATTATATTTTTTAAATAGTAAATCAAATTTAGATATAACATTAGAGCTTAGCTTACAGATATAATTTTAAAATGGCAATTGCAGAAGAAAAGTATAGGCACTATAGCAACATGATTTGCTATTGTGGTATTATTAATATAACATGAATAATGTTACAGAAATAAAATATAAAATGGTGAAAAATAATGAAACAGAAATAGCAGAACCTTCTTGAGGTAGTTTTATTATTTTAGAGAAAATTTTCCTTTTCTGCAGTGGCAAAAAGTTAAAAATGCAGAGGCTACATTTTTTTTCCTAACAGAAGTGAGCTCTGAAGTGGCCTGGCTTATCAGAAAAATGACTTTTAGATACCGTAGTATATTCACTGCTCAAGCAAGCTGGACACTTCATTGATCTAGAGCCTGATACGGTTTGTAAATTACTGAAAGAATCTTGTGCTTGATGTCTGTACTAGGAAGCCAGTTTTGTGTCCAAATGCTTCTCATTGTGATTCATAGTATGTCACTATTTCTTGAAGCATGTGAGGCGATGAACAGCAGATTTTTACTGGGAATTCTGTAAAAGTAATGAGAAGTACATTTATGTACAACTCCTGATCATTAAGTTTGTTTTATTAGAGAAGCCTAAAACTCCCATATTTTAAAATATGAAAGGAAAGCTGTTACAGCTTGATCCAGTGGATTTATTTAAAAACAAAAAGGTGGGAAATAATGACTTCTGATTTGTGGAACATATTGAGTGAAGATTAGGTATTTTCTGTCTACATATGCTTGCTCTATCTCTTGAGTTAAATTATGGGCCCTTCACCCCCTTCCAGCTTCATCGTCAGATGTATCTCTTGCAGGCTCCAATTTTCTCAGTAATTCTTAACTTTTAGAAGGCTTTCTATTTTGGGGTATTAATAAAGAGTAATGTGAAGTGAATTTTGGAAAGAGTGTACTTAAGAGCTAGCTAGTTTAATGTTGGGTGGTGCTTGTGTCTAGCCTTTTCCATAACTGTTTAATTTAGAAAAAATACACTTACCAAAGAGAAACAGACAGGGTTTTTTTTGTTGTTGTTGTTTTTTTGGTTGGTTTTTTTTTTTTTTTTTTTAGTTCAATTGAATAAGAGAGTGATTTATTTTGAAATGTGCTCAGTTTTATAACGTTAAGAAATATATTTTTCATATAAAAATATTCCCCATGAATCTGTTAGAAATTGAGAAGCTAAAAAAATAGAAGATAAATGACAGTGAAACATAGCCTTTGTATCTAACGTAAGGTTACATACACTTGACTCAGAGGAAGTCCGATAAAGAACAATTTCTATGTAAAGACCTATTGTTTCATGGCTGAATCCATTAAAAGGTGCACTTCTGTGAGGATGCGGGTTTTAAATGTGCTTGAATAGATGGCCATAATACAATACAGACTGCAGTCAGTTTCTAAAGAATGTCTCATAAGTCTAGTCAACTTGAGTTTAAAAAGTTTGCATGGCATTTATAGAAAATTCACAATAAGCTTATAAACCAAATAAGTTATTTTTGTGTCCATGATTATAAAGTGAGAAGGTGAACTGCACAACTACACCATCTCTTGGGAGCAGGTACAGAACTAAACCAATCATACAAAATGAAATATTGTGCTTTTTGTAAGACGGCCTTCAGCAAGCAAGTTTCTTTTAACTCTGGGTATCTAATCTGTAATAATGAAAGCTTAATTGAATGTGAGGCTTTCTTTATGAATAAATAAAACTTCTTCCAGTGCAAAATATTTTAAAATAAATATTTTTTTTCATTATCTCCTTATTTCCTAAAGTTTGTTTTCAACAGATGTTAGTGCTAAACGGTTAGCAGAGAGGGTGGTGAAATAGGTGGAGCATTGTCCAGCTGTGTTTTATTTAATGTATGACTGTAGTGACACTACACAGACTGAAATCAGATACATCCGTGGAACAGCTGTCTTCCTCAAACCAAGTTCTAAATTTCTCATGAGATAGAGAACTAGATTTGGAGATGGATATTGCTACATGTATATTTCACACACTATGCGGAGACACATGTATGGTGTGTCGCTGAGTGTCTGAGTATGCCCACAAACTTCTTATAATGAAATTCTAGGTTAGTAGAATTTCTGAATGTATATAGTCATGTGAAGCTCTAGTAATTCAAACAAGGTACTCTTAGGTAATTCAATATATGTGATTTTCATTCAGATTAAGCAATGTATAGGGGTTAAAAAATGCCTTTATGGTTACTCTTTCTCTGTTTACCATGTATATGTATCACTTCCTGTCTTGGCTTGTGACTGTTTTGTGCTCAAAGCAGTCCCCTCTAATCAACTTTAAAACTTAGTTCATATTTAATTTTTGGTGTAATGCATTTTTATTAAGGCTAGGATGGATGGCCAAATTAGAAAGTACTATGTTAGTTAGCATACAAAGAGTGAAATATTCTGAAAAACCCCAATTCATGGACTGTGTTTTTTATGGATACTAATTGCTCCTGATGAATATAACTGCTGTGATCAGCACATACCTTGATAAGAGCTCAGAAATGGCACTATATCCTATCCCTGGCCTGTTTCATTGTTCTGACCGGTACACAGATCTCTGGTCTCGTTTGGAGAGCAGATTGAGCCCAAGACCTGTAACCAAACTTCATCTTGGTCAGGTTATTAGAGTATACCTTTGCAGAGGCTGTTTCAACACACCTTGCAAAAGCACAGCTAGTACAGGTTGTGTGTTCCTGCCCGTGTAACAGGAGGACTGGCTTATATTCAAGAGCCTGAGTGATTTTTCAGAAGTAAGGACACCTGTTTTAGTTAGCAGAAAGCATTGCGTTGCCAGCCATTGGCTTGTCGCTTGTAATTAATGTGCAAAATGCCTCGTTGATTTTGATAGTTCATGTGTGGAAGCATGGTGCCAAACTGGGTAGGAATTGACAGGGGCATAGGAATGTTTTCTGTACTCCAGACAGGCCACCGTTGTTTCTTGGCTACTGCATTGAGGTGGGAGAGCAAGGCAAGGCTGTGCTAATGTGTGCTCCTGTGTGTCCACGTGTATAAAACAAACTTCAGTTTTGATTGTTCTACTTCCAAAACGAATGTGGTTATGTCAAAAAAATTAATCCTTTGGTGTCAAGTTGGTAAGAGATTTATACCAACAAACAAAAGCAAGGCAGAGCGCAAACTCAGTTGCTACTTGTCTCCTTTTTTTTGCCATCTTTAAATGATAGTTTGCTCTGTGTCCATATGTGTTATGGAAGAGAGAGTGGTGGTTTTGTTGGTTTTGACTTTGTTTTTCTGTATGTGAGAAGAACACAGATGTGCTTGAGGATTAAGTGATCTGTAATTGCTATTACTGGAAGAATGTATATTTAAGTCACTGGTAAAATTACACCTGTTAAAGAAGACAAAATGAGGTGACACTGGACCCCAAAAGTGAAGAACCATTACCAAGGAAAGAGAGAAAAGGCATCAAAGTAATAGTATTGACATCAGATTATTGATTTGATTTGTTATAGTGTCTTTTAGAATATATGGCAGAAAGGAGATGACACATTGTGATGCATACAACATTTTTCTTACACTAAGTGGTTAAAAGAGGCTAGATCTTCCAGGGAAACTGGGGAGATCTGGCATCCAGGTTAGAAAATCAGGAACAGCTTTCATCATGTTGAATTGAAGTTGCCAGTTAAACATTCACAAATTGATATCAAGATGAACTAAGATGTTCAGCAGACAGAGAATGGTGTACCTTTCCTTTGAAGGTAGTTTAATGGCATGGAAATACTAGTGGTCATGGTTGTGAGAAAGTTTTTAAAAATATATTGTAGAGTGAGAAGTTAGGGACAAGGCATTTGAGTAACGGTGAGAAAGTAGCCAGTGAAACTGAGAGACAATCATGCACCAGCAGGGATAGTGAAGGAGTCAGCATGTAGAAGGTGTACAGGAGATGCTGGACCTCATAAGACAATGAAGAAGGGGAGTAGAAAATAGGCAATTTTTTCCAAGGTGAATGAGGATGGGGTAGGTTTGTTGGATTTGGATAAATCTGTTGAGACTGAGGAATTTATGTAGGATTGATAAGGAATGAGGATAGAGGAGACAGCAGTATTGGATGGAAACGCCAAACAACTGTGAAAAAAGAGTAAAGGAGAGAGAGAGAAAAAGAAACAGGAAGCTGTTTGGTGAAAAGTGGATCATGCAAGTGAGGTTTCTGAGGTACGACCTTTGCAAACAATAATTGGTGTGTATCCCTGTGCTCTGAAGATGCCACTGCTGATGGAGAAAATAGAGGTTGACAGGCTGCCTGTTAGAGGGAGTCCTGGATATTGAATAGGCCATATTTACATTACGATAGAATCATAGAATGCTTTGTTTTGGAAGAGACCTTAAAGACCATCTAGTTCCAACCCCCTGCCATGGGCAGGGACACCTTCCACTAGACCAGGTTGTTCAGAGCCCCATCCAACCTGGCCTCGAACACTTCCAGGGATGGGGCATCTACAGCTTCTCTGGTCAAACCTCTTCCAGTGCCTCACCACCCTCATGGGGAAGAATTTCTTCCTTATATCTAATCTAAATTGACCCTCTTTCAGTTTAAAGCCATTACCCCATATCCTGTCACTACATGCCCTTGTAAAATGTCTCTCTCCAGCTTTCTTGTAGGTGCCTTTTAGCTACTGGAAGGCTGCTATAAAATCTCTCTAGATCCTTCTCTTCTCCAGGCTGAACAACCCCGGCTCTATCAGCTTTTCCTCATAGGAGAGGTGTCCCAGCCCTCTGATCATTCTTGTGGCTCCCTCTGGACTTTCTCCAACTTATTTTGGAATAAGCAAAAGGAATTTTGTTTGTTTGGTTGGTTTGGTTTTACATATTTACAATACTAAAAATGAGGAAAATCATAAATTTGCTAGCATAGCATGGGATGGGTTCGATAAGTTATGAAAAGATACAGACAATGTTTCTTCTACATCCTTTTACGTTTTTCTCACGCAGTGTAAAAAGTCCCCAAAGTAAGCCAAATGAATAGTTTCCAAAAGCTATTTTTATTAGTTATATTTATTGTTTTTGTGGCCAAGATTATTTTCTCAAATGCGAAGTTTGACAGTGAAGCCAAACCTTCAGCTGGGGTTTCATTTTCAAACCATTAGGCAAATATTTAGCAATGCTGTTAAGAAGCCATCTTTCTGAAACAGTTTCCTAAAATTTTTCTTGATTAATTAAGTTAAACAAAAAGAAATTGTTTCTGTGGTCAGCAATAATCTTAGAAATAGAATGCTCTAAGCGGTGAAGGAAACGTAGGCTTTCTCAACACTCTGCAGTAGCTCAGAAACACCTCTAAGGCAATCCAGTTTGCTTGCCTCCTTTTTCTGTCTAAAACCACATATAGTCTGATGTTTCGGGTGCCTTGCCTCATTAGCTTCTGTGTAAATGTTAAGAGTTTTTTTTCCAAGATAAATCAACTTTTTGTATCAATTACAATTAACAAAATGCTAAATCATTTTTCACCTTGACTGACTACCCTGCTGTTTGGCTTCTCTTCTAAGAATGCCATTTTCCATAACAGCCCAACATTTTCTGACTAAGCATTTCACACTTGTGTTTTTATTTTTATTCATAATTCAATGATATAATGCAGTACCAGGCATTGAAGGTTTTATAAACTTCAAAAATAGTTACAGAGTTGTTATATTTTCATTTTTTCCTTGTTATCTAGGTTTATCATTGCAGTATATTTTGTCAAGAAAAACTGAAGAATACTAAAAAAAAAAAAAAAGGAGCTAAGTCGCTTATCTGTTCAGTAATTGCAAATAACTAGCAAAACTGCTCTATGAAATACATGTGAAAGATTATTGGAGGGTATTGGACCACTACTGAGTGTAAGAGATAAAGAAATCCCAAAGACTTGCATCTCCTAGAATGTTATCCCTCCACCCAGACAAAGGCTTTGGTTGGACCAGATGAGCATATAGTGGATATGTGGATTAAATACAATTGCCAGTCACTCATCTTGATTGTGGCACATAAAGTTAGGTTACTATATTCACAATTGGTTAATTAGGATTGAGAGAAAGGAAAGAGTGTTTCAGGTCTGCTAGTGATACGTGTAGGTGTTACTGAGTTAGAAAATCATGGAGAAGAGCAAATAGTGTAATAATGCAATCATGTAAACACTAAACCCTCAAATTTCACAGGTTAATCTTATTGTGCATAGTGTGATAATTACTGAAACAGCATCCATATCTACTCCACAAGAAGCGGTATTGAAGAGCTGTCACATAAAGCAAAAGCCCAGGGATCGTGTTTACAGAGACTTAAGGAAAGCATCTGATATAGTCTGCAAATGTCTACTCAAGGCAAAAATTAAGGAATTCATGAATTCACCTGGTATATGTAAACCTCATAAATTTTAAGTGATACACTAAACCCAGAAACTACAGTTACATTTCTTTTATGGATTATAATTGAGAACAAAGCAAATATGTTGCCTTCAGTAGAGATGACCAAGAGGGGGAAGGGGAAATTGCCATTTGGAGAGTGTAACTCATACCCTGGGAACCTGTCAGTCTTGTCAGCTGTGATCACAGCTCTGAGATTGCTGGCTGTCTCTGGGATCACTTTCAACAAAGAGCTGGACAGCTTTGCTCAGTTGTGATGGAAAGGAAGGTTTCTGGTTTGTTTGTTTGTTTTCTTTTTGCAGCTTTATAGCTCATGTCTTTGTCACCTTGAGACTGGCCTGAGGTAATATGTTATCTTGAAAAGCTTTTATGTTTATTAAAAATTATCATTTTTGCAGCTGGATATTGTCAGTGTCAGCTAATTTATTATTTATGTTATCTTAGCTGAAATGACCTCTTTTAACTCAGCCATACATGGCTTGGGACTTGTCTGCCTGGCATCTCTGCCCAGCTAGTCCTGCCCTTCTGCCTCACATTTGAAACCAGATTAAATCCCGATTTCCATCTCTCTCAAGGAGCACTAGGAACATTCCTTGATGTGAAAGAGGGTGAACAGCTCGTAAGTGAGCATAGGAATACATCAAGAGATGACCTTCCCTGTTCAGAATACACCTTCCTTGTGCTAGAGCATACTGGAGTAGATTGCACAGTGTTAGTGGCACACTCAGTCTTTTGCTATAGACACAATTGTGGTTGCATGGTTGACTGTGTGCCTGCTAATAAATGAGTAAAATTTTGTTACGTGTCTGTAAACAGGAAAAGATTGATACAGCAATTTTTGTAGATCTCACTGTCCTCAAGGCCTTCCTTACTTCACTGCCCCTGCTCTTAAAAAAAAAAAAATGAAGCTGTTAGGAACAGGAAGGAAGAATAATCTCTTATCTGGGAGATTCAATGTTTTGTTAAAGAGGCTGGGAGGAAGCATTATAGTCTTGGGAAAGTGTATGCTAGAAACAACGTGGAAAGTTTAAAAACTTCATTAGCTAAGTGCGTTGTTGTTTTTCTCATGTGTGTTTATTGGATTTCTGAGGTGAGCAAACTGACTAGTTCTGTTCTCTGCTTTTCCCAGAATGTGTCTTATTTAGGATTCTGGAGAAGGTGAGCAGTTGTGAGACGCAGAGCTCTAACCATGCAGCTCTGTTGTAGGTCATTCATTTTGTGATAAATACTTAATGCAGCCACCGTCTTCTTGACTTCCCATTTTGGTCCTCTTCAGTCCACCCAGATTTTTGTGCAAAGGATATTAATTACTGACACTCCAGTCATGTACCTTTTGGGTGGGTTGGTTTTTTTTTTGTGTAGGTTGGTTGTTTGATTGGTTCCCCCTGCCCCCCCCCCCCCACTTTCCGATCCTTTCTCTGACTTCATTTTGTCTTCTGTTTCTCATCCTCTCTAGGAGAACTGTGGCAGTATTGCATACCATGACATTTATCTGTTATCCTGTTGTTTGGGGGTTTTTTTTGATACATGCAACTGCATCCTTTCTCACATGTGCTTCATGTTTTCTGCCTGTCATTTCATATTGCGCACAAGTCCAGTCAGCTGTAATTGCTTAACAAAAATATATGTGCTAATACAAAGTTTTACATTGCTGGAGTTATTTGCTAGAAAACCTTCAAACAAGTTGCAGAAGTTAGTGTGCAGAATTTGCTGAAATAACTAAACCTTTAAAAATTTTAAGGACTGATTAACTTGTCAAATTTTATATGACACATGACTAGTACTCCATAACAGCAAGCACCTCTACAACGAAATGACAGGGGTAATGAGGTAGAAATGTAGTTATGCTTTGCCGTAACTATCTAGTGAGGGCATCTTTATCTAGTGTTTCCGTGTTGTCTCCTTCCCATCCTGAATAAAACTTGAATTGTGTATATTAGTTCCGTTGTTTCCTGTCTTTCCAGCAAGAAAGATTCTGCTAACAACTTTTTTACTAATGATTTGTTAGCAAGACATCTGTTAAAAATGCTAAGAGGCTAGAGGCCAAACACATTATTTTCTTTGAAAACTGCAATGAACATTTGCCAGTATATGTAAAAACTTCTTGTTCAACCTTCTATCATTTTAGAGCAACCTTCGATCATTTTAGAATATTTGATTTAGGATTACAATTCAGGGTTATATTCCTTTAGAGAATAATATATGAGGGCAACCTTGCAGACCTTAAAGTTAGGAAAACAATCTCTTTATGGATAATTTGAACAAATTTATTTTTAAAGACAAAGGGAATTGCTCATGCAATCTTACTGTCATTTTGCATGAAATCCTGAGGAGTTAAAGCTGCAAAGAGTTGGGCTAAATTTGTTCTGTTGTTTTCATTTTTGTGATTAAGGGGCAAACAACATCTGTCTTGGGTATCTGTATGTTGGTATTTCTGTTTTTCTATGGGACAGCTGAAAAAAGACAAGCAATTGTTCAGGAATAGGTATTTCATTGAGAAGACTCCATAGTGAATGATGTATTTTAGGTGAGCTGTTTAATTCCTGAAAGATACAGTTTGGGTTTGATTAGTCCATTCATAAATTAATGCTAAATAAAATCACTGTCTTTAACCATAGAAAAATAACAAAACTCCTGAAACATTATCTGATTTTCTATCTATAGATGTTTCATTTTTTTATTAGTAGGGCATACAAGAAAAGGCATTGGTGGAAACCAAATCTTTTTCTTTATTTCAGCTTGTATCCAAAATGAAACAAAAGGAAGGAATTTCAGATTGATTGAGGATTACATGAAAAGAAAAACAAACAAACAAAAAACCAAAACCAAACACTGTGGTTTAAGTTGGGCAGCAAAATGAAAAAAAAATGTTATTTTAATAAATGTATGTCAGTGTGACATTACCAGAGACAGATGAGAGTGTTGGGGAGACAAGTGTTGTGGAACCCAAATGAAGTTTTTCCAATTTATTTAAAATAGCTAAGTACCATATTGTAATATTTCTGTAATTTTTTTTAGGTTTGATTATTAACCAATTATGATGTTTTTGCAAATGTTCATGGTATTTCTTAGGCAGAAAATACATCATTTTAATCGCTTGTTAATGTTTAACAAATATTACGGGAAATTTATTTTCTGGTAGCCAATTCACAGTTTATCCTTTATATGTTACCACATACTTGGAAAATTTTATGTAATTGGATGCATAAAATATGTTTCTTAGTATTTATAAGCACCCTCACCAAAGACATAGAGTTGTAAACTGCAATCTGTTCATAGAGTTTCTCCAGGATATGCACAATTAGCTAGAAGTGACAGTAATTTCAAAACAAGTACTATGCTATTACATTCTATCTCCAAATGCTGTAAGAAGCATTTACTTGGTGTTTGAAGTCCTCCTTTGTTGAAGTCATTTGTGGACAGAATGACTTATGTGACTCCTCTAAAAACTTGCTAAATCTGCACACCAAAATAAACTTGTAATCATTGTTAATGTTGTCACACAGATTCTCTAGCTTTTGGACCAAATTTAGAACAAATATTTGGAAGGTTAAACAACATTTATTACTTCACTGGCTTGGGTCTTTTGCATACAGAATAGCCCATAAAAAGAGGTGCGTAGTCAAAAAGGTAAAGTGAGGTGCATGGTCAAAAATTAGAAGCTCTAGTAACTGACGATTCCTGTGCAAGCTTAGTTCAGTCCATGTGCTTGCATTTTGTCATCTCATTCTCCTTTTTGATTCTGTAGAAGTGTCTCTTTTAAAGTATAGATTGGAGAGTAATCACTAAGCAGCTGGTCAGTATTTTGTCCTGTTAGTCTTTAGGGTGTGATTCTGGATCTGACTTACTGCATGCTGTTCAAACCCTCCTGTGAAAATGTACACTTCTATGCGTGTTTTTCTGTTTTGTTCATCACCATGGTAAATAGAGGACTTTAAGGTCACTAATTTGTCTTCTTGCACCCTGCATGAGGAAGGACATGTTTTAACCCTCATGATACAGATAGGAAGCTGAGATCTAGTTGCACAGGCAACCTTTGATTCTTGAATGCTTTATTTTTAAAACTATATAAATTAGATTTCTGTTAGGAAAAGAGCGCGAATGAGAAGTGTTAATATCCTGTGTATTAAGCAAGGAGTCAATCTGTCTCAAGTTCCTTCATCTTTGTTTCCAACTTCTCCCTTTTCTTCCATTTTTCTTCCCTGTGTATGAAAGGCATCTTGGTATTTTAGGAGAGACCTTTATTTTTGTTTGGGAAGTAAGAAAGCTTGATTTTATGAAAGTGCTAAAATTAAATTTGAGGTTCCTTCCTTTTTAATAGAAGTTTTAGGGATTTTACTAAATACAGACTTAATAAATATGAAGTCAGCTCTATACAAGAACGGAGTGTTAACTTGAAGGTACTTTCTACCTTTCTCTAGGGTTATCAGCAAGGTAGAAATAATTAAAAATAAGCATACGTCATTCCCAAACTTGAATTTTTTTGCAGCTTAATGGAACACAGACCTCAGACTATCTGAACTTTGTTCTATTGTATAGGCTATACATTCTGGCAGGGTTTAAATTTGGCAAAAGTAAATTCTTCCAATCCTCCTTTTAAGTTATTTCCAAAGTATGTATGTTGTATTTTGGGTTTTTTTGTAATTATAAGCATGGCTAGTGGTGTGTTGAGGTCTGTCTTAAAATGTATTTTATTTTAACCAGACATAACTACCTTTATTCAGTGCTAGTGGGAGTTTTGCAAGAGCTCCGATGCTATGTAAATGTGGACTGTATAATTAAACCTATGAAGAAGTAAAATTTTTCATTCAAGCACTCGTTATGAAAGCCTAATCTGAAATATATGACATTTTTTAAAAGCTGTAGAACTATTTAGCTTCAGTACCTCCTAAAAATTCAAGATTTTCTGTTTAAATTTAGGAATAGCAGCAAAGTACACAAAATGTTATAAAGAAACGGTTGTCCCATCTTTTAATAAGCAAATTTTCTAATGTTTTATTTTTTTGACAAACAGGTACACACGAAGTTCCACTGCAGGCAAGCCCATGCTCCAGGCACCGACACTTCATGCTTGACATTTTCCTATGATGGTACTGTCCTTGCCAGCCGGGGAGGTAGGTGGTTGAAAGAAACCTTTGATGTGTTGAATTTAAGATGATTTTAACTTTATGAAGTGAAATGGTTTGGTAAACAAACCATTTAATTTTGTCATTGTTAAATGTAATTGTTCATGATGGAGGTAAGATAGTGAAATAGGATAGTGATTTAAACCTGAAGTGTTTCACAATTTAAATATTTTATTGTGATACTTCATTCAATACTGTGTTCCTGAAAGCACATCTTACAGCAGTTAAGGAATATTTTAAGGAACTTTGCTGTGTATACTACACAGTTCCTGATTGGTCTTCTTGTCTAGCATTAATAATACAACAAAAGGAAAATAGTAGCTTAATTAAAAATAAAATAGACCAGTTTTGTTAATTAGATCTTTCTGGGAAAATTACT
Source organism: Patagioenas fasciata (assembly GCF_037038585.1). Lineage (NCBI taxonomy): Eukaryota > Metazoa > Chordata > Aves > Columbiformes > Columbidae > Patagioenas > Patagioenas fasciata. The sequence goes on along the minus strand of NC_092560.1, from coordinate 63,737,760 downwards.
GTCTCTCAATAATGGTATATCTGTTCTGGAGTTATTAATTAATCACACAGCTTTCTTATGCAATGTCCTTTTCTAATTGTTTTTATCTAATTTATATTACAAACACCAAGATGTGATGACTGGGAGTCAATGGCCAAGATATTTGAATGGCAAAAAAAATTTTAAATGTCTACAGGACAGGAAAAAAACCCTTAAACTCCAGATAAAACTTTTTTATTAAAGCCTTAGGTAACGGAACAAGTCTTGAGAAGGCAGAGATATATGTGAAGACTCGTTGACTCCAACGTTAGATGTATTGGATAGGACGGTGTCTGCCTAAGGCAGCTTTTCAGAAAGATTTGTCTACCCACTATTTTACAGGCAGGTGCAGGCATACAATCCTAGCTGCCTGCATGGAAACCAGCTGTAACCAGAAGCTATATGTATGCATTAGCATGGCCCCAAGGCTAAACAAACAGGCCTAGGGTGAGACAGTGTGTGCTAATGTCAGCTAACATTGTACCTAACATATGTACAGGACATCTGGTCAGTTTGGTACATATGCAGAATGAGATTACTGATAGAAAATACCAGTGTAGAGGTAGATAGATGACAAAAGCTCAGAAGCATGGGTTGTGGTTCCAAGCCAAGGGCTGTGACTTGCAATCGGTGTCCTCCCCCTGTCCCTGATGAGTGGAGTGACATTGGTGGCTTTTATGTTGATATGCAGCTGCTGTTTTATGCTGCCTCTCTGACTCATTTGTATGTCTTGCCATGTTTCTAAGATTATGTTCCCCAGATCTCACCCTTCAGAGTAAGATGATAGTAGGTCTTGTCCTTGACAGCCCCAGGCTTACTGGGTCATGCTAATAGCACTTGGATAGTTTCTTAATTGTTCTTCAGGCTTCTGGATCCAGAGTTCCACTGCCACAGTACTTATCATGAATGGTTGAGGTAAAAACTTTCAAACTTTCTGGTCCTTACTGAATTAAACACTTACTACGTGAGAACCTTCTCCTTCTTGGAAAGCAGGTGAACCATCTGTCTTTCTGTTCTGGGCTAAGTGAAATGCTGCATCTGTCTGCCAGTGGTGTTGCCTCCAAAATATTCATACAGACGTACTTTAGAAGATTAAAAGAGAAATCTCAGAGTGACTTTAAATATTAACAGCAAACAAGGTCAATACTTATATGAGGAATATTCACTAGTGCTCTCTTGAAATCTGCATTTATGTAAATTCTCTTATGTATCACATTTATGAATGTAAATCACATAAATGACCTTTGCTTATTTTTATTGGATGTGGCACTTTCGGTTGCCTGGTCTTCCTCATCTGTCTCCAGTTTTGTATTGTGTTAAACAGACTTTCACTTACTTGTGTTTTATCTACCACACTTTGCTCTAAGCTATATAAAATGTTGATTGATTGTTTGCAGAATGTAGGACTGTATGGAAATTTGGCCCATCAGTGTGGATAAAAGTGCTACCTTTGTCTAGTATTTTTAAAAAAAAAAAAAGCTTTGTATGTGCTGTGCTAGAGAATAAGGAGGATTCATACCTTATTTTGACTTGTTTGGTTAGTGCTTTAATATGAGTATTGCTTTGGATCTGTACCAACAAAAGCAGATGTGGATCCAGCATTCGTAGATTAACACACCTGCCAAGTGCTGAGGATCAAAGAGAGGATAGTTGTTTGGGGAATGGGGACTTTCATTGAAAGCCTGATTGACTCTCCTGCATCTGATGTAGATTCTGTGTTGGATGTGAGAGATGAGGCAGGGCTCAGCTGCAAGCACAAGGGAAAATGAGAAGCTAAGGAGCTGCTTATGAGACACCCCAGTCTTACTCTTGTTGGGTATTAAGTAGTAACTTGTCAGAAACTTAAGAAAGTGATATTTTTGCACACGTGTAACCATGAAAGTAATTTTTCCTAAATACAGTCAAGATAGTATTTGGGGAATATTTTCTTTGTTTAGCAGTGAAGAGGTAAGCATTGGGACTGGACTTGGGGGCCTATTACAAAATTTTTTTTTTAAAATGGTTTTAGCTTCTGATATGTACAGAATTTATGGAGCTAGTTTCTGTCATAATATGAAGCAATTACTTCATTAATTCCATGAATCTCCTGATAGCTATTAGTTTGCTGATTAATTTTTTTTCTGTGGTATGAAGTGTGCAGACTCAGTGCCATCTTAATCAGTAAAATTCTACAGGAAATAGAATTTAGGAAAATAAATTCACTGTAGTTAAAACCAAGAAAAAATATTCACATCTAAGCCTATCAGATAGCTTGTGCACATATATGCTTCCTTTTGAGCTCAAAATTTGTGTGTGTTTGCTGTTGATGTTTTGTTTTGGGATTTTCTTTTAGTTATGGCTGAATTCCTCTTTTCACAATGTTCTTGAGGAAAATTAAAACATTTAATTTTGAAGTTAATTTAAAAAGTAGAAACATCTTGAGTACAGTTTCCTGCATACTCAAGGATTATGCAGCAGCATGTATAGTGACTTTGTTTTGTGTAGAGTAATAATATATTGCTTTTTTATGGTTAATACAAACATTAGCATTTTAAAAATCAAATGGTTTTATGTCAGGTAATATTTCTCAGGAGCAGAACACTGATGTTCATTTCAAACAATGCTAAAATTGCGTTCATTAGCTTTAATAGGCATCGTCAAGTATTTGTAACACTTGGAGATGAAATTACTTTCTCAAAGTCTTCCAGTATCCTTCACTTTCGTATGTTGAGAGAGAATGGTGCACTGAAACGTTTGTCCAGGCTGGTATGGATGCAGGTGATGGTGCGAGCTGTTCCAGATGTCAGTGCATAATCACCAATGTATGACTTCCCTCCCAAGGCCTTTGGCTTGGGGTGAGAGTGGTCCTGACCTGTGGTGCCTCCCAAGGTTGTTCTTCAGCTGTTGCAGCTCTTCTTTGCAGAACCAGTGCACTATGCAGAAACATATACCTTGTTCTGTAAGGTGCCTCTCCTCACATACTTAGTATAAGACTTCACAGAAAGGCTCAGAGTTTATAAACATAATATATTCTGGTACTCCCTCACAGGAAGTCATGTCATGGTCTGCCTTTCCAATGCTGTATTTTCTGTTTAAAATTCTCCTTTATTTTGTTTCATTGCTTTCCCCAATGATAATCTGCAAAGAAAAAAAAAATCAGATAAAATATTGGAGTGTATTGGCCTCATTTTGACTGAAAGCTGTCTGCAAAATGTCTATGGTGGCTCACCAAAGACTCTTTTTCTAGGACCTAATTGTTACCTCTTGATAAATCCAATGCTCAATACCATCATCAGGCTAGAGCCTGTTTATTGCTGTCCTTCTTATTAAAATGGCAAAGAATAGAGTTTGAAATGCTACTAAAAATGCTATAAAAGCTCCAAATAATCCTGCCAGGCTTTGGAGAAGTCTGCCATGAAGAAAAATACTGAATGATCTGAGTGGACTATTTTGAATGCTTCATGCTGAGCTACCCAACTTCTGTTCATATGTTTTGCTTTAAGGGTAACTATTTTTGTCCATGTATGAACTAAGTGAAAATAGATCATTACTGCTACAGCTCTTGTAAAGAAGCCCCTTAAGCATCGATGGAAAGATGCTACTGGAAAAAATCCTAGGTTTTGTGAAAAGTTGATGTGTCTGTTTTCTTAGTGACAGTGATTTCTACTCCAAATGCAGGTGAGATTCAGGAACCAATATTGTATTTGCAACACAGAAAATTTTTATTAGAAAAAATTAATTATGGCAAATTCTTAATGGTCATCAGAGTTTCACAGCATTGGCCAAATCATTCTAATATTATTTATACATTTCCAAATACTTAAGCATCCATTTCTGCATGGTGTAAGACAGTGTTGATTTGAAATTAGCCACAACTTTTAAGTCCTTCTAGAGTCTTCTAATATTTTTAAATCAGCAGATTACATTTTCTTGTCAGCAGAAGAGCTATAGCTAAGTGTCAGACTGCATCTCTCCTGCTAGAGCCTGGCAGGACTACAGCTTGAAGATCATGTCAGGGCTCATTCCACTGGGAACAGAGCAGCCTTGGCTGCTAGCCTTAGATCTGTCCCTCTGCAGGAAATATGCAGAGTGGCCAAATGGTATCCTTTGCATACATTTATAAAGTGCTGGTACTTTAGATATAAAATCTTGCCGATAAGTGGTTTTTTGTTGGGGGAGGGAAAAATGAGGCTTCATATTACAAGACCAAATACTTTGAAGTGCTTGGGATGGAGTCTACTGGGAAACAATAACAAAACAGATATTCCCAAAACAGGGACTCAACATTTTTCTTTCTTGTCATTTTTTAGCTTCCCGATGAACAGAAATATACTCTGCTCTAGACATCATTTATTTAAGTTGTCCACTTCTTAAAAATATTTTGTAGTAAGGAGTTATCCTAGTCTTTAATATAAACATACATGATGTACGAGACCACACATTACTGCTTTCCCTGCAAAGGGTACTGCTGGCCTTGATTTCTTTTGTTACAGTGTGCTACCTTTTTTTTTTCTTTTTCTTTTTTTTTCTTTTTTTTTTTTTTTTTTGTGGTAACATTTCATTTCCAAACCCTCCTTTAAGCTCTTGATCTCAAAGGTTCTGAGTCCACAAAATGCTTTGCTGCAAGGTTCCTGCTTTGGAAAGAAGCAGGTCTGTGGATTTACCAGTCACTTGCCTCCTATTCCTCCTAGGTCAGGAAGATTTGGTAACTTTTTGTCCAAAGTTGTTATCTGGATATTTTTAAATAGAATTGTTGGTTTAAAGTCTTTCTTTTCACCCTTGAAAGCACTGAGACACTGATGTCAAATGCAAGATGTCTAGGTGCCCAAGTGAGGTGCTTCAAAGCTCAAATTCTGTAACTCATCTCATGCTGGAAATATGTATCCCAGAGAGATGATCAGCAGAGATGTAGATCTCTCTGAGAATAACTAATATATTTTTTTTCCTGTTCTCAATTTGTTAATATGTCATAACTTTTCAAAAAAAGAATAAACAGCCTGACTTTTACTGGCCCACAGTCATACCATGTTTATCAAACACAGAAAAGAATCGCTATAAATGTCTTGCTGTTACCGCAGTTTTGGCTTTTATGGCCAAAGGTGGTGTGATGAAGGGGTGTGAAAAGGTTTCATTATAGGTTCCCTTCCCCCACTCCCTACTGATTTCTGACTGATTGCAGGGCCTGTTCTCTGTACTGAGATTGCAGTTTGTTGCTGCTTGACCACTAAAAAAAGGGGAAGACTTCTTGGGTCTTCTGTTCTTCCTGATCATCTTTTCAAGGCAGGTAGAAACCAGACACATAATACTTGCTTAGTTTTTGATCTAGACCATCCATGGTGACATTTTAATTTCTTTTGATATCTTAGAAGTTAAATTTACTCCTAGTACAAAAGGACCAATGTTCACAAACACAGAATAAATTAGTGTTTCAGGAATCTGATTCCACTGTGGATAGTGTTTCTTGGTAGGAGGAATTGTCATGATGGAGTTGAGCTACTGAGGCGAAGTTTCTCATCTGCTGGAGTGCAGTAGGTGGAACTTCTCATCCTTACACTTTCATAGTCATTTAGGGACAAAAAACTTCGAAACCATCCCCATGTTCTGTGTCTGAATTAGAGGATGGGATTTTCTTTACATGTCTGAATTCTTGACTCAAATTCTTTATTGCTAACCTTCATCCCTTTTGTTTCATAGGAGATGATACTTTAAAGATGTGGGATATTAGACAATTTAAAATGCCTCTCAAGTCTGCAGAAAGACTGCCCAGCTTCTTTCCAATGTAAGTACTCTCGCTATTTCTACTTGTTGCAATAAACTGTAGTTGTGCTGAATGGGAAGGAGTCTTCCAGAGTTGTCAGTTCTCACTGTGTCCAGAACTGTGCAGAAAGGACTGCACAGGTAGGACACGGCCGTCAGGATTCTTGGCTGTTTAGTACTTCAAGGTGCTTTAAAAGATCTCGAGGTTTTTTTTGTGGTAATTCATAGCTAGCTGTACTTGGTTTATGCCATTTTTCAGTCTTATGTGTCCTATGTCGAATTAGATAAGCAACTTTTCAGGAGGAGGCCAATTCATTGCCTTATGTTCGTGTAATGAGATAGATAAGTAATTGTCATTCTTACTTGGTTGATGATAAAGAAAAAAAGAGCTGTGTTGGGAAGTACACATAACTTGAAGGTTCACAGTATGAATTCAGATTATGATGTGGGAAGTGCTGATGACTGTGTTCTTTGGTACTAAAGTACTATATTGTACTGCATAGTGCTAAATATTTCATTTTATTATTTTTATTGGTATTACCTGGATTTCTATAACTGTATCACAGCCAAATTCAACTCCAAGGGTAATTTATACTTTTAGAAAGGCAGGTCATGGACAGCTCAATCTTGAGTGCAATTTGTAGCATAGAGGAAAAGTAAACAGGCAAAACATTTTTGGTTCCTGTATAAACACTGTGCTTTGCATAATTGAAAAATGTATCATCAGCAAAAACGGATTTCATGACTGATTTATTTTTTTACCTAAGGATGATAACCAGATTTGAAAAAAACTTTTTTCATTTGTTTTTCATCTTGAAAAGCTTATCAGACTTTTGAGCGGAAGAGAATTTTGTTGGGAGGAGGATTTTTATTGGATCTCCCAGTTTTGCACATTTTGTGCCCAGCTGTAATTGTACGGGTGGACTGTGTCTAATAACTATACTAAGAGATGACAGCTAATGAAATAATTTTTTTTTTAAGTTTTGTCTTGTAAGGATTAACTAATAGAAGGGATTATTTTCAGGGAGTGCAATTTATATATAAGCTCCCTATACGTTAATGACTGGTTTTCCCAGTATAATGATTTGTTTTCTTCAACAGGACAGATTGTTGTTTCAGCCCAGATGATAAAATACTCGTCACAGGCACCTCTGTTAAGAAAGGTGGTGGCAGTGGGAAGCTTTTCTTCTTTTATCGGGAGACATTTGAAAAGTTGTATGAGATAGAAGTTACAGATGCGGTATGTATTGTAGTTTTCTTTTGTCAACTATTCAAAATATGAATGAAATCATAATCATACGCTTTTTTCTCCTTATACAGATGATGACCTACTAACGCTACTGTATTATTCTACTCCACATTTAAGAGATAGAGGCAGAGTGGCCTGAACAGATGCTGTTCTCCTTTACTCATTTAGATCTATGAAGTGAGGCCTTAATCCTAAAATTCTTACATGTTTATGCTGTTTATTTACTCCACCAGTTATCATGATGAAATGCCATATTGTAACAAAACTCCTGCTTATCACTGAAACTAGACTTGTGGTTACTATAGATTGTATTTCACTGGACTCTAGCTTGTGTAAATGCAAAGATTTAATAGTAAAAGGAAGGTATCATTGGGAATCACTCCATTGTAATATAAAACCCTAAAACTGAGAATCTGTAATACAGAAGAGTCTGTGTATGGCTTCAACTGCCTACCTATTCCCTTGTACAGAAGGAAAAGGTTTAATATCATAGTTGAAAAAAGGTCCCTCCACTCTTGTGGTGTATACTAGTAAATTTATAGATTATAACAAAACAAAAGTGGGAGAAGCTCAGACAAAACTGACATTGCTTAAGTATGGCAATGTATGCTTAAGTCCCATTAGTTGCTGCAGTCTGTCAGCAATTTTTTGCTTTCTTTCAAGATACTGTTTTCTCCTTCTGTACTTTTCTTAACCCAGCACAGCAGTCTTTCCTAGCACAGTGAACCACCCCACCTTGTGCTAGAGATAATTTATACAGAATTTACATTTCTATTCACTTTTCAAATCTCATTTGCTCTTTTAATTCATCCTAAAGCAAAATCTGCTTACAGATGAATTTGTTATATCCATCATTGCTGTGGCAGCAATCTTGCAAATTAAAAATTCAGAAACCATGTCATTTTTAATAAGGGGATTTTTTTAAAAAAAACAAACAAACAAACAAAAAAAACCTCATATATACTAAATGAAGTTTTTATCTGGTTTTGGGAGTTTTATTTAGAGCTAAAGCTTTTCTCCAAGGTATCATAAGTTGGATTTTAAATTTTTCTCCTATGGAACATACTAAACCTCAAGTCATGAAGATTTCTAGTGGATTTTTGTTTTCTGGTGCAAGTATTAGAACCAAGTATTTATAACCTTTTTCTGAGACAAACCATGAATGCCTCAGTATCCCCTCTGAAACTTCATGACAGAAAAAAGGAAAACAACTACATAAAATAAAGTGCAAGAGGTAGATTGTCCTAGGAGCTCTTCTGTCCTTGGGCACAGGAAACAAAATAGGTTAGCAATTCTATTCACAATGGATTCGGACTCCTTAGAGCTAAAGTGTCTGGATGTTGTCATGATGGCATCTCTGTTTAGTGGTGGTGAAGTCAGCAACAATGTACAGAAATTTCACTTGAGCTCTAAGATTGCAAGAATGAGAGGCTTGTGAATGGTGGGTTGTGTATCTCTGAAAGAAATTAAACAGTGAGCATTACTGCTTACAAACTTACCTGTTTTGGGTTGAAAGGAAATATCACTTTCATTTGCTATCTTTGTCTCCCAGTAAAACAGTCTTCAGTTCTCTGAAATAGAGAGTCTTTTTACTTGGTGAGGTAGATAATGTTACAGGAGAATCCAGCAAATATTGTTTTGCTGTCAGTTTCTCTCATAATTTAGAAGTGAATTTCTATTCTTCTGCTTCAAAATGCAAAACAGACGTGGAGCTGAGAACCAACAGTAGGAAGGAAACTGTTCGAAAAACAAAATTAGAGGTCAATAAGCGACTTCACTGGGGCCACTCACATAGTAAAATTTTAAGTATGTGTACAAATCTCAGCAGGTTAATAATTTTATACTATAAATTTACATAGGTGCTGACATTTATATGGTACTTTTTAAGGCGGTATTAAATTACTTTTGTCTATAGAGTTTTAGTGCTGTTTCACATCATTTGTAGTTATAAAATTTAAGATAATCATTCTCCTGCTTTCAATATAATGGATAAAATGAAAATAATAGGTGAAGAATCAAGACTTATAAGTGCTGATCTTGGGACATAATTTTCGGTGAGTCAGCACTAATAATAGCTCTTAATCAGTGTGTCTAGCTTTCAGCTTCAACACTACCCATCTAAGAAAAACACACTTAAGGATATCAATCTAAAAGAAGAAAAATTACTTTAAGTGGTATTATAAAAGCAGTATGTATTTTCAAGGCTTTTCTTTTGTTTGTATCTTTCAGCTTCTTCATTAGTATTCTTTTCTCGTTCTTCTCAAATTGCAGTGAAAGCATGCTGAAGACAAGTGAATTTTTAAGAAGCTGGCTTTTGTATTTTATAAGCAGTACATGGTGTTTGTTGGAATGATCATTGAACTATAAAATGGTAGATTAATATTTTGTGTGCAGTTTATGAAAGTATTTTTTCAGCACTGGAGTAATTGCTTTCTAAGGACTACTTTCTTACTTCTCAGTTGTTCCTTATACTCTTTCAAAAATGCAGATAGCCGTTAATGTACTTTTTTACCTTTACTTTTTGTATGTTATCTAGTGCTTGAATGTGTAATTTCAATGTTTCTATTTTGCGGGTTTTTTTTAGGCATTGCATATATGAAGTTACACTATGCCAATATGTGTAGCAAAAGCACAAATACAGCAATATCGGTGTCTATAAAGAACTCGATCTGCTCTCATTCCTCATGAAAATAATACAAGTAATTTCAGTTGGATTTAGTCCAGATTGCTAAAGAAGGAAGGCATAATTTATTTCAATTATAAAATGAAAATAATGAGACTTTTTGAGGGCAATTATATACCAGTTTAGTGGCAGAAAGTATATAATCAGAGTAATAGACAATCTAGTCTTGTACATATTTCTGGAATCCATGCCTGAGTCTCAGCTATGAAGGAAGTTCTCTAACAGCTGTGAAGAGAAAACATAAACTATTAACATGCTGCTTTTTAATTTCAAAATGATTTTTTTAAAGGAAATACTGGTAAGCTTAGAAAATTGAAAAAGACTAAAGAGCAGTAAACATTATCTTAAACCTTCTTGGTAAATAGCCAGTGCAACTGGCCTGTGAATGAACCTAGGGGGTAATGGGAAAATATTTAATGGGAATGTTTGACCAAAGCTGTGTCTGGCATTCCTTTCCATCATACACACAAACCTTTTTTCACCTTTTCTTTCAAGTTTTCATGGGAAAACCCATTACTATTTCAGAGCTGCTGGAGTGAAACCTTGTGGTTTTACTAATGGACTAACAGTCTGATTAGTCTCTATTGTTATGGCTGGGTACAGGATATTAATTTGCTTTTCGTTTCATGTATTAGTCTTTTTTTTTTTCTTTTTTTTTTTTTTTTGGTCACAATTAGTGGCTAAACTAGTGACTGTATTGTAGTGCCCGCTATTGAATGCCATCTCACTATGTAGACATTGGGACTTGTTTAGAACTCAGGTTTCTTGGGTAAATAGGAATACTTTTTGAAGAAAAAATAAATATCAGAAGGGGTGCAGACCGTGGTCTCCATCTCTGATCAGTAGCAGTGTGCCTGCACGAGAAGGTGTCAACAGGGCAGATACACCACACTGCTTCTCTGACTGTCCTGTTCTGCCTACAGTGATCTGTGACTTCAGAGATATCTTGATGAAGACATAGCAATTTTACAATTAATAACACTCAGTGGATTTCTCTTCCATGAGTTTATCAAGGAGTGAAATTACCCATGTTGCAGGTTACTTACAGGGTCGTCTGCTTACTGCAGATCAGATCAAAGCTCAGGGGTGGGAGCTCCTGCCTCTCCCGCCTTTACAAGGAAGCTGGTGCACCGTGTGCAGAATTTCAGCCTTTCTCTGGCTCAGTGGGGACAGGTGAGGTTGGAAATTAGGAGGGCTTTGTACTGTGACCATAGTTATGTATGATAAACTGTACAGAATTCCTCTCTTTTTAATAAGAACTGAACTTTTAAAAATCCTGTTGTGCGCATACAGGTTTTTTTTGTAGTTTTTCTGTCTCTGTTTCTTCTATCTTAGACAGTATTATCTGTGAACTGTTCTTTTGCCCTCACCTCAAATATCCACACGAAAATATTTATATTAAGCCTTTTCAATCTAAGCGTTTAAGACTTATTTCATGTGAAAGATTTATAAGTGCACGCAGAATGTTTCTTTGTTCCATTAGATGGACAAGGAGATCTAAACAGATGTCAGGAAATAGAATTGCCAGAAGAGGGGTACAAAGTGTGTGCACAGAAACTCAGAGGCCATGTCACTTTCTTCAGGTAGTACGAGAGGAAGGAAGACCTGTAGCTGCTTTGGGATGAGGTCTCATCTTTTGGAATGTCTCTAACTGCACTCTCCTTCTGGAACGAAAGAGAGATTTTGTTGGCAGATCCATGTCAGGGATGGTTTATTCCTAATTCTTGGTTTGGTTATGCAAGTACGAGATCTTCATGGGAACCAGATATAAATACCTCGTGTATGGGAAACAGAGCTGGGAACACAGCATTTCCTCCTGTGTCAATTTAATTTAAAATAGCTGTAGATAGCCGCTTGAATCACTCTCACATGTCTATCATTCATTTGGCTAGTTCAGACAGATCACCCAGTAGTTATCCTTATTACAGACAAGATTGATTTTGGCAGCAGTAGAGCAGTCATTTTCCCCATATGGAAGGGAGAAGTAGTATGCTCCAATACTGCCAAGCAAGAGTGGGCACTGGGGGGAAAAAAAAAAGCTGTACAATTACAGAAATTGCTCTTTTAAAATGAAAATGTAAGTAATAATTTAGTTTAAGAATAAGCAAAGAAGATACGGTTGTGTACATTGTAAAATGAGATGTGCAAGTTTTTAAAAATATCCTGAAGCTTTTTGTAGATAAGCAACAATCCAAAACCAAAGATCTGTGGTTGTTTTGGGAAACCTGTTCTGTTTGGAGAATTCTTCAGTATTTTCTTAGTTTCTCAAATATAAGCAAAAGTTGAATTATTAAATACTTCTGCAAATACCTCCAAGGGATGTTTCAGGAAGGTCTTCTGAGACAAGCTATAAATAAAGCTTCTTTTTAGATTAAAGAGTCAAAAGGAAAGAAGGAATAAGGAATATGAAACTTCCAGCATCCTTTATGCACAGTTGATATAGGATTGCAGTATTTCTTTCCTTGACCTCAAACGATATCATTTACTATTTATAAGGTGCAGTAATATAGTAAAGAGCTTTTCCACTGTGGCCCATTTCACTAAGATTTAAAGCTTTTGAATGTAAGAAAAATAAATTGTTTTAACTTCTGGAAGAGATCATTTTGCTACTTCTGGGGGATTTTTTTAAAGCTATTTATTTTATCTGAAGGGAAAATCCACATTTTCCACAATAAGGAAGTAAATACAATATTTAAGGTCCAGTGCTGATTAAAGTAAAAGAAGAAAAAAATCTAGTATGAAAGGTGAATCACAGGAATGTGTTTTCTTTTACCGTGAGGTAACTTGTCAATTTTCATTCTCTGCTTTCATATGTGTAAAGACAATGTGGTCCTTCCCTTTGTATATCCTGCAGCAGCATGTACTTGGTTTTAGAGGAGCTGTCACTAGAGTTTTGAGGTATTGAAGAGAAATAAACTGTGCAGGTTTCCTCACTGTTAAAGGGTGAGGGGGGGGTGTCTGTGAAGGTTGTCTGCTTTAGTTTTGCAATATACTGTGATGAAAGTGTGGCTGTAATTTTAAAAGAGCAAGTGCTTAAAAATGCCCTACATTGCAGTTACAAGGAAAACAGTTTACCACCTGGATTAAGTTGTTTTTTCTATTCATCAAAAAAGTAAAGTGTTCTTCAGTGGTGCAATTCCCTTCGAAGAATATATTTTATAGCTGTACCTTGAAAGGGTAAGCGAATACAGCTTTGCTGTCCATATGTTCTGCATTGAGATTCAGCTTTAAATTATTGGCCTCTGAAAATGTTTTTAGGATATTTCTGGTTTCTACATAGAAAATTGTAAATATTATCCATTTCTAGTTCCTTTTCTATTTAATGTTTCCACACGTTTTCTAAGTCATGTTTCACAAGGGAAAAACATTAGTATTGTTTCCTCTACTACTGTGTTCTCATGAGTATTTTAAATCTAATGATAGCAGGCCAGTGCATTCTAGATATTCTCTAACCTCCCACCTTATTTGTTGTAGTTTGCTCTTTTCCTTGGAAGAACTCCAGAAGAATCTCAAACCCAAAGATTTTAGCATTTGGGGTTTGAAGTAGATTTTTAATATAATGTTAGTATATTTTTATTGTGTGAGCTGCTTTTTTTTTTTTTTTTTTTTTTTTTTTTTTTATGAGAGTGTGCATAGTATCAACATATGAGTGTTAACCATCTTTTTGCACAAAGAAAGAAAGTGGAGGCAAACTGGTAGCTTTTGTTGTCCAGCTTTGCAGACATTTGGAAATGGCATAGTTCTAATATTTTTTATTTTTTTATTTTTAATTTCTGTTAAAAATATATCAGTTTTGCAAGAGTTACTCAGTCTACCTTTTTTTTCCTCCTGTGGTGTGTGGGTGGGTGCATCCAAGAGGCTGACCAGCCTTCCCCAGGTACAGCAGCATGGCAAGCCAAGTTGTTGGCTTTTGGATCTCCACTGTGCTCTAAGACATTGGTAAAAAGAGATTACAGAGTGTGCGGTGGGAAGTTATGTTGTGTCTGAGCAGCATTATCTTTCTATGATTCTTAAGGCAGAACTTCTGTTGTTCTTGGAGAGGAGTAGACAGTTATTGTAGCTGATGTTTCATGCAGGTCTTCGGCCGTTAGCTTCAGATTAGAATATTGACTTCCTGCTTTTTGTTTATTCTAGGCTAGGCTAGGCTAGGCTAGGCTAGGCTAGGCTAGGCTAGGCTAGGCTAGGCTAGGCTAGGCTAGGCTAGGCTAGGCTAGGCTAGGCTACTCTACTCTACTCTACTCTACTCTACTCTACTCTACTCTACTCTGTTCTGTTCTTTGTTTATTTATTTTCCTTTAATATTCCAGTTGGATGGAGTTGGAGAGAAAATATCACTTTCTACATTTGGGGAAAATGTGCTTGAAATTTGGGGAAAAATGTGGTGAAATGCTTGATTATTCTCTTTTAGGCCTGCTTCTGAACTTTATAGAGTATGAGGGCTTGAAAGGGAAGAAGTAAGTCTTTCCTTTTGAAGCTTTGAGATCTTAAAGACAGACAGGAGTCACTCTGCTACCTTTAAGTGAAAATTATTATGGGCCTTCCCTGCAGCCCAGCATCATGAGATTTTTGGTACGTTCTGAGGCATTTCCTCTCCTTTAACAAGCAGTGTATGTGTTCTTGCTGGAATGTATTTCATAAGCAGTTGCAGAGAAGTTTTTGGTCTATAAAAACGGTGAGCCACTTCAAACATGTCCATGGAGGTTTTTTTGAAAACTAGATTTGTATTCCTTGTACAGCAGTCTAAGTATCAGAAGTCTCTAAATGGTTCCACACCTTTATTATAAAATGGAAAAGCTTGAAAGACACTACTTTAGTATCTTTCCTAATTACAGAATTTGTTTAAATACTGTGTTAGCCAAACAGAGATGGGGAACAATCACCGAAAAATATTGTGGTAGTGGGAAGCTGTCTTTAGCTGTTAGCATCCAAATATTTTAATGTTTTATTTAAAGATACAGAAATTCTTTAAAATAATTACAGCTTTTTGCAGATATAACTTTGTATATTTCCCTTCTCTTCTGGGAAGATGTAATGCTAAAGTCAGATGGACTTAATGTTGTGCAAGTTCCAGAACCATAGAAGATTAAGCTGGGAAGCACACTGAGATTTGATCCCTCACTCCAGCACAATCTTGAAATTGCTTACCCCTCTCAAATATAATCTAATATAACCATCAGATTAGATAACAGGCAATACGAATTTGAAAGGCAATCACTGTTTCTTAAAAAAAAAATACCAATAAGCAGTTAGGTTTCAAAAGTAGTATTGCTTAATTATATTTTAAGCTTCTGTGTGTTTAAAATATATTGCATTGCACAAGCAGTTCTTCACCATTACTATGGAGGGTTTTACAGGAGAAAAGACAGAATATGTGCTAAATAAACTAGTTGCACACATACGTGCACTGATTTTTACAGACCTGTTTTTTTCTTTTCAGTAATGTTGGAATTTGTAAAAATTACAGTTAGAATAAAATATTCAGTTCAGTCAGAAGAGTCCCATTTGGGCACTGCTGTGGTGATCTGTCCTTACAGAGTCCACAACCATGGTCAGAATGTCATTTTACACGTTCACCACCTTCCCTGCTGATACCTTGCTTATCTGGCTGTCTGGACAGCCAAGTGCAGCAAATCCAAGCAGCGCTGTTCAAACAGAACCCATCACATTCCCTCATGGCCACTGAAGCAAAGTTTGCACACACAAAAGGCAAAAGGTTTGTTTTAAGTTTTTCTTCCCCTAACTGAAAATATTTTCTTAGAGCAGCAGCTCTTGCTGTCACTTTTTTATTGTGTATCTTCACAACAGAATTTGAAGAAATTATTTGACTGTAGGTTAGGAAAGGGGTGAGCAGTAAGGGTGAACATAAACTGTGTTTATGTTTTATGTCCATGCAATTTTTAACCATCTCCAGAGGTAGACCTGATCTTTCAAGCTGAGATTCTAAAGATTTGTTGGACAGTTTTGAGAGTTTGTATCTGCTGTATTATTTCTGCACTAGGAGTATTTAATTTGGCTTCCAGGGTCCTTTATCCTTGAACTGGAGAGTTATTTGAGTAGTACAACATGCTGTAACATAGATCCTCGTTAGTTTTCTGTTTTTCTTACATAGTTATTCTGGCCATTGTCGGCTGCAGGGATTCACCTGACCAAATATAGATGTCTGCAGCTGATCCAGTCACCCTAGGCTCGTTTTCTAATCAACAGAGAAAAATAAACACATCCAGACTGTGATTTTATCTCATCCTAAAATAGCTACCTAGAATAGGTTAGGTGAAGGCCACTGTAAAACGCTTATTTATCTCTGTTAACTAGAAAAGGAGGTGAAAGTTTGTAGACATTTTAAAGAGTGGACCTCTAAATATTAGAGGTGTAAACATCTGAAGTTTGATGAGGTAAGTCTCACCTAAGACCTTCACTTCCCTCCAGTAGTGTTTATTCTCTCCTTCTGAAGCACTGGGACATTTCATCTCCTGTGCTCTGACCTTGCCAATAGCACTAATTTCTATTGATTTAAGGATTTATGACTGTAGGCTATTTATGGGAGAAATGCCTGCCGTTTTGTGCGTAGACTGGAATCTCAGCTAGCATAATTCTTTCACAGTTTTCCAGAAATAACTGTTAAAACATCAGGAACTTCACCTTAGCATTACAGAACTTTCTCGAAATGTTCATCAATTTTTTTTTATTAAGTGAGTCAAAACAGCACATGAAGCAAATATCGAAACTGCTTCTTGCTTCAACAATGAGAAGTGTTTGGAAGCCTACAATTAGCATGCTCCTTTTCCATTTTCAGTATTTTTCTGGAATTAGGAGTAATTTTTTCTAGTAATTTGCAAGGAAATCACTTTTGTTTTTTCCAGTTTACAAGTAGGATGTTTGCTGCACACTCACCACAAAGGCAGTATGAGTATTAACTGTATGTCAGCATCATTCGGCAGATTTCCACTCTTTCAAGGTAGTTTTCTATAGGTGTGGAAGTAGATGGTGCATCTTCTCCATTTATAGGATATTTTTGGCTGTACTTTTGTTTAAACAGTTTTTGGTAATAGCCATGGGAGCAGCCATTAATTTAGTGAAATTAGTCTCAAAGTCTGATAGCTGCAGATAACTGAATAATCAATTCTGGCATTTTGGAGCAAATCTATAAGTAGGTTTAGTCGAGAACTATCAGAGAGGAGTGAAAGGCTGTACCAGAAGTGAAGAGAAACAAAAATTGAAAATATTTATTCCAACAGTGCATAACTGCTATGGAAGCATGTTTGTCTTTCCTCTTGCCAGCATGGCAGGATGAGCTTTACTAATGAACTTGAAAAAGCTGATATATTATCATGCATTATCTGAAAGTACATTTCACATGAAATGTTCATTTTCGAAGACCAATGTGTGGTATTTAACTTTAGAACTTAATTGTCTTTAGGGAGAAGGGGTTGTTTCCAAAGAAAACAATACCTAATTGAGAAACAGTAAGACCTCCTGAAGGAGGGAAAAGAAATTAAAACATAGTTGTAAAATATGGCCCCTCTAATTTAGTTTTCATTTTGCAGTAGCAATGAAAGAATATAACCCCCTTGACCTAAGTGCTGCAGAAGTGTATGGTGATTCCTATTTATGTCAAAAATATGAAAGTGCTTGGAATTTTTTGGAAAATGGTGAAACTTGATATCACACCAATCTTGCAGGAAATCAGGACCCTTATTCCCTTAGATCAGTGTACACATACACACATGAGTGTCTGTTTAATAAATTTTGCTAGCAAGATTGGCTATTAAGTTGGGTTTTATATACATATAAATGTAGTTACATTTTGTTGGATATTAGTCAAAATTTCAGCTGAAATGAAAAAAGAAATCGTGGTTTTGTACAGTTCAGCTCACAGACATGTAAAATGGTAGTACAGGAATACAAGAAGACAGCAATGGAGGGAAACCTCAATTTTCCCTAGCTTTCTTGCAGCAGAGTGAAAAAGGATAGAGGTGAGTAATGCTTTCAAGAGATACTCTTTATATACACTCTCTTTAATTTGTTACATAATAGGCAAACTTGCATTTTGGTAGATTCAAAAGATACTAGTGAGATTGAGTGACTGCTCAGGTTCTGGAATGTGGTAGAAAAATATTTTAAGTATAAAAATTAATGTTTATGAGAAGGGTATATATACCCTATAATATGCAAGAACTAGGAATGCTTGCTTTGTTTGCTCAGTTTTTTTCCTTGATATGCTTTGTCTATGTTTTCTGTATTGCATCCCCTCCAAAGCTTCTCACACCTCTCATAATGTCTGCCAGTCCCTATTCCCAATGTGGAAAATCTCTAACCCTTCGTAGTCCCTCTTACTGGAATTTATTAACCTTTCCTCGCCTTCCTGCCTCCAGCCTGTACTGACCCCCCTGAGACTGCTCTTCCATCCTGGATCCATTCTATCTGTGCAGTAAAACTGAGTGTTTTTCCCTGAAGCACTGGCCAGGGAACCAAATTTTGTCTTCGCTGCTGCAGTCTTGAACGTTCTTTATAAGCAAAGATCCAGGAGAATTCTTTCAATCCTTGACATCAGTCTGTAGTTTTATGACCTTACCAGCTTCATGGTTTCATCTTAGGGGTAAATTTTCCATTCCTGTGCCACAAATCATTTTAATCTTTTCTTGCTGACCTTGTAAAATGCCCTCTCTGCATTGTTTACTCCTGTTGGGGTGTTACTCAAGTGCTCTGGACAGTTTCAGTTCAGATAATTAACTTTTGCTTGCTGAGAAATCTGCTTCAGTTATTCTTCACTTTGCCTGTTAAACATAGGAGTATATTTCTAGGTCAGAATAGATGTCCCATTCCGTGTTGAGCAAAATTATGTTTCAGGCTTCAGTTTCTGATTGAGAGGCATTGCTGTTAAATTCCGTCAAAGCACTGCTACGTGCTTAGCAGCAGCAAAGCCATGCGTGTAGCTGCCTAGAGAGCTAACCCAGATGGAGAAAAACCTAGCAGAAAAATTATTTGGTGAAGTTTAGTGTTTACCTGCAGCAACAGCTCTGCATACATGATACAAAGGGAAACACTTGGGTGAGAACAGGCTGTTAGGGGTGAGACTATTTATGAACCCCCCAGAATTGCACGTGAGCTGGGACTGCACATGTCTCAGAAGAAGTGCAGGTGGAAGAGCACACCAGGGAATAGTGATATCATCACTTTTGCCTGCCACCTTTCTATGTATTTATGAGTTTTATGGTTTAAGATTACCACATATTATTGTTAAACTTTTAAGTTATTATAGGTAAATTTTCCAAAACTGGAGTTTATTTTAAAAGAACTGTGAGTCTGAAGTGAATATAGTGCTTAGTTTAAAAGTAAAGCAAAAAATACCTATTGGTAATTCATATTTTTTATTTAAAACAATAGTATAGCAACTTTAGAAAAAGGTATAGGTAGTTTTAAAAACAATCACCAGTATGTTATTTTATTACACAGTTGTTTAAGAAGATAAATATTTTCATCCAGATTGGGAAAAAAAAAAAAAGTCCTTCAAATTGTGCAGATATTTTTTTAATTGACTTTCTGTTTAAGTCAGTATTACAAGACAATCTGTTACCTGAAAATAATTACGAAGGCCTACTGTCAATGACACATAATGAATCTGTTCTAATCTCTTTCACAGTGACAGTGAGGAAGGTAAATGTGGAGTGTTTCTCCTTCTGTTAACATTTTTAATATTTTTGCTGCTTGACTTCACAAAAATATTTTCACAATCTTTTCCCAGTATTTCCCAATGCAGGCTACTGTGCTTGTATATGCAATAAACATTGCCAAAGACTTTTTTCAGTTTTATTTCATTTGAAGAACTTAATGCTTTTGCAACAACAAAAGTACCAAACAGCTTTTGAATCATGACGAGGAATTGTCTTTTGTAAGTGCTGTATTTTCAGATCTGTGGGTCACAAAACTGGCCACATCAGTTCTATGGATAAAATTGTTTTCAGAATTTTTATGATAGGCTTCCAAGACTTCATGCTCCAAAGATGCTATCCAAAACATCCAGGCATTACAGAAATTATTTTTTCAAAAGTTGAGGATGTTTATGTGATGCTGCATTCTGCATTTTATCATTCTTGTTATAATAGACATTATTATTTGTTTGCAAAGCTGAGATATTACATGGATTTTCTTTATAATTTTGGAATTTAGTTGATTTGTTTCAGCTTTAAATACTATAAGAAACAAGTTAAATGTTTCTGTGTTGAATTTTTTTATTCTAGAATTAATTAACTGAAGTTTGTGATCTGGTGTTCATATCTTCTGACTCTTGAAGCTGCCATCCATAGGATTTCCTTACAACCAGTACTTACAGTTAGTCAAGTCTTTTGTGCTAGGTTTATATAAAGCAATGTTAGGCAATTGAACTCCCTGCTCTTCTACTTCTCTTACAAAGACTGAAACTACCTTAGTAAGTAGGGTGAGAGCTTGCAGTTTGCTCTTAACTGCTCAATGTTATTGCCTCCAGCCTGAGCTCCTGTCTCTTGGGCAATTAAAACTGAAGTACTGTCTTGTTTGTGTTGGGTTCCATTGCAAGGCACAACTTTAAATGAAACAAGTTATTCTTTAAATGTGATTGTGGAATGGCAAATCTCCTTTTCCATCTCAAAGAAACAGAAATCCCTTCCAGCCCTAACCATTCTATGATTCTGTGAAATTGGCAGCATGAAGTCCAAGGGCGTTTCCATCAGGCCAAAGAGCATTGCTAGCAGGTCTAGGGAGGACATGATTCCTCTCTGCACAGTTCTGGTGAGACACATCTGTAGTGCTGGGTCTAGTTCTGAGCTCCAGGTACAAGAGAGGCACGAACATACTAGAGTGAGTCCAGTGAAGGTCTACAGAGGTGATTAAAGGCTTGGATTTCCTGGCAGAGAAGGGAGGGCTGAGAGAGATAGGGTGGCTCAACCTGGCAAAGGCGAAACTCATGGGGGATCTTATGTGTAAATATTGAAGGGGGCAGGAGGGCGAAGCAGATGAAGCAAAGCTCAGACACAACAGGCACAAAACTAATTACAAAAAATTCCACCTAGATGTAAGAGAATGGTTTGAGTTTTGTTTGGTTGTTTGTTTTACTGGGTTTTGGTTTTTATTTTTGGTGGGTTTTTGTTGTTGTTGTTGGTTGGTTTGGGGGGGGGGGTGGTTTTTGTTTGTTTGGTTGGTTGGTTTTTGTTTGTTTTTTGCCTATTTTAAAAATATTATTTATGGTGGGATTGGTCATACACTGAAACAGGTTACCCAGAGTAGCTGTAGAATCTTCATCCTTGGAAATATTCAAAATCAAACTGGACAGTGACCTGAGCTACCTGTAGTAGTTGACCATGCTTGGAGCAGGGGGTTGAATTAGATCATCTTCAGAGCTCTCTTCCAACCACAACAGTTCTGTAATTCAGTATCAGTAGATGGATATCTACCTATGTGCATACGTAGGGCAAGCCAGGAAACACTTTTTTTGGTGCTATTAACACACTTTTCTGGAGAGCTAGGAGGTAGGACTTTCTTTGAGCTGGAATTTGGTGGTTAGCATTTCCAGTGATAAAAATGGTTACCTGCGTTATTCTAAGTGTAAACGGTACAAAAGTTAGATTCATTGCTCTTTAAGAATCAATTATTTTTATATTAAAAAGATTCCCTTTTCCCCCTCACTCCCAATGTTAAGACCTAGTCTACAATGATCTCTTTATTGTATAGTTGTTTAGAATTTTTACTTCTTTAGGATTTTATGATTGGGAAAAATTATTAGGAATTAGGTAAGGAATTCAGTATTTTGGTCTTTTTAAAGCATTGCTTATTTCTAAAATTATCCAAAAATCTGCATAAGTAGTGTTTATTATTTGTTATAAAGTAGGTTTATATGCCAGTGGATTAATAAAATTACTTTTATGTTCAGAGCTTGTATTTGTTTAGTTTTTAACAAAGTATATTCTGTGGATGTTCCGTGGTTTCAGAAGATTTATAGGGCTGCATTTAATGGCAGTGTCTTTTGCCCGCTCTGGAGCACGTGCCATGGTGGTTTTAAGTGTGCTGTCCATGTTTTACAAGTTAGAAATTTAGCAATCCCCGTCAGTGCTGAGCCACACTGTCTCAGGCTGTGTTTTTGTTGGCTGGTAGCCAGTACCATGCTATAAAATACATTTACTTGACAGTAGAAAGTGGAGAACCACATTAACTACAAAGTTTTAAAAGGCTGGCTAAACACATGCAATAAATATTAATAAAAGAAAGGGCCACCCACCTTTGACCTTCTAATACTTGTTATAGCTTTGTGTGTTTTAGAGTTACCGTAGCATTTTGAGCATTACTTAACGGTATCTAAGAATCTCTTATTTAACTTGCACAACTTAACACAACCCTGTACTGGTCATTTTTGTTGCTTGTGGCAGGGATCATGCATATAATGTATTACCAGAATTCTACATCGTAGTTCGGAATTACCTGTAAAAAGATTGTTGTGCTTTAGTTGTCTCATATTAAGCAAGCCAGTTTTATTTGTACCTGTAAGTAAATGGGAAGGTGTAGTGTTCTGTGTATATCTGTGTAGAATGAGAATGTTTTACAGAGAAACATTTTAAGGAATGGTCAGTTGATTCATGCAAACTCATCTCACTCAATTTTTCTTCTTAAGCAAGAACATAAAGCAGAAAAACAGCTCAGAAGAGAGTCATCCATCATGGTGTAGTGAAATGAAGTTCTGATTCATGATGGCTGAATGGGCTTCAGAAATGTTTCAATATTTTTTATGCTGTGTGCCTCCTAGCATTCAAAAAAAATGGGATCTGGACCAAACCAGAAATAGCATGGAACAAGAAATGGGAAGTGATTCAGGAGTTACTACAGTTGATGTATACTATTCTCTTCCAGATTAGGTGGTTCTCACTTCCAAAGTTACAGAGCTATATTACACCCCTAATTATTTTAGCTTTGCTGTATTGCTCTTGTTCATACATTAGTGGTTCTCATTTCCTGAATTTCATGTGCTGTATTATGTAAAAAAAGAAGTATATACATAGGTAATTTAAAGATAGATGTATAATACTGGTTGAATATTTTAAATTATTAATTCACTTTGAGAAGAGCCTATTCCTGATTTTTGAGTAAGGTGAAGTGGTAAGCTTGGGGGGAAAATGGGCTAGAAAAATGAGCATTTTTCAGTTAAATACAAACAGGATGATGCATCCTTCCAGCTCTGGATACATTTATTACACAGGTAACACAAATACTCTTCAGACCTGTCTTAAGTCTCTCTGAAACTCTTTAAAGGGTTATAATCTCTCAAAAAGACATACTTTTTTTCCTCCTGGTAAGTCAGATGCAGGTACAGGTTTTGTGTTGTGTTGTCCTTTGTGGCAGATTGTGCCCACTTCTTTGCCTCTGTCAAGTCAGCAGCTCGTGTCTTACAGAGTTTCTGTACTGACCTGCTGAATCAGACTGAACACAGTAATCACGTGGAAATCCAAAGTCACATGGAGAACCACACTTTGTCTGTAAAAGAACAATACTCCTAATGTCTAAAAATGAGTTTCTCTGCTGACCAGAAGGGTGACAAAACTGTGAGACATTGGCTTCAAATAGCAAGTTCTTCTGGGTGTTGTGGGGGAGGAAAGCAAGAGTGAAAATCAGCTACTCTTCTGTTTCTGCAGTCAGTTAGTGAAAGGTCATCACTGTGTGAGAAGAAGAACAGATAAAGAACAGAGTGGAAGAATTAAGAATTAAAAATAAAAATGCAAAAGTCATGAAGGCCTGTGTTGCTATATCTGAAGCACTTCCTTGTTCTCCTTCAAATCCTGCTTTAGCTTTACATTTACATTAGGTCCACAAATACCCTGGAGCAGGCAGCCTGTGGAAATGGCTGGTTGTCACATTGCCACCGATTTGTGCTTCCTTCTCTGCCTACATCCATGTGTTGTCACTGCTTTTACATTCTATTCTGCTCTGCAGAGGAACTGGTATTCATTCATATATTCATTCACATATTCACAAATTCATTCATGTGTTTAGGCTTATTCCTGCTACAGTGCGACTTTGATCCACTATATGTCAATATGAATATTAATTCTAAGATCTAGATGAATGAACAACTAACTATCGACATGTTGCTCTATTTCAGAGTGTTGTGCGTTGCCTTTGGCATCCCAAGCTGAACCAGATCATGGTTGGTACAGGAAATGGTTTGGCCAAAGTGTACTATGATCCTGTCAAAAGCCAGAGGTACGTAATCATGCTTAATGATTAATAACATTATTTTTTTCTCAAATTCAGCCAGTTTCTGTGACTCTATGCTTATACTAAGAAATGAGAAAAACTGGTTTAGTAACATTTGTTTTGCAGAGTTTTACTTATTTAGTAACAGTAGAAAGAAAAAAACAATCAACCAAACCCCCAGTTTATTTCTGAAAAGCTGCATGTTTTCCTCTGGGCTTTTTGTGGTGCAGTATGCTAGCTGTTCTATCTGAATTTACAAATACTTTCATTTTTCAGTTGCATGCAGTCTGCAATAAGAATAACCAGCCTTTCATCTGACCTATTGGAGGTTGCTGATGGGGTGTTATTGAAAGGATGTTTATTGTATTTAGGGTTTTTTTGTTGGTTTTTTTTTTTTTTTTTTCTCCTCTGAAGTAAAAATCTTGTTTGGAAGCTTTAACTTAAACTTCAGTGTCTGTGAAGTAATACTGGAAGATCCAAATTGATAGGGGGCAAATCAAAGCAGCACATTCCCATCTTTCAGTTAGTCTTCTCCCCCACCCCCACCTGTGACGTGTGGGTTTTGCCTATATATCTGATGGAAAGGTGTTTCTGATTCATCAGAAGGTGACTTGTCAGCCTGGCATGAAGAGGACTTAACTAGTCTATAAATACTTCTTTTGCAATTAATTTGCTTTTACCGTCTGGACTGACTGGAGAACTGGGGCATGCTTCCTTCCTGTCAGCAGAGGTGAAATGTACACTTCTTCTGTACTGAGTGGTACAAATAAGATGTTCTTCCCCTATATGTGCTCATCTTAGTGTCACTGGCATCCAAAAACATACTGTGTTATAGTTCACAGCATCTGTATTCTGACTGTAACCTGGACACTTGGATGTGAAGATAAACTCTGTTTTACAAGATTATCAGAAATAAGTTTTATTTTTCTGGTCTTTGTCAATTTGGAGAACGAGACAGTTGGTCATCATTGTTTGGACCCCTCTCCAGCAGGCAGCCTGAGCCTCCTAGGCACACACCACAAGAGCCCTAGCTCAGTTTTGTGCCCAGTGTGTTTCATGGTACTTAGCATAAACAAGAAAGTACCACCAGTTTAAACCAGTCTTGCTGCAGCCAGGCTTATGCAGCCTTTCCTGCCGTGGTGTTACAGACACCTCTGGTTAGATAACTGTTGCCTCTGCTGCTTAGGAAGAGTACTAGGAGTGAGTCATTGCCCGTGGCTGGAGAGGAGCATCTTCCATGTGCACGCTGCAATTACTGTGGACAAATGAAGTGTGAAATGAATCTTCCATGCTTATTTCTGCATGTCATATAAACTGTTCTATAACAGAAACACTAATCTCTCTACGCTCCTTCACATGTGCATGGACAGGTGAAGATACGCACACTCATGAATATTTAAAGTGCTATATAATTTTGTTGGTTTCTGTTACATATAAACAGACTAACTGAACTGCTCTATGTTTCCTCCTAGGGGAGCAAAATTATGTGTGGTCAAAACCAAACGAAAAGAGAGACAAGCAGAGACTCTGACACAGGATTACATTATAACGCGTAAGGAATTTAAACTTATTTTTATAGCAGCATCCTTAGCTCTTTCACAGGTTTAAAATTATTTGCAGATCATTTACCTTTATATTTTCCCATCCAGAAAGTTGCAGTCTTTCATAAGTATCGATCGTTGATATAAGATGTTAGTGCTTTATACAAACTTCTTGTAGCCTTGTACAACCAGAAAGGTATATATTCTGTATGCTCTGTAAAGTCGTTGATAATTATTGGTTTCTAGATTGATGCACCTGAAAGCCTGGAAGGACTACTGCCTCAAAACCAAAACAAAACAAAAATAACCCTCCAAAATTCCAAAATTTTGGAGCTCGCCTAAATCTTTGGTTTTCCAAAACTAAATTGGTGAGTGTAGGTGGGTTTAGGAAGTGTTTTGCCACTTGGAAACATAAACAGTAACAGTGGCAGAATCAGAGATAGTAGAGATAGTTCTTGAACACATTCCAAGTGATTTTTCAAAATTTAGAACTTGCCCAGAGTTACATAGGGTTTTAAATAGCTTAAATATCTATCTAGCCTGAGGGTTATACTTGTGTAAGAACTTATGTTCATATTAAGGCTCATTGATGCATAAGAAATTATCACTTTTACTATAAAATGTTCAGTGATCTGCCTTTTCCCAAGGGTAAATTTTACAAGAGGATGAGGGGATAGACTGAAAGATTTTGGCCCTCTCCATTAGCATTGCCCCGTGTAGTATTTCTTTAAAAATGAGAACAGTCACACAGTTGTGCTGCCCTGCTTCACTTCATCCTCTTCCAGTTCCATGGTGTTCGGATTCAACTTTGTTTTCCAGTGATCCTGGTCTTAGAAATAGCTAAAGGTATTTCTGTAAAACAAAGTCGTTTTTTGGCAGAATGAGAAAGTCTGGGCAGTCTTGGTAACTAGGGCCATATCAAGGCACTTTTGTTCTGGATTCCCATCTCAGATACTTTCCAGCTACAGCTGTCTCCTACTTATGTCACTGATGCAGATGTCCAGCTCCAGTTTTTGGGTAGCAATGGGTGGGATAGCAGCTGGCAAAGATCAAGGTTATTTATCTCATTTGGGTGTTCTTCTCAATCCATCTTTATTACAGCCTTGACTATATCACCATGTGGTCTATTATCTAAATACTTGGTGTGCATTGTCATTCACGTTTATACTGTAAAGAGTGTTTGTGATTTTTAAAAAACTTTCTGCCTAAAATCCAATGGGACTTGAGTATTCAAAGGCATTTATAACTGCCATTCAAAGATTTAGGTCCCAATTATGCAAAGTTTCAGGATTTTGTAGCTGAGTTTTAGCTGTTCAACTGTTTCTTCCACATAGTTTTGAAACAAAATAAGGATCATAGAATCATAGAATCATTTTGGTTGGAAGAGACCCTCAGGGTCATTGAGTCCAACCATAAGCTAATTCTAGCACTAAACCATGTCCATAAGAACCTCATCTAAACACCTTTTAAACACTTTAAGGGATGGTGACACCCCCACTTCCCTACACAACCTGTTCCAGTGCTTCACAACCCTTTCCGTGAAGAATTTTTTCTTAATATCCAGTTTGAACCTCCCCTGGTGCAACTTGAGGCCATTTCCTCTTGTCCTGTCACTTGCTGCTTGGGAGAAAAGACCAATACCCTCCGTGCTACAACCTCCTTTCAGGTAGTTGTATACAGCAATCAGGTCTCCCCTCAGCCTCCTTTTCTCTAGGCTGAACAGCCCCAGTTCCCTCAGCCTCTCCTCATCAGACTTGTGCTGCAGGCCCCTCACCAGCCTCACCTTCCTCTGCACTCTCTCTAGTACTTTAATGTTCTTCTTATGATGAGTGGCCCAAAACTGAGCACAGTATTCAAGGTGCAGCCTCACCAGCCCCAAGTACAGTGGCACAATCACTTTACTAGTCCTACTGGTCACACTGTTCCTGATACAAGCCAGGATGCTGTTGGCCATTTTTGGCTACCTGGGCACACTGCTGGCTCATATTCATCTTGATGTTGGACAACACCCCCAGATTCTTTTCCACCAGGCAGCTTTCCAGCCACTCTTCCCCAAGCCTGTAGCGCTGCCTGGGGTTGTTGTGACCCAAGTGCAGGACCCGGCTCTTGCCTTTATTGAACCTTATACAATTGGCCTCAACCAAATGATCCAGTGGGTTCACATCCCTCTGTAGACCCTTCCTACCCTCCAGCAGATCAACACTTCTACCCAATTTTGTGTCATCTGCAAACTTACTGAGGGTGGACTTGATCCTCGCATCCAGATCGTTGATAAAGAGATTAAACAGAATTGGCCCTATTACTGAGGCCTGGTGAATACCACTTGTGACTGGCATCTAACTGGATTTGACTTCATTCACCACAACTCTTTGGACCAGGCTATCCAGTGAAGAGCACGGCCATCCAGGCCATGAGCTGACAGCTTCTCCAGCAGTGGGAAACAATGTCAAAGGCTTTACTGAAGTCTAAGTACACAACATCCACAGCCTTTCCCTCATCTACTAGGTGGGTCACCTTGTCACAGGAGGAGATCAGGTTGGTCAAACAGGAGCTGCCTTTCATAAACCCATGCTGACTGGGCTCGATTGCATGGTTTTCTTGTATGTGTTGTCTGATGTCACTCAGGATGATCTGCTCCATGACCTTCCCCAGCAGCAAGGTCAGACTGACAGGTCTGTAGTTCCTCGGATCCTCCTTCCAGCCCTTCCTGTAGATGGGTATCATGTTAGCCAACTTCCAGTCAACTGGGACGTCCCCAGTTAGCTAAGATTGCTGATAGATAATGAAAAGTGGTTTAATGATCACCTCTACAAGCTTCCTCAGCACCCTTGGATGTATCCCATCTGACTTCACAGACCTGTGGGTGTCCAAGTGGTGTAGCAGGTCACTGACAATTCCCCTTTGGATTTTTTTTGCTTCATTCTGCTCCCCATTCCCGTCTTCTCACTCAGGGGGTTAGATACCTGGAGCACAACTGTTCTGACTATTAAAGACTGAGGCAAAAAAGGCATTTAGTACCTCAGCCTTTCCCTCATCTTCTGTCACTATGTTTCCCCCTGCATCCATCAGGGGATGGAGAGTCTCCTTATCTCTCCTCTTGTTGCTAATGTATTTATAGAAACATTTCTTGTTGCCTTTCACAGCAGTAGCCAGGCTCAGCTCTAGTTGGGCTTTGGCCCTTCTAATTTTCTCATCTGCATAACCTCACAGAATTTTTGTATTCCTCTTGAGTAGCCTGCCACTCCTTCCAAAGGTTATGGATTCTCTTTTTATTCCTAAATTCCAGCCGCAGGTCTCTATTCAGCCTATCCAGGCCGGCCAGCTCCCCTTCCAGCACACAGGGACAGCCCACTCCTTGTGCCTCTAAGATTACCTTCTTGAAGAGAGACCAGCCCTCTTGGACTCCTTTGTCCTTCAGTACTGTCTCCCACAAGACTCTGCCAAACAGCCTTCTCAACAGATCAAAGTCTGTCCTTCAGAAGTCCAAAGCAGCAGTTCTGCTGACCACCCTTCTGACTTCTCCAATGAATGAAAACTCAGTCATTTCATGATCACTATACCCAAGGTGACCTCCACTGACATGTTGCCCGTAAGTCCTTCTCTGTTTACAAACAACAGATCCAGTGGGGCTCCTTCCCTATTAGGCTCGCTAACCAGCTGTGTTAGGAAGTTTCTCTTCCATGGACTGCAGGAGGCTCCAAGACTGTTTTCTCTCTGCTGTATTTCCAGAAGACATCTGGTACGTTGAAGTGCCCCATAAGAACAAGCCTAGTGATTGGGAGACTTCTCCCAGCTACCTGCAAAATATTTCGTCTGCCTATTTATCCTGGTTAAGATACTTGCGTATAAAGCAATGCAGAAAAGCGTTGTAAGGATTAGCTTTGCAAATTTTAAAATTTGCTGCAAACTTCAGGAACTTCTCAGAGCTTAGATGTCTGTCTTTGAAACTTACAGGTAGAGCTGGAAAGAACTGAAGGTCTGAGAAGTCCTTTTGTAAAGTGAACCAAGCCCTTTTTCCTTCTCCTTCTCTTTTTTTTCCTCCCTTTTTTTTTTTTTTTTTCCTTCAGACTTCTGGCTGCTCTTTGATCTTAGAATTGCCTGTAATGGATATTTAAAATGCAGGAATGTTGGTTTGAAGGATTAGATGTTACTTCTAAAACATGGGAATACAAAGTTTTGCTTTCCCTTAGGCAACCTTGACTCCACAAATGACGAAAGCTTAGATCTGTGTAATAGTCACCTCAGATGCTCTATGCAGACCGATCAAGCTTAGTCCTTGCCAGCAAATTGTCCCAGGCATTTCTTGTTGCCTTTCATACTTGATGAAATCTGCAAAAATAAAACCTAAACATTTATTTCCGAAGATATACTGCTCTGTCACCTGGCTGTGACTTCAGTCAGCCTAGTAAATTGTTTCCAGAAACAAGCTGAAAAATCAAACTGATAGGTCCCTGCGTTCTGCCTTCTATTTTTTTTTTTTTATTCAATATAGAACAGGTGCCCATAAATTCAAGATTTGTCTGGTTGTTTTTTATCTTTGTTGTGTCTTTTTGACCCCAACACAATTTCCCACATTTTGGGAAACTGCAGCAATCAGTACACTTGAATGTGAGAGCTAAACCTCACCACCAGAAAACAATGTCCCTTAAAATGGTGTTTCTCTGTTGAAAACAAATGTGTCTCTTGTCTGAGCAGACCAAAACTGTTACAGTGATTGAAGATACTATAGCAGGTTTATGAGGAAACAGAGGTTTTAAAATCTTGATGATTTGGCCAGATTATCTCAGTTATGGGTATTCTTCCAACCTTGATTAATAATTTAAAAAATAACATGGTTGTGACTTCATATGCAGAAACATTATGGTTTTGGATCATTAAGGGGATTCTGCCTGTCTTACGTTTCAGATCCAAAAATGAATCTGGGATTTTGTCGTGCTTTTAGAGATTAGAGAGCTGTAGAAACATGAAAAGTTCAGAAAAGAGCAACTGGTTTGTCACAATGCTAATGTTGAGAACTGAATGACAGAGGAATAAATTAAATATGCATAAACTGTGCAAACAGTTATTTGAGATGAAAGGCTTCTGCCTGAAGGAACCCTGGAAATCTGGCAGCTTTCATCTTTGAAAAATTGAGCAGAAAGAAGCCTTCTAAAATACACCCCAGTAGACCACTGATTGGATACAGAAGAACTGGGAGGCTGTTTCTGCCACCTTTCCCATTGCAAAGAATTATTCCAGTCTTTGTAATTAAAATTGAATTTAAAATGGAATTTCTAACATTTCTTCTCCAAACCGTGACCTTTCAGCCCATGCGCTTCCGATGTTCCGTGAACCACGACAGCGAAGCACCAGGAAACAGCTGGAGAAGGACAGGCTGGACCCCATGAAGTCTCACAAACCTGAACCTCCAGTAGCAGGGCCAGGTAACCCAGGCATAATAATTTGAGGCTGTTGTATGCCAAAGGGACCATCATGCTTGAGTTCTACACTCATTCAGATTTGCATTCAAAATTTTTTGGGTGATGACTCTACTACATATGTATGGGCACTGTAAAACACTGGTCTTTGATTGGAGTGGTTACCTGGAATAAATTAATTATCACAATGCCTTACTTTGTTATATAATCAGTAAACTACTTATGTGAATGCAGCTCTGGATTAGACTCTTCCTATAATATTAAATAACTTCTTCATATCAGATCACTGTTGCAGTTACAATATGACATTTCTGTGTTTATTTTTAAATACTTCTTTCTAAAATACTCTTTTTTTTCTTTTTTTTTTTGCTACAGGTCGTGGTGGGCGTGTTGGAACTCATGGAGGTACCTTATCATCATATATAGTCAAGAATATTGCACTGGATAAGACAGATGACAGCAACCCTCGAGAGGCAATTTTACGTCATGCAAAGGAAGCGGAGGAGAATCCATACTGGGTTGCTCCAGCATATGCTAAGTAAGGAAACAATTTAAAATACAAGTAATATTTCTCAAGGCCAGTGGGAGTTTGGTAAAAATAGAAGACACATTTTCAATGGTATACTTTGCTTTCTCTCATCTGCTGCCATGAATGTGTAAACCAAGAATATGCCATACTCTTTTATGAAGATTAAGAGTTTCTAGGAGGTTAAATTGTTGAAATTTGACATTTCCATTTTAAAAATGTACCTGTCAGAGCTAGGAAATTATTTTAAAGCTTTCTGAGCTGATGAGAATTTATAATCTTCTACAAACCAGTATCTGAAATTGCACTATACTTTTTAATAAGCTACTGTCCTATTGACAGACTGAGATTATAAATTTAGCAATATGCCCTCTCATTCTGACTGACTCTTAGGTTAAACCTTCAAAATATTTACTTTATGTTATGACAGCATATTTTGGATGATTTCTTGAAAGTCATAAATTTTTAATTGAAATTTTCCTACCTAAGTACCTGCCTGAATTAACTTGATGTTGGTATTAAAAATTTTACCAATAAAATCTACAAAGTCCATGTAGAGAAATAAGTGTTCAGTTGTTGTTAAATAAAGTGCCTCAACAAGATTATGGTAGTAAAATCTTGGTAATCCTGCAGATGGTAACTTACTCATTTTAAATAGAATGCGCAAGTGTGGTGTTATGTAATATGTTTCTAGAATGCTTTCTACCAAAGATTTTTTTTCTTAAACACAGTTCATACCATTAAATAAATACTCTCACAATAATACTAGAATAAATACTAAATAAGTACATGGCATACTGCTAATTAATAAGTGTGGCATTTGATGTTGTACATCAAATCAATGCATTACACAGTGTCACCCTTGCTATCAAAAAAGGAATGTTTGAAAGCCTGATTCTGTAACAAATGTTGTGATTAATATGCTAAATATTGATTTTTAGTTGTTTGAGAGTTCATCTTTGCTAGAGATTAAGTTTACTTTGAATGTGTAGGCAGCTGGTTTTGTTTCAGATATGCAGCTATCTGTTCTCCAAAGTAAATACAATCACTCAGTCCATCAGATAGATAGATACCTCAGTATATTTTTGGCTCAGTAACTTCATTGATTATATATTACGTTTCATTCCTGACACCTGCAATGTAGTAGACATGAAAGTTTTAAAACATAGCTGTATTACAGAAGGCTTACTGTGTCAGGTGGGCAGATCTCATTACAGTTCCTTGTTAAAGATGTAGCTGCAGGGGAAGAAGAGAGCTGGCTGAGAAGCGGGGAGGATGCAAGTCCAGACTGCTATTAACTTACACACCAGACGGTGATATGTACGTGGGGGAATTGGGCTGCAGCCAACAGCATGCTGCCTTGATGGTTTTGTCAGCTGATAAATCTCATGCCACTGAAACTGCCATTATCCTTGCTTCCAAAGCTTGACTTTGATATGTACTCTATGCAAAGAGCATTTTTAATAATAATAATAATTATTATAATAATATAATTGTTATTGTTTTTATTGACTAAGACACTGAAATGCAAAAACTTTCTTTATAATTGTGTTATGTTCCTAATTTTCAGAAACGGAGGTCTATATTAACAACTGCAGACTAGTGGCAGTCATAGGTTTTATTAGCTGTTGTTTGCACACACAGATAATATAGAAAGCTGTGCTAATTGTATCCTGTATCTGATGTTACAGGGCATGTATGTTTACCCTGCATATAATGCAAATTAAAAGTAATTGATATTGATATTATCACATAATACTGGACTGGAAGAGTATCCCTGGTGGCCCTGTTAAATCAGGCATTCTTAATACAGGCAATATATAAACCTAGGGAAATGGGCTGCTTTAACTATAGCATAAGATATACTATAGAGTTAGGAAAGGTGATATTCTGATACAAACTTAAAATTACATACTGTCTTTAGACCAAAAAAAACATACATCCCATATATTTTACTTTTTTAAACAGTATTAATTCTTTTTACTACTTATTTCTCAACTATCTGGTTTTCACATCTCTTATAGTTAATTTTCATGTAAATTTATTATAAAACTATCCGTTTGATATATCTCTTGTTTAACAAGGCGTTTGTTTTTGTGTTATCTAACGGATGGTTATTCACTTACAGATTTTCATTTTCCTTCTTAAGATGGTGTCTAAGGAAACTATAGTTACTTAATTTTCTTCAGTGATGGTTATTAAATAATTTTAGACTGAGAATGCGAAGGAACACTTTTTCTGGTTGATGAATGTTTTGATAACTCTGATGACTGGGTTAGAGTTCAGCTGGTCCTGATTCATACCGATTAGGTCATTCTAAATCAGATAACTGATTTTTTGCTTTTTAAATTGTATTTTTATGAAAAATACCTGCAACATGACTTTTGCTCTTAGTTTATACATTGCATGTAAAATATTTCCTTTGTGTTGGAGTTAAAGGTGCCTAATTTATTCTTGAAGACAAAGAGTCATTTGCATTATTTATCACGTAAAATTTTTTCAACCTTGTTATCCTTAGCCTGGCTGTTCTGTTTCTTCTAAAATTTGAGGCAGAAAAGTAAGGTGTAGTGCATGAGTGGTAAAAGGATGCATGAAAAAACAGATGCTGCTGAAAAGATTACTGGGGATGATAAGAAGTACATGCTGAATCAGGAGATGACATGTCACAGAAGCCCAATGTGAATAAAGTGTCAAAAAATCTGTTAGCAACACAACAGAAGAGTCATAAAGGATGAGGATAAATAAAAGATCTTGAGATTTTTCAGGAAAAAGTTTGTTAGAGACCTTGGCAAGAGCCATTCCAGTGAAGTGAAAGGAAGGACAGATTGAAGATTTCAAGTAAAGAACTACAGGAAAGGAACTTGAGGCATCAGTTGTAAATGTTTGAAAATTACATTCTTTGTGAGCTGTTTGTTTTAACACAGCTGTACAGAGATACTATAATGACTTCAGATGTCTCTGTGAAGGACCAGCAGAAATTACTAAGCATTGTAGCTGAGGGCCTGCTGAGGCCCAGATGTAGCTTTCTTCTGTACTGTAGGGAAGGCGAGGGTGAAATTTCCCTCCCTAACACAATATACCTGAAAATATCTTAGAAAATATCTTCCAGTTCAGTGATATTACCCCTATTTTACTGTCTTTGTTACTGCTGCTATCACAGGCAAAAGGGAACAGCCTGTAGCTGTGCTGTGTGAAGTGTCAGTCATGTACTGGCTCAAGTACCTTTAGCTGAAGAAGCCGGACTGAACAGAATGTTTTATAACAGTGATTTTATTGGCACATGTTGGTATACTTAAGCTAAATCTTTTTTGGACATGGGTAATTTTGAGAGGGAAGCCCCTGAGATTCAGAGAAGAGTCAGGCTAGCTGATGAGATAAGGAATACAAAGGGCCCTGACACTTAAAAAACATTTCTGTCTGCAAGTAGCCTTTGTGACATTACTCTAGTTTCCAGGCATACTTAAAAGTCTTCTTTTTATTGTTTTTCAGTGCAATGTAAACACAAATTTCAAAAGTTACTGCAGCCTGAGTCACATGCTATGATATGCAATTGTCATCCCCAGCTGGTTTAGCTGTAGCAGTGTTTTTGTAGCTGCTAGTCCCTGAACCTCAGATGTCAATGAGGTACTTTTATTGGATCCCTGAAAGGTAACTAAGAAAAACAACACATAACCAGAGGGATTATTGTGACTCTAAAACAGTCTGCATGACCCCTGGAAATTTTTTAGGAGTCTACATATCTGAACATGTTGAAAACCACTGAAATAAAGAGAAGCATGCAGTATGAATAAATCATGTTAGTTTGTTTTCACATTTTTGTTTGCAGCCTGTTAGTGTAA
This sequence comes from Patagioenas fasciata, assembly GCF_037038585.1. Taxonomy (NCBI): domain Eukaryota; kingdom Metazoa; phylum Chordata; class Aves; order Columbiformes; family Columbidae; genus Patagioenas; species Patagioenas fasciata. The sequence continues at coordinate 63,702,537 of NC_092560.1, read as the reverse complement.
CCCACAATAGGAATGCATTTGTCAGTATGTGAAACACTGGTTTCAGGTGACAGTCATGTGGAAACACAGGATCGTAAAATAATTTAGGTAGAAAGGGACTTCTGGAGGTCATCTAGTCCAGTTTCCTGCTGAAAACATGTTCACTTAGATCACGTTGCTCAGATCCAATTAGATTCGGGTTGTTCAGGGACTTACCCAGGTGACTTTGAGTATCTTCAAGGATGAAGATTCCACAACACCTCTGTGGGCAGCCAGGTCCAGGAGTCTGGTTGGAAGGCATAGTAAGCCCTCGCTAAACCCATGCTGGCTGTTCCTATCACCTTCTTGTCCTTCATGTGCCTTGAAATGCCTTCCATGGGGATTTCTTCCATAGCCTTCCCAGGGACTTAGGTTAGGTAGACCATCCTGTAGTTCCACAAATCCTCCTTGTGTCCATTATAAAGATGATGTTTGCCTTTTCTAGTTATCAAGAACCTCCCACCGATCACCATGAACCCTCAAAGATGGTAGAATGCCCTTGCAGTGACATTGCCCGGATCCCTCAGTACCATTGGATCCATCCCATCTCATCTCACAGATTTTTTTATCTCCAGTGTGCTATGTACTCCCTGTCTCTTTCTTCGTCTTCTGTTGGTCATGCCTCATTCCCTCCCAAAGACTCTGCTGGTAGTATAGGGGTCCTCAGAGAGCTGAGGACAGACCTTCTCAAGGAAAATGTAGCCAAAAAAAGCTGAGTATCTTGACCTTTTCCATACCCTGTGTTAGTGGGTTACCTGCCCCATTGAGCACATTTTCCGTAGCATTCTTTTGGCTATCAGTGTAGCTGTAGAAGCCCTTAGTATTGCCTTTCACATTTCTTTCCAGTTTCAACTCCACCTGAGCTTTCGCTTTCCTAACTCAGTTCCTACATGTTGATGCAATGCCTCTGTTCCTCTTGGCCAACTTTGTCCCTGCTTCCTCTGTCTGTGTTCTTGCTTTTTGGGGTTTAGCTCAGTCAGGGGATACCTGCGCATCCATACTAGCCTTGTGCTAGACTTCACTTTCTGCACATAGGATGGAATGTGTTTTGAGGAGGTTGTCCTCAAAGATCAACCAGCTCTTCTGGGCCCCGTTGCCCTCCATGGCAATCTCCCATAGGATCTGCCAAGCAAATCCATAATAAACTGAAGCACACTCCAAGTTCAATGATTAATAAAACCAAGAAAGTTGATGTGGAAAAAGAACTTATCTTTACACAGGTATTATTTAGCCCTCGGAAATAAAATATTTTGAAGTAGAAAACCTGTTTTGATAATTTTTATATAAATATTAATAATGCAGCAAACTCCTACTGCATTAGCAATCTCTAGTGCAGTTACTAGGCAGAAAAATTTGTGTTTAAATTAAATGATCACTGCTGATAATGCTATAACAAAACCAGTGTTTTCTATGCTTATGTCTTTAAAATGGTCAGGCATATGAATCACCCTAGGTGCCCCAGTTACCGCTTGTGGAGGTGGAACAGTTTACATTTCAGCTGAGCTGAGGCTACAGCCATTTCATGCTTATTTTAAGAAACTAGATAGCAAGCAGACTTGATTTCCTCTCTGTGTTTTTCCTTTAGCTGGTCACTGCTAGATTATGATACAGATTTTTTTTTCTTTTTTTTTCTTTTTAACCCACCCATCCCACACCTGGCTTTACTGGACTCCATAGTATACTTGCATTAGCTGAAGTTTCTCCATGCCACTCCTCTCCTGGAAAATATGTAGATTCTACTGCTGCTTCACAAATTAACTCATTCTTCTCGGTTGGAAGTTTCTAACCAAAATTATGGCAGTTGCAGGTTTTGCATTCAAAAATTACAGATTAATAGTTAATTAGTTATGCTTTCCTAAGAAGTGTCTCAATACTGACCTGATGGGATCCAAATGGCATTTAGATACTTTTTGTCTGTTCTAATAAAAGGCAGGTTAAAATGGGCTAAATAAACTTCCATCACTATGTTTTGAAAAAAGAGAAGAAGGTTCCATATGTTCCATATCTTCAACAGCTAACCAAGTCCAGTATTTCGACCAATAAAGCGTTCATCCCTGGTGTCTGTTTTGAATCTAATGTTGATTTTTTTTTTTTTTAAATCCTCCTTCAGTGACTGGTTAAATAGAGTTTATGTAATTATTTTCTAATTATTTTTTCAGTTGAAGGTTTGGGTTTTTTTTTATCTCAGTTCTGCTTTCCATGGAGTACCATCTAACTTTCAGTAGTCTTGGTCCTCATCTGGCTACAATGTCTGCTTAGGTGTAATGAAACGTACAACCTGCACCCAGGGACCGCGTCTCGATGATAGAGTCCTGCAGCAGGACCATCTATGGGACATCTTAGTATGCTCCTCACCTCCATGGCAAGTCTGGAGAACGGGAGAGAAGGCAGGCTGATAGAAGGATCCTATATAGACAGGAAGTTGTCTTTGACTAGGTTTGGTGACTTTAAATCTATTTTGTGCCACGTATTTAACAAATGGGGAATCCTGGACTGTACTAGCTGGTGACTTGCTATTACTTTTTGCAGTCAGTGGCAAAATCAAATTATGCCTATTGTGTTAAGTAAGGCAGACACAATTTTGTTAAGGTTTATACATTTGGTAGAGTCTGCCAAATAACAGTTGTTACAATAATAGTGCTTCACGTCCTTAGACCACTGTAAAAACATTAGTTAATACATAAATTAGATGATGACTGCCTTGGCTGCATTTTATACTTTGTCATGTCTGTTGTAATGAGAAGTAGAGCACAACTAGCATCAGAAATCTAGAAGTTCCAGCTCCGCAGTTATTGTGCTGAGAATTAGGTTGGAAAAGGAGACTGTGCGGTGCTTAAAGTGTAAAACAGGGGAACTCAATGTCCAAACAGTTTATTGAAATGCTGCTTGATACTGTGTTCGTTTAAAAAGTAATCAATAATTATTTTTATAAAGTTTAAGTGTTATTTAAAGTACAAGTAAACAGTGAAGAAATAGATACCGTCAAGCTTGACTGTAGGATACACTGTGTTCTCATATGAAGACCATTAGGGTTTTTTTGTGTTATAGTAGTGCTAGATAAAGTGCATGGAGGAGAAACTGGTTTTTTATGCATAGGCTAAGCCAGAAGCCTGGCTTAGCTGTTCTGTTTTCACTTACTGGCTGCTGTATACTACAGTGACTACGATGTTTCAAAATGGAGGTTGCTTTTTTTAAACTCATGGAATAAGAAGATCTGTGGCTAGCATTCTAGCATTGTATTAAATTGTTTTGTTCTTGTATTTTAATTTTATTCATGGAATACGTAGATAATGATTGTGAGCTGACAAGGAAATAATACTTGCAAAAGATGTGTGTTTGTTATGCTTGTTCCTTGCCGGAGAGCTGCAAGTTTCTTCAGTTCTTAGAGGGCTAGCTCAGAGCTTTATGCTGAAAATGAAAAATGGGCAAGTCAAGGATGCTCTTTTTTTAAGTATGGAAAGGATGTCATTTGTGTCTAGTGCATGTCTAATATAGTTTCTGATAAAGAATTACAGACTGATCATTATTTTCATATTTTTAATGTTTTCTAGAACACAGCCAAAAACCGTTTTTGCCGAAGTGGAACCAGAAGATGATGAAACAGACAAGCCAGAGTGGAAAAAACGTAAAATTTGAAAAAAATTGTTTAAATAATAGTTTTAGAGCATTTGAAACAAAGTGCAGCATTTATTTATTTTGGGTAGTGAATCAAAATTTGAAAGCAGAAATTACTTCAGTTTATAAAACTTGCTACATTGTAAAAAAAGATTGTTGTATTACACTGGATTTTAATTCCACATCTGAATTTTGTAATAAGGAATTAATTTTGTTGTGCAAAGAACTCCTGTGTATGTCAGTTTTTTAGTTTTGTGATTAAAGTGAAAAATATCTCTGTAAACAGAACTGTAGTGAATTTTGCTTTTTTTCTTTTTTCTTTTTTTTTTTTTTTTAATTTCTGCTAGCTTTATAAATGCTGTGTCATGGAAGTGTTCAATCATTTCAAGCCCAGGGAGGTTGTGGAGTCTCCTACTCTGGAGAAATTCAAAACCCGCCTGGACACATTCCTGTGCGCCCTCACCTAGGCGTTCCTGCTCCAGCAGGGGGATTGGACTGGATGATCTTTTGAGGTTCCAATACCAAATACACTGTGATACTGTGATATTGTGAAAAGTAAGCCTCACTGTGAAAGGGTATAATGAGCATTGGCAAAACATTCCCATGACAAAATATTTCCAATGCTTTCACTCAGTATAGTCTTTCGATAAGAGTGAAACCTCACTACGCAAACCACAACTTGTCTTTGTCCCTTGTAAAAATTTTTTAGTATGTACTTATGTAGAATAGCAAATCAATGCTTAATTTACAATTGCAGCTGTAATGAAGAACTTAACACCTAGCTGGACAGTAAGTGGAGGAGAAGAGGTACCAGATGAACAATAGTGTATGTTAAGATCTGCAAAAGACCTCACTATGCAATGTGCTCCTCAGCAAATAAAGATTAAATGGCATGTTTTCTTTTAAAGCTACTTTTTGTTTTCTTTTTTTTTCATCTGAATAATGCAGTACCAAACAATGTATTTTCAAATCTCTATAAAATCTTGAATAAAATCTTGTTAAAGGATTAATATGTCCTTGGTTTTAGTCTGAATATTAACACTTTATCATGTCTATTCTTAGTTGTTTACTGAGGCAGCATGGCTTAGGGAGCAGAGCTGCAGGGAAAGGCAGAGCTCTGAGCTTGAATGAAGCTGCTCCTTTTATATTAGTTATTTATATCAGCTAGATCTTGTTTTCTGATTATTAGAAGAATGAATTCATAAGTGAACCCTGCAAAAGTTATGTTAGAATTTCTCTAAGGGTTCATCATTGTTACTTACAGTGGTTAGTTGTCTTGAATGTCTGTTTTAGCAGTGTATAATTTAAAACAGTGCCTGTGCAGATGTGTATTAAAAAGATTTAAAACTAACTTAAATTGTACTCTAACTCTTGGCTTGGTTGGTTTGCTGTAGTCTTTACACTGGATTTTCATGGCATGTTCACCAACAAGAGAAATTCGAATGCATTTTTAAAAGCAGTTTTTAATCTTGAACAGCTCAAAGGTAAGAGTTAATCCAGTTGGGAAGGAGGTAAGAACAGTCTACTTGACCATACTTGGAACAGCAAGCTTGTTTCCGTAAAAGACTTGCTTACAGAGGTGCCACAATCATCAGTAGGATTTTGGCATGCAGAATGGCTTCCATGGTGCTTTCTCCAAACCTGGATTTTTCTTCATGTTCTATGCAGCTTCTAGATTGTTCTTTATAGCAATTTCTGGTCTTTTGTCCCTTGTGCTAATGATCAGTTAAGACCATCTGTTAAGTACTACATGCCTGTCCATCAGACCAAGGCTTTTACTGACAAATGGTTGCAGCCCACCAGCTGGTGGTCAGCCTAGCTACCATTGATATAGAGGTCTTAATTTTGCTCTGTAGTCCTTTGTCTTGTCCTATGTTCCTTATTCCTTTATCTTATTTTTTAAGTCTTCTGCTAATAGGTGAGAAGATTGCCAAGGCTGTCTTTGAGTCCTGGCACTTTTCCTCTGGCTGTTTGCAGCTACTTGATGATTGTTCGTGTTCCTCTCTCGTCTACTTTTTATGGCCTGTAATTCACTGAAGATGTTACTTTTGCCTCTAGTTTTTATGATAGATAGCAAGAACTGTGAATTTATGCCCAGAGGCCTCCAGTCATTCACTCCTTGCTTCTGATCACATGCATGGCTGGATCTTCTTTGTCATGTCTGCCTCTTCTCTGTTGGGCTATAGAAAAATACGTATTATGGAAAGAATGGTGAATCTTTGTCCTATCAGTTCAATCTCTGCTGGATCCTGAGGAGTGTTTTGCAATGAGTGACATTGCTGAGCCCAAATGCCATCCTCTTGGTTAGATCTTTATCCAGTAATTTCTTTGACCTCTGATGCCTTTGGGGTTGTCCAGCTTGAGCTCACGTCCTCCTTTAATATTGAAACATCTGAATTTTGATGTGGCCTGTTACTCACAATACTATTGTGAGATCCCTTCTGTTTCCTCGTCACACTAAATGCCTGTGTGTCCTCCTAGCCTGCCTCTCAGTGATGAGAACTTACTGAAAACTCTACAGTTACCCTTATTAAAAATTAGCAGGCTTGTTCTGACTTCTTTCAATGGGTGAGCTGTGATTTCATGAGGTTCTATCCCCTGTTGTTGATCCCTGAGCTGTTCTCATCTGTTGAACTGTTTCATGGATAAATGTACGTGAAAGTTGTATAGTTGGCTAGCAGATATATTCTTATGGTTGCCTGGCATTGGAGCACAGACACATCTTATTACATCAGTTTTTAAATCTGCTAGGATTTTGGGCTAATCTCATTAAAACACAATTTTGTATACAATATGCAATTCATTCATCCTCTGGGACTCCTCTGTCTAATTGTTTCATGCAGTCTGGATAGCTCTGAAACACAAGATATTTCTCTGTCTGTAGCATATCATCCTGGTTGAAATTTGCTTCGGTTGTCAGAGCTTTCCATCCTACGTGCAAAGGTATTGGAGCGTGCTGACAGTCTCCCGCTTTGGCAGCAGTGTCTTACACTCAGATCAGCTTATTGGAATCTCCATAATCTATGTGTTGCTTGAGTGCCTTGGCAATAGTTTATCATTGGGTTTTTTTAATGGCTGATGATCAGACACTATGTTCAGATTGTGCTCTGAGAGATAACTCAATACAAGGCTGATTCAGAAAGCATAGCCAATAAGTCTGTCTGTTTTGTTTTTTTTTTTTTTTTAACCATAGCTATTGTGCAGGGCTGTTGTATGTCAGGGCTAGTACTTATGACTTTTCTTACTCTTTCAAAGAAGTATTCCTGCGGGCTCTGGCCTTTTCCTTGTTACATCATGAAATAGTAGATGCAACAGATGAACTGGACTGGATGGGTCCTTGAGAAATCTATCCTTGACTCAAATTACAGCCATACCTGAACCAGTTCTGGCATGTTTGTTGGATCACTTGATCAGTTCTTCAAAGGCTCCTATGGTAGACACTGCACCATCTCCCTAAACAATCTGTTCCAATGCTTCATTCTTCTTAGCATTAGAAAATTTTTCATAATCTCTAAGAAAAACATGTTTGCAACAATTTAAGCCCACTATTTCCTATCCTGTTCCCAGTAGCCATGAAAGTCAGTTTATGACATTCCCCTTTGCAGCAGCTTTTTATTGTGTTTGAAATTTTATTATCTTCTCCTGTCTCCTCTTATTCATTCAGTTTTCCTTTATGTTTTCTGGCATTTCATCATTTATTTGCATTTCTCTTGCCACATTTTTTGGACTGTACTGTCCACAATGTATTCAGTGTTTCAGTGAAAGCTACTTTTTTAGCACTATTCAGTAAACAGGAAGAGTGTTTGCATGTCTTATTACAGTCAATTTTTCTTCTGCAGTTTGGCATTACAGATTTTGTTCTGGTCCTAATCCCGTTCAGACTCCAGAACCTCCGCTGCAACGCTGCTGCCCAGCCAATTCACTGTCTGGTATTATTATGTATTATTCTCAAGGTTTCAGTTTTGTCCTTTGTACTGAATTTGATTGCATTTTCTCAAAATGTATCACCATTTTGTTCAGATTATTTTGAATTTTCTCTTGGCGCCAAAATGCTGGCAACTTTTTACAGCTTCTGGTTGCCAGCAGATGTAACAAATATATTCCTTTTTCAGTCAGCTAAGCCACTATTGAAGTTGGTGGTTGGTGGAAAATTCATAAGGTTTCCCATATGTACGGGAGGGAAATGTTTCATTCAGTATTAATTTTCTTAAGGGTTCGTAAGCATCTAGTTATTGTGCTCAGAAATTTTTGGAAAAACAGTTGGCTCTCTTAGAAATTGCTGGATTCCCTTCATGTGCTTTGGCTTCAGGGTTATTTTAATGGCCCTGTCCCTTTGTGTCCAGCAGGAATCCTTCTGACTTTAACAGAGTTAGATGTGGGAGACCTCAAGACCTCCTTGTGTTCAGCGTTTCCATACTCCACATTCCAAACATATTTCCAGCCTGTCCCAGTTAGGTGTTTTGATCCTGAATTCTCACTTACGTTAACTCTTCTTCTATAATAAAAAAAATAATAATCTGCTATAATCCTGTATAATCTGTTAATTTAGCATCAGGGCTAGCCACACACCTGTAGGTGTACATCTGGTCTGATCTGCGCTAGGATTTAATTACTACATTCACACCTGCCAAGAGCTGTGATACTGCAATGAGATGTGTGCTTGCCTTGCTTGTGGTGATCGTGTTGCCCACACATTGACTTCCTGAAACTCCAAGAACAATGAAAGCAGCACTGTTTCTTGTTCCACAGCTTTCCTATTCATCTCTTCTTCCAGTGGCCTCAGGAACATTTTACTGAAAATTATCATCTTTAGGCACTTTTGTAGTCCATTACTAATGCTTATCAAGATCACTGGGACTGCACTGCGGCTGATTTAAGAACATAGGGGTGTCCATGACACTTACCTTCCGGGTGTTAGGTGACATGTAGTGTGCAGGTTTCTGTAGTGATCAAATGCTGAGGAACTTGCAGCTTGTTATAGATCTTCTCTGGAAGTCTCTGTCTTCAGGCACTGTCTGTACTGTTCTTTTCATGCTGTTGACCACCTGGATGTTTCTCACATCATCAGGGGCACAGTTGTTCCTAGACTGGAAATTGTCTCTTCTTGTTTCTCTTTTGAGCTTTGCAGAGTGTGCACCTGACTGTGAAACTTGTGTTTCTGGCCCAGGACTGTCCTGTTACTTGGCTTGATTCGGTGGATCTGCTGTGCAGTCCGGGATGCTCTTTAATATGGAGGAGCCATTGCTAGTAGCAGGCCAAGATTTTGTACTAAGCTAAGAGACCTCAGGACTTGCTTGGGGTTTGACGTGTCTTGGGCTGCCTGCGGCCTTGTCTGAGCTTCTTTAGCTGCTGTCTAACAACCAACTGCTGCATTTGTTAAAGGTTTTGCCTAGCTCTGTACAATGATGGGGAAACTCATGGCTTTGTAAATGGTGAGTAGTAATTCTGTTTGGTTGTTCTGTGTTGAATGAACTATTCATTACTCTAGAATTGAAATGCTTCATAGAGAAGTACAGGCCCAGGGAGTGACAGCAGAGGCTTTGAAGGTGTGGACACAGGACTATACCAGCAGCACTGGGGCTAATAGGAACTCACCATTGGTAATTACTGGTTATTCAGATAATGCAACCTTGGGAGCTGGATAAACTGTTTTTAGTGACAGCAAAGAGGAAAAAGATCAAGTATCTTAACAAACATACATAGTAAATCTGACCATAACATGGAACTACAGAGCACCATGTCCCCATAGCTTACTAGTGCATCACAAATCTGGGGCAGAACTGTGTTGCTATTGTAATGATTTACAGAAATTTAATTCATTCCTTAACGGCACAGTGCAGCAGTCAAAGGAAAACCAGAGGCGATCCCAGACTGTGAAACTAAGGCCCGGTGAGTCAGGAATTTTCACCTGAAAATGGCATGTCATGCAAACACAGCGTGAGCCCTTGCAGAAGACGGGGAAACAGGTCATGATAAATAATAGGGCACAGAGATGAGTGGGAGGTGATCAGTAGGATTCTACAGGAATAGGGAGTTTATGTCCGGTTTTATGTAACATCACTTTAAGCTACCCCCTTCGAGATCATTAAACAGGATGTTAATGAAATTAACAGATGATGCAGATGAATACTGCAAACACCACTGAAAAAAGAGAAGCAGGAAATAACAAGGAGTCACCCTGACAAATGCAAGATAATACATCTGGAAAACAATAATTCAAAATGCAGATTATTTTTTCCTCTGTGGTGGGATGACTGTCAGCCATGTCAGAGTTGGTGGATGGCAATTTGTGTTTCTGTGTTTCCTCTGACGAGGCAGACAAAATGATGCATGTGGAGTTTTTGCCAAAGGGATTGCTCTCGGCTGAGCAGCTTGAGTGACACCCAGACTGGGAACATAGTACGTTCTGTCTCGCAGCCACTGAGAAGTATGAAAGTGGTTGGGATGGCTTTCGTCTAAAAATCAGCTCGGTAAATAGAGCACAGAGGGGTCTCCTTTTGTGTCGAACTAGATGATGATGTAATGTGTACCACAAGTCAAAGCACTCCTTTCTGTTTGCAGTCTTGCAAATTTAGCTGGCTCTCGGAGAGGCGAACTTGTCTCCTCTCTGCTTTATTATAGAAATCTGCTTTCTCTCTCCTGCTTGTAATTGCAGCTCTTTGCGTCCTTAAAATCCTGAAGCTTTCAAGGTAGGAGCGTAGGAGACTTTTAAATCTCTTCCTCTCTCTAGTTTGGAAATTTTCACATTTCATAAAGCAATTCTGCTGGTCTCTTCCCACTCATGCTGTTATCCGTACAGCTGTGCTTCAGGTGCTGTTTTACAGTTTCTCATGAATGTTGAATTGTTGGGCTAGACAGTTTTCCGTTGTAAAAACAACCTTTAAACATTTTGTGGCTTGAACCTTCCCCCCAACCCCTGCATGTAAACAGTATATAGAGATTTTGAGGAAATATGATAATGCAAAAATAAGCCTAATAGTGGAGTTGCCAGCTCATTATAAATTGTCCATATGTAGTAAGGTGGAAAATACTTCCTGGTTTGTTAATTTACTAAACAGCCCGTGCTGAACTTCCAGATCCATGATCCTTGTAAAATTTTGACTATGTCAGCATAGCAGGCTCCCAGTTCACAGAAGACTCTTCTTCATCCTCCAGTGACACCACTGCTGGTGAAGACCACAAGGCAGATTATCCTTGAGTGCTGAGGATTGCCTAGAAATTTATTTGGAAAGGAGTGTTCTGCGTTGCACTGACAAAAAATATATGACAAAACCTGATAGTTCAAATTGACATTAACAGGTCACATGCTAAAGTAACTGAGATCAGCTTTGTGTGACAACCATTTGTATACACATATGTGCGTAAATATATTATTTATCTCATTGATGGGGACATGCTATGTGGGGAATTATGCCCAAGAAGTAACATGCTACATATCTCAAGTGGTGCATTAACTGTGTGGATGAGCAATTATCTTGGGGAAATTTACCTCAGTTAAGGCAGTATCTTGTGTGAAATTTAGAGAACCAGAGAAACTGAAACTGGCAATGTAACCCATGAGAGGCACAGCCTGTGAAGCAACGAGGGGAAGAACCTGCAGTAAGTATTTTAATTTGAGAGACATGAGTCTCCCTCACTCCAGTTGGGGTATGCTTAGGCAAAACACTGATACTCACTCTTTGCAGAATGGAACAATGCTCTGGAGTAACCCTGAGAGCCACAAAATGGGGAAAAAAAAAAAAAAAAGAAATTTATGAAGAGGAGAGAGTTAGACAGACTGACATGGTGCTGAAAGTTATCTTTTTGGTGGGACTGTCACTGGTTCTGAGGCACTCATTTGTAATTGCTCTCACCTCTGAAGTTCAGGCTTGTGAGATCCTATTGCACTGACACTTTTTAGGAAACCTTTCCAGGAATGGTGGGACTGGCAAATGGGCATCTGAGGCTGGTTGTAGGATCAAGGTGAGGGATTAAGATGATGCACACTCGTGTGCATGGTCATAAAAAATTTAATGAGTCAACTTTCAAAGATTCTATAATGTTTTCCAAAACCATTGTAAAATTGTCCTGCAGTGCAAGAAAACAGAGGAAGAAGGTTTCAATGAAGATGACAGTTGTCACAGTGCCAAATGTGGTGAGAGATTTTCCTGTTCACGAGGTGATAATCTTTTTGCTTGAGGGTCTATAAAATGTACCTTTGTCGGATTATTTTGTTAATTTTTACTAGCTTTTAACTCATGTTTACACACACAAAACAAAAAAAATAAAAGGAAGCTTTAGTTCTGGAAATATTTTTTTTTAACCACTTGTTTTATTGTCCAGCATACTACCCTACTCTGGCATACAACAGAGCTTAAATAGTTCCATAACAGAAGTTGTTAAATGTATTTTTTCTGTGGTTTTTGTTTTGGTTGGTTTGGTGTGTGTGTGTGTTTGTTTGGCTGTTTGTTTGTTTGTTTTTTGGGGGGATGGCAAGAGGGAGACATTACTTCATTAAGTTCTAGAGAGTACTCCTGGTATTCCTGCTTCCTAACTTTCCTTTCTGCTGTGCTACAAAAGTCCTTGGTCAAGTTCTGGCTTTTATTCTGTTAGGTGCTTCTCAAACTTATAATCAGAGATGGTATAATCAGCTCTAAGAATCAAAATGGAAAAAACAACTATTACTGCAGGATTGAAGAAACAGAAATATGAGATAAGGAGGGTTAATCAAAGTCAGGTTAGTGGCAGATCTAAAAATATTGTTCAGCTATTTCAGTGTCCCTTTGGTGCTCCTTACCAGCACCTGTCTGCTGCATAGAAGTCTGTAAGACAACTTTTTGAACCAGGGAAATGCTCTTATCTTGTGGTGGTAATCTAACTTCCGTGGGTTTGTACCTGAGTTGCAAACAGCAGTCATTTGGTTGTCGTGAGAAACTGAATCCCTCAGGTTGTGGGCATATCACACTGGCAGTGCAGGCTGAAATAGCTCCTTGGGAAATATGCCCCTACTTAATTTTGCTTTGTGATTGCTGTCACTCTGCTCCTTAACTTGCTCTCCTGGCACCCCATTCTCTGCACACAGCTGAGGAACATTTCACTTCCCTGGGGAAGTGAGGATGCGGCGATGGCTCCCCACATCCAAGCTCGGCACCGATGATGTTTATTCCTGAATCATGCTGCTCTGCGTGGGAGCCAGTTTTTTTTTTTTTAATGAGAAATGATCGGAATCTCAAACATAGAATGAATGCAGGGGCTGCAATCCGACAGTCCTGGGCAGAATCAAACCTTGCTATTTTGCTTACACTGTTTATAAGTGACTAGACAAACAGACCGGATCCCCGTGGGACAGCTAGACCGTCTTCCCAGTCCCAAGGCATGGTCAGCATTCCCATTTGGTTCACTCAGCATTCCTGTGCGGGTGGGCTTTGATTTGCTTTTTAATCTGTAGACTAAATGTCATTTTTTTACAGGGAATTATAGTCAGTTTTTACCACATGGAGAGTTTTTACTGTTAATTTCCATGGTATCATTAGGCATAGAGTAGATGCTTGAGGGTTGAAGCTGTGCACAGCCAGTTGCCCTCTGCAGCACAAACATTCAGTTCACAGTGTTAACATGATTTGTTTGACTCCTACTGACACCACAATCAAAAATATTGTGCCAGTAGCGTAGAGTGAACTGTAGTTCAAGAGCCAGCACCTCTGCTAATGGAAATGAGGGCTAAAGAGCTGCTGTTACTTAAGCCAGCAGAGGATGTTGCCTTGGGTTTTAGCATGTTTGTTTTTCCAGAAATTGTCACAAAGACACTAGTTTTGTTTTAACTAGACAGAAAGCCGGGCCAGAGTTCTGTCTGCAGATTGTAGCACTGCAAAGTGGAAGAAGTGAGTCTGTGCCAGCACAATGTGAGCATATCTCTGAGGTGAGATAGTTGATTACACAAGGGATGGGGACCAGCTGCCAGCTCTCCCGGCTGCAGAACAGCTCTGGGTAGAAGCGAGGGCGACTGTGCGGAGAGAGAAAAGTCAAATGTCCAGTGTCAGGATGGGGGCGATTAGCAGAACTGTGGGTTTGGGGATCATAATACATGAGTTGGCTTTTACATGTAATCCCCTTCTGCATGCTTCAAAATAAAGTGCCTCGGTACAAGCACTGTAGACAGTCTTGTCTCTTTTCTGCAATTGCAAAGAAATACATCAAACCCTTTTCAATAAGTTTCTACAGGCACAGGAACCTCTGAGAAATTGACAATTAGAACTTCTGAGATTTAGTGTGTTATGTCATTTAGACGAATACCACTATAGCCATAGGTGTTGTGGTTGGTTTGTTTGTTTTTCGTTTTCTGTTTGTTTGTTTTTAAAGCTACAAGTCTCATTGCTAGAGCATAGTTCTGTAACCATACCAGACAAAAAGATGAAGAAAGGTAAATTGGATCAAATTGTATCGTTGGGTTGGTTTTGTATGGGGTATGTTCTCTGGAGGCTTTATGTGCAGTTTGCATAATATGGAACTGAACTAGAAGGTGCACACAGTGCCCAGGTGCAAATTGTGTGTGGGGTTCCTGCAGTGAAAGCTCTGCCTTCGTATATCCTTTTCAAAAGTAGAACATCCATCTGAGGGATTTCCAGCACTACCACTAGCATGGCTAAGCTACCACATTTAATTTATATCTGGAGTTTGTACCTATAAGTGGCATCAAATATGCATCTGTCTGCTGTTAATTGATTGCAGGGAACAGGGCTTGCAGATGCTGCTGTTGTAGCACGTAGCAAAAAGAAGTCCTTGCCCACAAATATTTTTGGTTGAAAAAGTATTTTCATAGGTATTTTGTAAAACTACAAGAAACAGCTACTTTTAGCAAACCAGGTGCTTTTGCTTGAGCATGTGTGTGTCTGGTGCTTGAATTAAGGCTTGTAATCACCTTACAGTTCTCTTAGAGCTGTTCTCATTGACAGTCATTATAAAATCCTGAGGTCCTGTGCCATATATTAGTACCATGAACACCGTTACAACTGTGATGACCAGCTAATGATGTGTCAAGGTGATCAGGAGCAGCAGAACCCTTGAACATGTTTTGAAGAGAAGGTTTGCTTAAGGGAAAATAACACCTTGAGATTTACGTAAGGAAATAACTTTAAACTAGGAAAATAAAGTAACTTTGGAAAAAAGCATCTGGATATTAGACCAATATTCAGAGCTCATAATACACTGTGGTACTGTATGTGGTTCACTCAGTAGCTAAAATTAGGTGATTATGTAAGGAGACCACAGCGTACATCTGAATAGCTACTGTATTGGGTTAATGATGTCACTCATCTTTATTGGATCTTTAGCTATTCTATGGCTTGGCTGGGGGGACAGCGTGAATTCAGGAGTCATGAAATCATACCCACGTTAAACTTTATTGGAGTAAACACAACAGAGCTTTTACAAGGGAAAGCAAAACAACTCCCAACCACAGGTTTCCCGTTGTGACTCCCAGGTGACATTGCCGCCAGCTGTTATTCCCTGTAAACCTTCAGGAAAGCGCATTTATAGCTTTTAAACTAATGATAATAGAAATGCTGTGATTATCAGTTTGCAATTGGTTTGGAAGGATCAAATGAGCTATTGATTTTAGCATTTTGATTGTTGACTATGAAATTGGTTATGTTTGCACCGAGGTCCTTGGCTGAGACAGTTTATGAACTCTGGACTGTATACACTGATGATGTGTATAAAAAAATACATGTAGACCAAAGGTGAAGTAAGAATTAAATTTTATCCGTGCATAGTAATACGCCTTAGCATTCACACCAGATACAATCCAAATACAAATCAAATGCTCTATCATATTTTTATTAAGGTGTTTTATTTCCACACCTATGCTACAGGCTGAAGCTTTTTCACACTTGGCAGTGGTATATATGCCATGCATGGCTTCATCTAGTTGCTAGGCCTTTTTCTGAATAGTTGCCAATTTATATCCGAAAAGACTGCGGAGGGCCATCAAGTAAAGGCATGGATGCAGAGACAGCCAGGTTACTTTCTTCAAATGTTGTGTGGCTAAGTGTCTTCGAGCCATGTCAGCATTTACTCGCTGTCACGGCTCTGGTGCTTTTGTCTGTAACATCCTTGTTTAGAAGAGCTTTGGGGGTGCCCTCTAAAGTTTCTCCATGGGTTTTCCCTTCCACTGGCCTTGCATGTTGGTATCACAGGCCCTGGCAGACAAAGCCCCTACAAAGAAGAAACCTGGAAATAACATGAAAGCCTGTTTATTTCTCAGAAGGTGCCCAGACCTGCAGAGTCACAGGACTTTAAATTATCAGAACTAATTGTTTTGGGAATAACTTGGCAATGAGAGACAAGTGTCCACACTGGGAGCAGGGTGGTGATGGTGGCCATGGTTGCAGACCTGGCACTGCATGTGTTAACACCCGTACTGGGCATGGGCAGAGCTCTGCTCTTCCAGAGAAGAAAGCAAAGGAAAACTTTTGGAAACTTGCTCTTTTCCTAGATATTTACTCCCTGTTTGAAGTAACTGTTGCCATGCGTTTCCTTTCAGGGGTCTCCTAGGCCACACACTCTCTTTTCACTCCCTTCTTTTTTAATCTGGAAAGCTGCCTGCTTCGGGAAACTTTGCCTGTGATTGCACTGTACCCATTTGTTTGCAATGAATGAGAAGCGTTTTTCATTTTCTCTGAATTATTCTTGCCAGATACCATGTGCACACATGTTGCAGGCCATCTTGCAGAGGGAGCTGGCAAATCTGCAAAGCTGATGTGCATGGCTTCGGCAACTGAAATGGGCTCCTCTCAGCCAGACCCCTGCTGAGGTCAGGAAACACACATTTATTGCTCTCTGCAAGATTCCAAAGAGGGTTTTATTCAATGGGTTTGAAATAGTGATATTACAGCCTGGCCTCGTAGCTCCAAGTACCTTTCTATTTTCTCACTGGATTCTTATCTGTCGTATTGGCTGAGCAGTTTTGGCCGTTCTCAGCAGCACAGGCAGCTTAGAGCAAGAATCAGGCTTCTGGGGAGCACTTAGAAAGCGTATGGGTGATGAGATTAAAACTGTGCAACTAAACATGGTATTAGGACTGGCTTTTTCAAGTGATTTTGCTGCTCTTAAACTGATGATGTGTAGGTCCCTTCCAAGCAAAATCTCCTTTCTCCTCCCTCTCCCTCTCCCTTTTCTCCCCTTCCCCTTCTATGGAGACAACCCCACAGCATTGGTAAATTCTTTGCACTACACATTTACATACCAGCAGATTGCAGTGCCTCTGGTAGAAGATTTCTTTTGCATGTGAATATGGGCAAACATTGGTATTTCTCCATTGCATGGGCCTGGTTGCCCGCAGTCACCTGTGTCTGTGCTTGGGGGGATGGCATGGGCCGGGCACAGAGAGCAGCAGCCTGTGCTGTGGTACTGAGCAGAGCAGGGAAGGGATTTTCCATGGGGCTTCCTGAAGAAAGGCAAAATCAGTAGACACAGTGAGTTTTTACCGCTGCTTATGGCCCTTGGATGAGGAAGGGTATAAAGATCAAGACATCAGCTGGGCCTTTTCTAGCATGTGGGGAATTATTCAGCCAAAGCACTAAAAAGTGAAGAAGAGGCCCTGTTTTAAAAATATGCTATTTCTTGGGAAAAACAGCCATAAATGTCACCAACCGGCTAGAGAAAAGAAAGGTAATAGTACCAAATGATGAGTGGGACTAGGGGGGATGTGTGTTACAGAAAGCAGGTCTCTTGTAAGGAACAACATTTGACAGTTTGAGAAGAGCTGACAATAAAACACATGATTAAATGAGCGCCTGAGAGAGACTCAGCCATAAAACTATACATTTAGTGGCTGTCCTAGCTAATGTCCATACCAGTATTTATTGAGTTATTACACTGGAAGAGGTGAATAAACATGACTGAGACCACGCAGGCTCAGGGGGATTACCTTTGTTTTTAAGGGAGCCTTTACCATATTTGCTCAAAAAAATCGTCACACAGTATATTTTTAAAGTATGCTTCTGAGTCTGTAGTTAGTATCAAAGATGACAGAGGAGATTTACAGTTTATCATGAGATGGGTAAATTAAATTAATACATAAAACTTCAATGAACTTCCTTGTCCTAAGCAGAATAGCATCGCCATGGACTCTGATTCTGGGCACTCTTGTTTTCCATTTATCCTTCAGACACTGGAGACTGGGAAATAATTTTAGGCTGTGCATTATTTCACCTTGTGCAAAAAAGCATGTAATGTAGGGAACACGTCCTGCCACCGATGTCATGTAGGAAAAATCTATGACAGATTTGTTTACATTAAATATGGCCAATATTACATCTATTCTAAAAGAAGAGACAAAGATTTAAAGGGATTTAAAATTGTCTTCCCAGAGCAGCTAGCCAAACAGATATCATGACACAGAGGTACTCCATTGATCCATGCTAGCACGTAATATACAGGCTCACAGTCAAATATAAGCCACACTCTACTCTTGAGGCTTACTTGCATTGTTCTAAAATGGTCACATATTGCTGATACTAAGAAACCAGCCTAAGGTGTTATCAAGCTGTTCTTAATAGATTAACGGAACAAATTCTGAAGTTTTGGACAATCTTTTTAAACTATCCCAAATCTTGTTCCACCAGTTGTCAAAATCAGAAAGGGAGGTTTCCATACTCCTTGCAAAACTGCCTTTTTATCTCTAACTTGCTCTGGGTTTTTAAATGAGATTCCCACTTGTAGCTGAAATGAAACCAGACACCCTTCATAGGAAAAAAAAATGTTGTTAGCAGAATTTGACCTTCTAGATAAACACCAGAAAAAATGCTGCAGGATTTCCTTCAGCTCCTCCAGAACATCTTGCCTTTAGGTTGTCTTCATTTCTTCACTGTGATAGGCACCTTGTCCCTGTGAGAGCCACAGAAACTTTTTCTTTTGGATGCATGTTTGCAATTACCCACTTGCTTCTTGACTGGACAGAAACCCTTTTCCACTGGTCATCACAGCTTGTGGGGGTGTCTTGTGCCATGTTTTGGATTCTCCCTGAATCCCTTGTTTGCAGTAGAGCTTGGTCACCATTGCTTGTCCTTGGGCTACTGCTCTATTCCTTCCTCCAGTGATGACTGTTTTCTAGAAGGGGAAACTCATTGTCTATGATCCTTTTTGATTTAAGACAGTGTAGCTCCTAGAAGACAAGATCCCTTTAATTAACTTTCTGTAACCAGCGAGACACAAGATCTGTTCCCATGTCAGATGAATGCGTCGCACTCAGAGACCTGGGATCTCCTTACGTGGACAACTCTGGGATAGTGGGCATCTGCGCAGTGACCCAGCCCCAAGGCAATGCCTTCTGTCTCCACCATGGCTGCACACAATGGTTTCACATCAGTAACACAAAATCTTATTTTGGCTGCCACATGACATCTTGCATAGATTGATACAATGTTAGTCAGGTTCGGACCTGATATTTGGCAAAAATTTTGATGTTAAATGGATTCCCAATAGGACGCATCATATTGCCTCTGAAGTCATGTCTCTAATCAGTTCACCATCCAGCACCTGAAGGGAATTATTGGAAACAGAATAGAAAACAGACCAGAAAATATCAGTTTCCTTCTGTGGAAATCCAGAATTTGCTTCCAACCAGCCTCCTGATGGGAGCATCTTCACATCAGGAGGAACATGGTCAGATTGGAAGAGAAGACATGGATGGTGAGAGGTGTGAGGCCGCCTCAATTGGACAGACCCACGTGGACTATGAAGGTGTAGGAGGGCTGGCAGCTCACCAGGACACAGGAATGAGTGGACAACTGGTGTAATGGAGGTTTAGTGCCAGCAAGCGCTTGCTTGCACTGCACAGAATTAAATTGCCCCAGAGAGTAGGGGAGCGCAAAAGAATAAATTCAGAGGAGGATGTTGGGTGTCTTCCCAGGGAGACAGACCTGCCAAGGGCTGTTGGACACCAATATAGCATCTGGCTCAAAAAGTTCCTGAACTGCAAATTGTTGGAGCTGGGGTGGGGTTTCCAGGGAAAATACAACTCCCAATTTGCCTTTTTATTCTACTCTTTCCTTTCCCAGCTGAGGGCCACTGGCAGAGATAGAGTATTGGGAGATCTTAATCCTTGCCCTGGCTGTGTGGCCACTCTAATCCCCAGAGGACCTGACTAGTCCTGTGGGAAATGAGCCTTTATATCTTTTGAAATTCAGAGTTATTCGAAGTCGATGTCTAAGCTGTAGGATCTTTTTAAGGAAATTTCTCATCTCCAGATTAAAACTGCTATTATAAATAATATCAAATGCTAAGAAGTGCCTGTTTTACCCCTGTTTGTATCTCAGAGGGGAATAGTTTTAACCTGAAATAAGGGAATATTTGGACATGTTCAGAGCATCTGTGGTACCAGAGATTAATGTGGGAGTGATGAGATAGTCGAGGAAAGGAAATCTGTTGGAGAGCACCAATGGAGAAGAAGAAGAGGGAATTAGCAACATGGTAAGAACACAGTAGAATATCTTGAAGCTCTGGAAATCCCAGGACATGTGAAATAAGTTAGAGAAACTTGAAATAGAAAGACTAGGTGGATTGTACAAGTCTTTGTGTGTGAATACTGCCAAGAAAACGAAGAACTTTGATATACTTCTTTACATTCCTGTGAAACTGGAGTAACTCTGTGACAGTCAGTGGAGAAGCTCTGGTGAGGATATTGGTGGCTTTAGACCTGCTAGGACCACTTGAGGATAAGGTGTGCTGCCCTGGGCCAGGGGCTGATATTTATAGGAAGCGTTCCTCATTCCATGCACTGGCAGACAAGAAACCAAAGGTTTGAGGGAGCAGGAGGAAACCTGCACATGCAGCCCCAGATGGAGACTGCTGTCAAAAAGCTAGAAAAGTCTCCCACAAAAGTTTAGCCCTGTGGGTAATTACAGCAGCCCTTCGCAGCCTTCAAAACCCCATCACGTTGTAATTTCCTCAGCTGCAAAGCAGAAAGTTTTCCATACCTGCGAGAGACCCTTTTGGGCAAAAGTGCCCGCAAACAAAGCAAAATGCTACAGTTTCAAAGCGAAAAAGCCAATGGCAAGCGAAGATGTCCCAGTGGTGACCTCAAGCACTGGCGCTTCATGCTGGCCCAAGGAAACCTCCTGGCCTCAGGCTGAGCTGGCCACTGTGTTCCTCTCGCTGGCTGCTGCTGCAGTTTGCCTGAAGGCCAGTGGGACTAATACTGATAGAATATATGGTTTGTGTAGCTATTTTTATTGACCCGTGAATATACCTACTGTATAATTTATTGTAACGTTAGTAGTTCAGTCCTGTGATGTTTGCTATAGAAAAATCTTCATTTCAAGCCAATGGGAAATTTTGCTAGGGTGAGGAGTGCATGCCTGGCCTCTGCTTTGCCTTTTTTTCTTTTCCATTGCAACACAATTAACCTTTTCATTAGAAGAGCTCTGTTCCAAATAAGCAAACCTCTCAATGTGTATTACTGAGCCATTTCAAGCTGTCTCTTGCTTTGGAACAAAACATCTTTGTTCCAGCCATGCATGACATTTGAAGACCTATTTATACAATGTGTCAGCTCCATTTGTTTTCTTCATCCTGATATTTTCCTCTGTATTTTTGGTTAGCCATCCAGATTGCAAGGAGCGAGGCTGCTGCTGGTCTCCTCCTGTGCTGTTCCAGACCAAGGCACTGGCTGCCTTTGGCCTTTCTCCCCTTTTGCGGCCAGAGGTGAAACAACCCAAAATCAAACACAGTTTTGCCTACTTCCTTCTCTCTGCACTGAAACCAGCATGACCAGACAGCTGTGGGATGGAGCACACGGAGAGCTTGCAGACGGACTTGATGTTATTACAATTTTTGTCTTCATGTGTCTCCTGTGGGTGACACTGCCTGTGGGATGTACGTGGCTGCAAACCCTTCTGCTGGAGGGAACTCTCTGAGGGCCAGACTTCAAAGTTGCACCCCTAAATATGGCCTCCTGCAAAATACCTGTTTTTGTCTTGAGTGGTCAGAATTTTTTCTGAGTCTCTAATCAGCCCTTCTTGTCTGAGAGCACAATGATAACTGAGGCAACAAGACCCAATGCAAAATTAAAATAAAGAAAATCCTTATCAAGATGTTGAGAAGCACTTGCCTCTCTTGCTTTTAGTACTAAGTGTAAATAATTATGAGGTTTGGTCCATCATCTCCCTTGTAAAAAACTTATCTGACTTGGGACAGGTCTTCTCCTTCAAGAAGGGACCCAGGGTAGTGCTGTCCTTGCTTCTCAAGCAGCAACGTAATGTCTGTCCCAGCATGGGCACTGTCTAGTGACAAATAAAAGTTTAATTATTTTTTGGTATCTTGTACACAACCTGCCAGCTGAAGATTTCAAGCTGTTTTAACATGTGCAAGATGTCAGGGAAATACTGCAAGCCTTTCTTTAACCAGAAAATAAGGCTGAAGGTATCAGCCCAGCAGTGATGAGCCTGGGGTTGCCACAGCAAAACCACATCTGCTCTCTCCAATATTATCCTCACCAGGAGGAAAACTGGGGAAGAAGGGTGAAACAGCTCCATGCAAGAAAACCTGCTCCTGTCAGCTACTATGTGCCCCACTCCAAGCCTTTGATTCAAAGGCCAAGCAAGACTTCAGTATTGGCCTTTTACGCCCCCATCCACACAAGAGGAGTCAGGAGGTTTGGTCTGTAAGATCAGAGATTAATCTTCAGAGCACCTCACAGTTGTGTTTTACATAGACATTCCCTCCAGCTCTTGGGAAAGTGCACAATCCCTGCTGAATGTGAAGCTGCAGACCATTTTCATGTCAAGCGCTCAATGTGTGCCATATTCAACCAGAATGCAATCAGCAGCCTTTGTGTATGGTGGATGGGCTCCTGCTGCAAGGAGCAGAGGCGGTGGCATGCGAGGAGGAATGTCTTCAATACCGTGTGCTTGTGAGCTTTGCTTTGCATTCCAGTGGCTGGGCTAGAGCTGCGTGCATGGCCTCGCTCAGTGCAAATGAAACCAAGGCATCCATATGCTGTACATTAAGAGAAAGAGCGTTTGATCTCCTGCTCATTGGCTCACTACTCGGACGGTCCCTCTTCCTCTTCATAGCAGTTTCAACGAGTACAGAGCCCAGTGTCAAAACCTGTAAGTCTGCATGCATTTATTGGCTCTGTGATGGGAGCTGCAGCACTTAACACAAAACAGTTGAGAAAATGTTGCTGGCCACAGCTGCAAAACCTGCCCTCATCTTTTTCATGATGGTGATGGAAAAAAAATTCCTCATGTTTTCCTATTTAAAGATGAAGAGAAAAGGACTGCTAAAGTGGATGGACTTTAGTACAATTGATGTAATACCTCGATTAGCAAAGTAAAATGCAAGTCTACTCCGAGCACAGGAATTGTGGCCACCACAAAGCCACTGCAGCCACACACAGGCAAGGGACACCTTGGGTAACACCAGGCTTTCAAGCCTGCCATTGGGCTGATTACTACATCACTGCTTACTATGCGTTTTTTGAGGCATTTATTGGAGTGGTCCATTAATGTTACGTTCTGCTAAGAAGGCACAGACATCTCTGATCCACATTAAAGACGCTGGTGAGACAGGAGAGGAAAGCTCCAGTGCATAGAGGACTTGCTGAATCTTCAGCATTTCCCCATGCAGATTGGGAATCAGGCAACACTGCAATTTGGAAGTGGTACAATGGGGAAGAAGCATAAGCAACAACCAGGTAACTATAGAAATGAGTTTTATTTTGTAAAAAGTTATAAAATGAATATTGTACAAAAATAAAGTCTGTAGAGAACTTTGGTTGATTAACACAAATGACTGAGACATAAATTGCAGGTGAAGTAAAAACTCCAGAGAAGCACACTCCTGTCTTCAGTAAGGTCTAAAAAATGAAAAAAAAATCACAAACTTTACCCTTTTGTATTTTGAACATAGTGATTTGCTTTAGTTGCAGACTCTTCAAGCTGTGCAGAAAATGCTTTGGGGCAAATTTTCTGCAAGCAGGGCAAGTGAAAACACTTCTCTGAGTACTGCTCCTGGTCAACTGCCCAACAGCCCAGCCGACCCTCAGCTTAGCAAGCTTCTACTGCCCAAATGATGCCGATACCTGTCATGGTATCAGCTGTACCACTCCTGCCCAGCGTGGAGGGTAACATATCCCCATGGCAGCGCGAGAATTGGCCTCGCGGGCGGGCTCCGGGGCTGCCCTCCATCTGCCCAGGAAAGCAGTGGAGGTTGGGGCTAAATCACATTTCATACACCTGGCACATCTTTCTATGCCTGTTCTGGAATTTTTTGACCTCTAGACCCTTCTTCTGTGGCACTCCCTGGCGCCCAGGGCAAAATAAGTATGAAGAGCCATTGCATGCATGAGATAAAAGGTCAGACCATTAGTTTTTGGTTTTTCAGCAGGGATTTTTTTTCTTCCTGTTGTTTTTGTGGGAGTTGATGCTTCACTGGTTGTCAGGTATGTCTAGTGACCTGCACGGTGCTCCTTCAGGAAAAAAAAATCTCCAGGAGAGCTTGCATTAGCGGCTGTCTTTGCTGTACAACCTCCCTCATCCTAAGGAAACCCAGACTGTTCTGCTGCATGGGTATGATCCTGTAACATTTCAGCAAATTATACAAAACATGTTGGTTATTTAACACAAATTTTTACCAGCAGGCTATATTAAATCCAGAGCTAACTAGTAAGAGGGATTTAACCGCTTCTATATGGAAATATGGAAGGAAAAGCTTAAATAAATATAACAAGAAATTATAAAGCTAGATGTGATTATTTTCCATTTGTCCATAGTTATATGAGGTCAGTTGGCAAAAAGTGTGACAAAAATATGTGGCTACATTTAAAATACGACTAGAATTAGTTTTTCTAACAAATTGCTAATGTTGAGCCAAGTCCTGCGGCCCTCACTCATCCAGAGCCATTGCTGCTCCTGTACATGTATGACTGCAGTAATTTTCAAAAGTATTAGTGAACAGGAGGAAGGGCTGCAGGCTTCAGCACTACATTTTGTGAACATAATCAGGATTTTGTTTAAAAGAAAAAAAAAAGGTAAAGTAAGTGATTTTTTGCATTCAAGTTAACACTTTCAATCAAATCATGGACCGTTGTTCCCAACTTCATTGTCTCTCTATATCTTCCAAGCACCTTCTACTTTGGCACCTTTGAAAAGAAACTTCAATAAATAAGGAAAGGAGACTCATTACTGAACTGTAATAAATAACAATAACTTAATTGCAATAAATATCTTCTGTATATTTATGTCTCTGAATGGATGCATTGCATCAAGTAGTCTCTGCTCACTCACAATGACCAAATAGAAATGTAGTTACACAAGTGACGTTACTCCTTTGTAAACCAAAATAAACACATTTTGTGTAGGCAGGGCTTGTTATTTCTCTTATTATCCTAAGAAGACGTGCTTAAAAACTCAACTTGTTTTCATAGGTAGCAGAAGAATGAAATCCTACACTGATTTTGAAGAAACACGAGGTGGAAATAACCAAACCTAACCAGTAAGTGGAACTGTTTTGCTTTGCAACGATACCAGCCCTAGAGGACTTGAACCTGGGAATTTTGATATTTGCCCAATGTCATCTTACTTATGAAGTTAAGCTTATTATAGTTTACAAGATGTCCTAAGTGCCTAGGAACCACACTGCAATAAGCAGTAGCACAATGTATCTTTCAGTAAAGCTGAGGGCACAGGGGATGAGTAAGGTACTCCTAAGCTACTTCTTGGCTAAGCCTCCTGGCACAGATGGTAGAACTACAACACAGCATGGTATGGCAGGGTTGTGTTTTTAAGCACATTCCTCATGGATCTGAGTCTCACTGATGGTGGACTGTGTCAAACGGGACAGGGAGCACGCATGCCATCCAGCTGTCGGCATCTCCACCTGAGCTTTTACGTACTTTCCCGTAGGATGTCAAAAGCCTCCATCCTCCTATGCCACCTCATGCACCCCAGGTTCTCATGACCCCTCATGCTGCGTTCTTGGTCCTTTTTTCTCCACTCTGAGCAGACATATCCCCAGGAACCTTGGTCCCTCTCCTTAGCAGGAATGCAAAACTGGAGCTGCCTCTGGCCTGCAGCCATCAGACACAGCCACACCTTTTTGCGGAATGTTTTTTCAGTATGTGGTAAACCAGGTTATCGTCCAAAAAAGACAGGTCATCATCAAAGGCTGTGGGTCTGCAACAAGCTTGCCTCACTTTGTCAGTGACTAGTTTTTTCTTTCTGGTTAGGTTTTTCAAAATTTTGTCATAGGTGGTTTCGGCTGCATCACAAGATCCACTGCAATACCGGAAAATTAGCTCTTCTTTGGTTTCATATCCCAAATCCAAGTCAGTCACGTTTAAGTGTATTTCTGTTAAGACACATCCCCGATTTTTGCCCTTTTGATTCCTCCTTCCCTTTTTGCCGGAATTCTCTATGTTTGTGGCTGCACTCTGCCGGTTTCTCTCCCGCCTAGAAAAAATCGGAGTCTGTTTATCCGGCGACCTCCTCAGTCTTTTAATGGTGGCTTGGATAAAGTCCACCACCTCATCAAAATGATCTGGATAGTCCTCTGGCATATTAGCTGTTTGGGAAAGAGAGAAAAGGCTTTGTCACATGTCAGTTGTCATTAAATTTGTCCATCTGTGGCTCAAAAACATTAGATGCATGCAAGCTGCTCTGCCCATCACTTCAGAGTGCACACCCTGGACCCACGGAAATCAGAGAGAATTTGGAATGGTTTAGATCATCACGAAAACTCATTTGGGGAAAAATAAATGAGATATGTACGTATCTCTGTAGGAGTCCGCTGATGCTTGGTAGCACTCCAGCATACCTTTCAATATTGAATGAACCCTGTTAAAACTGATGGAAGGAAAAGCATGTCATGATGGGAATATTTGTTAATGGGGGATGAAGATACTGTAGGGAGGTTATACAGGCTATTCCCAGCAAAGCAGCAGAAGGACAAGGTTTCTTTAAAGCAATTTTGTGATTATAATTGTTAATTATTGTCTTTTCACACCAGCAGTGGTTAGTATTGCCAAAGTCACCTATCAATAAGGTTTTTGGGAAGGACAGAAAGAGGAATTTCCTGGGGTACCAGGCTAAGCTATTATTCCTGGCTGAGTGCTTGCTTTTTACGGCTTCTAGGAGATAATTATTATGAGAACTTTCGAAAAATTTCTCATGAAAGTATTTTGTATCACAAGATGCTAATTAAACTGAGTAGAAATAGGTCAGAATATAAGTATTATGTTAATTTTCAAGGGAAATGTTATTAATGCATTTTCTTTTTATGAAGTTAAAATACCTATTTCATTTTTCACTTGATATGTATCAGTGATAAATTATTCAAGTAAATTAAATTTTCAAGTCAATGAAATGTTTTGATATGAGTAGAATGAACCTTTTCAAGGAGAGTCAAACCGAACATGTTCTGAAATGTTCTCATATTTCAGCTTTTCAGCATGCTTTGGAAAAAATCACATTTTTAAATCTTTAAACTTCCCACAGACTAAATCCCTCACTGTTATCTGCTCTAGTGAATCCAGTGATTTAATGGAGGGTGAGGCTGTCAGAAGCCTGTGTGTAGGTGCCCTCATGTTGTATTATGAATGACTACCTCTTAAACACATAAACTACCATGCAGTATTGAGATTTTTTTCTCATTCATTTTGCCAAAAATCAAGACTTTAGGACTCCCTTCCTTTGCAGTAAGACCTAAGAAGATGCTTCTTTCTGTGCTTAGCTTCTAAGTGCCCACCCATGTAACAGACCACTGTTACACACTGGCCCTGCATGTATGGGAGCTCCACCTCCAGAAAGAGCCCTAGAAATATCCCAGGAACTGCAAACATTGGGAAAGGTGATACCCAACAGAGTGGACCTGGCCAGAGGTTGGTACCTCAATGAAGCCACAAAGACTCTCACCAGGTCGGGTGCTGAAATAGGAAGAGATCCTTAGGCAAGG
Source organism: Patagioenas fasciata (assembly GCF_037038585.1). NCBI lineage: Eukaryota > Metazoa > Chordata > Aves > Columbiformes > Columbidae > Patagioenas > Patagioenas fasciata. The sequence continues at coordinate 63,674,973 of NC_092560.1, read as the reverse complement.
CTCAGTGCCACACTTTCCTGATGAGCACAGTAACACACAGAAGTGCTGATGGGAGACCAGGCAGCACATGTACCCAGCCCACACGTGGTGGCATGGACTCTGTTCACAGCAGACAGGAAGACTCGAGGCTGCCTCCTATTACTTATATTCTCAATAGAAGCACCAAATACAGAGGAGATGAGGGCAGCAGGATCTTAAATCAGTGCAAAAACGTGCTGAAACATAGTCCATCTGCACCTAAGGAGGAACATAGACCCTGCCCTGAAGCAGTCACATCCTAGAGGCCCCCCTTCAGGACAAACAGTGATGAATCAGAAGCATATGGTTTATCATGGATGCATCCAGCAAAATAGCATAGACTGGTAAAACAGTAATGAAGGCAAGAAATGTTGTACCTTCACATAATGAGGTGGCACATGGGAAGCAGGAGCCTATAGAGTTTGAGACTGAGAAAAGTGAATTACACTGTGTTTTACAGATAGCCATGCTAAAGACAACAATCTCGCAAACCAGGAATTGTCCAAAGACATGAAGAAGGGATAGCTGCTATCTACACAGGTCTATGAGACCTGAACAAGGCAAGACCCTGCACCAAGCTTCATTTTCCTGTGACAACAATGGTAAGTGCACTCTTCTTGTACTCCTCTGTCATTAAGTCTGTAGCAGGTACCAAAATACCCAGTATGAGCCATACCTACTGGAGTGGGTATCTTGGATAGATGCGTCCATTGCATGTACCACTGAACTCTTTTGCAGGACAGGCTGGTCTGCTTACACCCTGCAAATAGTGCCCTACTGAGTAAAGGTCTGGGTCAAGGCAATGGGTGGGCTACATTCCTTAGAAGTAAGAAGGGGTAGACACTTTGCTAGACTCAAGCAAGATGACCCCCAAGGAGCTGTCATAGCCCCCATTGGTCAAGTACAAGCTTGGCCCCAGCACAGATATACATGGAGAGGGGTTTGGCTGGAGGCATTTGTTGCTATGGGACTTGGGTGCCTTCTAGGTTTCTTGCACAGAAAGCAGGTTTCTTAGTTTATAACCCAATAAGGGAAGGATGTGGCCCTGAGGAGGCAGCTCTAGCTGTGCCATTCTCCACACTCAAATTACCCCTCTCATACTACTGTGACTGCCCCAGTCCACACCTCTGTCACATATTGCTGGCTCAACCCCTGTAGCAAAAGTATGATGCAATGAGATGTTGGCTATGGAGAGTGAAATACAATTGTCAGGGAAGCATACTAGGGTCTAACGAAATTCATGCAGTGGTCAACTATCAGGAAGGGGCAGGGAGATTGTTACAGGGAGACCCAACCTATATGTGGAGATTATTGCTGGCAACCTTCAGCCTCATACTTATCCCAAGCCTGGTATGCTGCCAGTGCAGTGAGGGAAGTAAGTGTTCTCCACCTAAGAAGGCAGAAACAAAACTGTGGATTACCTGAAGAGATAACAACACAACTAAGCACATAATTTTTAAACTGCTTGCAATTTAGGTGTAAAAATATCACCTACCCCTGTGAAAGTGCTATATGCAGGGGTCTACTTTGGTTAAATATTAATCAGACAGTTAAAGGGCTCAAACACTGGCCTGCCCAAGCCAAGCCAAATATGCTCTGGAGGGTAGATAAAGAGGAGAAAAGGCCCATGTTGTGGGCTGTGTCCCTGCTCAGAGCCCACACTGACATCCATCCTGGTCCATGTGTGATCATTACTCCAAGTGCACCAAGGGAGCTAATGCTGCTGAGAGCCTTCTGCACTGCAAGTGGCCTGTGACATTTAAGGTGGGGGAAACCCACCACAGAGGAGCCCTGTGCAGTGCTGCTAATGTAGGCATGGGCTGTCAGCACTGCAGATGGTAGAAGCAGTAGGGCAAAAGTAGATCAAGTATTCAAGCAAACTGCATATCCAACTAGAGAAGCCTTATCTACACACGTGGACTTGCTGCAACCACGAAACGGGGTAATTGGCAGCGTGACTGATCCTGCTAATCTCACTGGGGCTCTAACACAAGTCATGCAAGAAGTGTTCTGAGCTGTAACCTGGGATGAGGTGTGCATGGCTGAAAGGTCTGATGGAGCTGGGGATCCCTGCTCAGCTCATCCCTCATTGCAACATCAGGCACTTGGGACACTCCTTGGGAGGGATGCCAGCACTATGAGTAAGATGAATGCCAGTTTTCTGTTTCCAGAGTGAATTTGCCCTTCAGCCCAGGGAACTGGAAGATATCCCAAGCAGATATCCAAATCTGTTAATAGGACTCCTGCAGTGACTCCTGGTATTTGGAGGTTACATCACTGGAGCAGACACAAGGCACATGGGTGATATTAAAGAACAACTGGGAACACTGGGTACAGAGGCCTCCTCCAGAAAATGTGCTGGACCTATTGACCCTGGTCAGCATCTGCTCACCTACAACCACGCATGCTGTTACGTGGCTGTGTAGCTACACCTCATCAACACAATGGCAGCTCCATTACTGGGCTACTCTGAGTCCTTGCAAGTTGCTGTAAGCAACAACACCCTCTGCCTGTGGAGCCCCCAACCAGTCATGGTCAATGCAACGATGTTATTTTTGCCAGCTTCCAACTGGACTGCCAGTGTAGCCCAAGTTTGCTTCCACAGTTCAGCACTGTTTGAGGAACACCTCCAATCCTTGTACGACTCTGAACTATTACACAATCCCACAAAGCCAAGTTTCAACACACACTCGGCAGCATGGGCCTGTGCTCTCAATACTGCAACCAGCACAGCCGGACCCAGCAGCCACTGAACCATGGACCCAAGCAATGGGGCTCATACTGATAGGATGTGGCTGGGTGCTAATTTTCTGCTGCTTAATAAGTATAGTCATCAGCATGACTACAGACAGTCACTAGGAGGGGCTCACAGGAGTTTGAAGGAAACCTTGATAGCCAGGAATGAAGTCAGAGTTGACTGAGCAGCCAACGCCAAGGTGCCAGTCACAACTCAGTAGGAATGTTCAGCTGCCCAATAAGTATGGGTGCGAAACCTGAGAGACTGAAAGAAAATGGTGCAAAAAAACGCTGAAGTAGGACACTGGTCAACCAAGTGGAAATGCCAGCATTAAGACCACGCATGATGGGCTGAAACAAGGCACTAGAGGTTAAGTGCTGAGGAAGCTACAACCAGACACCATACATGAATAAGCAATAATCACTGACCAAGGACTAAAGGCTATAAAAGCCTAGTGGACAGAAGGGAAGGTGGAGAAGACTGACAGAAGGACAAACCCATCTCGATGGCCAGTTGGTAGATGTGTTCCAGGGATGCCAAGGCCTCTCTGCACCTCAGCCACCACATGCTGAGCACTTGTTTGGTCTCTCCACTGTGGTAAGTGCTGTTGGGGACGAAGGGCGTGCTGACCTGAGGTGTGTGGCCAGGGAACACCACTGGACTCATAGGGGCTGCCTTGGCATCAAGCGCTGGTTTGTAACCTGAATAAAGCCACTCAACTGAGGGGTACTTAGTTACCTGTCTGTCTCCAACACAGTTTAGAAAATGTCTGCAGTCTCAGAATGTTGGTCAACAGCCTGGCAGCTTGGCTTCTCTAATACTGCATGGGCCGTGTGCCTTGACTCCGCAGCAGGCAGATCTTTCCATGGGGATTTCACACCCCTGGGAGAAGCATATATTATTATCCCTTCCTGTAACATACACAGTTTTCACATGTGTATATATGTATTCACACATACACACATACAAATACATCTAATTATACACACACTTATACACACCCATATTTTTTCAAAGCAAACTAGTTTACTGACAACACTTGCCATCTGGTGGAAAAGCTGAGACAACAAACACATGACAGATGCCTGTCATACTGTACAGAGTGCCAGCAGAAGATGCCCAGATACTGCAGCAATAAAAGCAGTAAAGTTCTCTGAGCAGTAGTCCCTGGTCTCAAGGTGTGAAGGAATTAGAATTCAAAAATCCAAAGCCTCTTAGGATAGGACAGGATGGGATGGAACAGGATGGGATATCCCACAACAGCATGTGCTCAGTATAGGATAGTGAAGATTGGCTCACATGTTATACACCTCAAAGCAGGTGTTTCCCAGGGGAAAGCACCGTATGTCCTGGAAATGTAAAATCCTCCCTCAGGGAATATGAAGCCTCTTTGTATCTTGTGCACAGCATGAGAAAAAGGCTCACAGACCCCACTGAGGCAGTGCAATGGGCTGAGCCCCGCCACTTAAGACTATAGTGCCATGAACACTCACAAGACTGACACAAAGTCAGAAGGTTTTGTTCGGGTTTTATGTCACGTTTCTGAAAGCTGTGTCCTGACCATCCAGCTCCCCAGGGAAATCCGCTGAAGGCAGGCTGCATGTGGGCACGTGCACGCATTTTTGCACTGCCTTTCCTAGCATCCCACCTGCATGGGGTACGTGTGTCCTGCTCCCTCCTATCTTGTCCTTCTGCAGCTCCCTTCTGGGCTCCCTCTATCAGTGCTGTGCCAAGAACCTGACTACCCAGCCACGAACAGGCAGAGCCTTTTCCAGTGGTGGCAACCAGAAAACGAGTCCGCTTTCTAGTGCTGGTGTTATTACCAGTTGGAGGTATGGCTGGCATCCCATGTGCCAGTCTGCCTCTGGGCACTTTCTGTCTCCCACATCCAGCTGAACTAGGCCTTTTCATCTGTTGGGAGTTTCTCACATGACCAAAAAATGAATTTAAAAAACAAAGAAGAACAAAACGTCACAGGATTGGTGCACATGGGAATCCAGAAGAGTGACGAGGCTGAGGGCAGAGTTTGTGAACAGCAGATGTCCAGAACTCCAGGAGTCAAGCAAAAAAACAAGAAATGAGACTAATTTAAAACAAACAAACAAACAAAAAAACCCACATAAAATTAAAAAAAAAAACAAAAACAAACGAATATATGCATTTCTGCTTGCAGTTTGAACGCTGTTCGCTTGCTTTCTGAAGCCTTAGGGTACACTCGGATCACAGTTTTGACCCAGCCTCTTGGGTTAGGAACACCCCTCTTGAATGCAAACTGAAATTTTCACCTCACTGCTGCTCTCTGGAACCTGAAGCTTTGACCTGCCCACCCCTGAGCACAGTCCCTGTCCCCTGGGCACTGCAGAAGCTGGTAGCACATATGGGTGCGGGATCCTGCAGCTGAACACGTGTGGTGCTCCCCGCTGGCCTCTGCAGAAAGCCACCTTGGAGCTCTGCTTCAGGCACACAAGGAAACGTGCCTTCCTCCGGGCATCTTCTATGCTGCAAACCCCCCCAGAGCCTGCCTTTGCATTGCCAATTAATTAGAGACACCATGTGCCAGCAGGACCAGGATCTGATGCCTGTGCTTTTTGGAAGAATAAATTATACAGTGTTCAGATAGACTTCTACATAAAACAGGTCTAAACTCACCACATTCTCAAGAAACCTCTCTCCATTAAGGAAAAATGGCAGATTTATTTCTATCTGTTCAAATGTGGTCACAATTACATTTTATAAAACTACTCCTTTGATTTCAATAGCAACAGATTTACTTTAAAGCCAAATATTCCCCCACAGTGGCAGTAACCCAGCATGGTAGAGCAAGAAACCCTCAGTTTGTACCTGATCACAAATTGATTTCAGTGGGAACAGATGGATCTTCAGTTTTTGAGAAAAAAATCCAGTTACTCATTTTGGTGCCTGGTTATGATTTAAAAGGCTAACTACAGTCTATTCTGATCTTCTGACCATGCTGTCTATTATGGTTTACAAGAAAAACTTCTATTAATTGGAAAATAATGATTTACATAAGTGGGTTTCCCTTTTATTTTTAATCTCATGAAACTTCACGTTTTACATTATCTGAAACTGTTTGTACTTTATGGAATAGTTTTCCATACTGATCTCAGGAAAATGTAATCACATAAGGTACACTAAAAATTATAAAATTAGATTTTTGCTTTATATTGTAGCTTTTATGCCTGTTTTTGTGGCAGTGTATAGCATCAAAATGTCAGGCCAAACATTTAATAAAATTACCAGGATATTTCCTTTAAGCACAGTTGTCTTTCGATTAGAAAAGTTCAAACAGCAGCATTCAGACTCTAGTTTAAAGTATAATTTTAAAGTTCAGGGGGGTAAGCCAGCTCATTATAAGGGTAAGCATTATTTAGAAAATTCAGATCTACATCTGTGTTGCAATCAAATGGTCCATTTTCAAAAACAGTTCTGGTACTTTAATATAGGCCCTTCACAAGTAAAGTATTTTAATTTCCTTTCTTTCCTCATTATTTTTTAAGTTTCCTCCAAAGTTATACTCACAAAGATGTTTCTTCTCAGATCATTTGCTAGTGGGAAATAGACAATTAATGTGTCTCTGACACTGACTGCAGTCAATCACCCTCTTTTTTTTTGTTGCTTATGAAGATTAATCTGGGATACAATTAATTAATTAATTGATTTTGTGTTTAGCTTGCTTTGCAGTAGTGTTTTTAGGTACTTATTATAGTGGACATGGCCCATTCGAACACAGAATCCCTTCATCTCACACCATGAAGACATACTTCAAGAGACCCTTGGAGTAATATGGTTGTGGAAGTGCAACTTTAGTGAGGTTAAAATTACTAATGTGGTGATCATTCTGCTGAAATATTTTTCATGAAAAACAAAGCTGCCTATCATGCAGGCATCAAAGAAAATGTTAGTGTTAAAAAATAGTTAGGCTGAAAGGTTTTCAGGATTTAAACTAATTATTCTCTAAGGCATGACTTTGCTTTCCTGCCTTGCATGAAGATCTGTGGGGCTAAGAGTGAAATGGAAACCAGTCAGTTCTGTGCATTAGGAAATGGAGCAACAAACACAACACGGTCAGCTCATCTTTAAATGTTTAATACAGTTCTGGTTCACTACCTCACTCCCTGCCGCATCAGCTCTCAAGGACGTGCTGTGTCCTCCCCTCCGACTCAGGGAGCCCTCAGAAATAGTGCCTCTCATCCTTGTAACTTGTCCCTCACCAAGATAAAGAGCTAAGTACGCTGGAGGATGACTCCGGGGCCACTCACACTGATCAGGTACAATAAGGAAGCACTGGAAAAAGGCACATGCTTAACCTCCTTGGTGTGTTTGCTCCTAAAAGAGCGGCTGAGTTTTGAGTTTGTAGCTCACTAGCTAACCTTGCCGCTTCCCGTGTGCTGGTCCTAACCACAAATCTGCAAAGTACCACTGCCATGCTTGGCCGTGCTTCCCCTCACAGCCTTTACCTGCTTTGTTGCAGGTATGAAATGTCGGTTCCCACCAGAATAAAGAGAAGGAATAACAGGACCATCCTAATTGCTGCCAGCTGAGGGAATTTCCTGAGAGCAGGGGGAAACAGCAAAGTCAGATGAACTTGGTGAAGTAAAGGAAGATCCTGCCTGACTTTGGGCTGGCACTCAGGGCCAAGCTGCTCCTCTGGCCTCTCTGGGGCAGGCAAAGAAGGGTCTCATCTGGTAGCCAGGCAGCAAAGGAGCAGCAAGAGGATGTGGTCCTGCCTCTGATTCAGAGCTTGGAAACACCAGCTCATCAGCATCTGCTGTTCACCACCTTTTCACCAATAAGTAAATTCAAGCCTGTGGGGACTTCATAGTTATAAAAGAGTACGTCCCAGGGTTTTCCCCAACCACATCCAGTAAGAGAAAGTCCCACAGCACTTCACTCTTAACACACTTTTACACCTGGACAGATTACTGTCTGTAAGGACTCCCTGAAAGCTCCTTGGTCCTAATGTAACTGAAAGCGAATGTGTTAGCTGGGTTTGCTTTTGCAAGTTATACCTAAAGCTTTCTTTGGCTGGCCTTATTATATCTTTGTACTTAATCCACCAGCATTTATGAGCCTATATCTCCTTCCTTTGGACACAGCTTCAACTATTTGAGAGTGTTTCAATTTTTCTTTTAATAGTCTGTTATATCCAGCTGTTTTGTTCTTGCTGCTTCCTCTTGCCCTCACTCAAGTCTCCAATGGAGGCAAATAGATGTCACCTAACATGCCATCTACAAATACATGCAGGTTTGCTGCAGACCATTTAAACTCCTCACATGTTCTTCTGAGGCAACTTATTTTAAAAAAAAGGAGGTACTGTGTAAATTTGATCACAGCTTCACAGGACCTCTTGGCTTCTCCTGCTCCAGGAGGTGCATTAAATCTAACTACATCATTGTCACCATTCCAGAGTATCACTTGGGCAATAGGACACCACATTCACAGACTATTCAGAAGCAAGAAAAGGGTTGTTACTCCTACTGGGGGGATGTGGAGCAGACAGCTTTTCAGTGGTTGCTCTTGAGGTTTTGTGGCAGCTCCTGCAGCAGCTGCCAGCACCCACTGGCACCAGGGCCTTGTTGTACAAGGCTGTGTGCGCACTCAAGCACCCATAAAGCAGTCTCTGCATCTGAAAAAGTTACGGCATAAAGACTGTAAAAGGGGAAAAAAGAAGAAGTGGCAGTGCTCTCCCTGAAGCCAGTGGTCGAATAGGAGCCAAACCTGGGTGAGGCACATACCTGCCTGTTGTCTTCTCACTAAGACCTTGTACCCCTCCAAATCCATACCATGCTGAGTAAATATCCAGCTTCCCAGTAAAATCTGGGTTTATGTTTAACATCTGGTTTTGTCCCAACCCCGTGAGAGCCTCAAATGAGTACGTATGAGTGGTACCTGAAACCTGTGACCTCTGTTAGCAAGAAGGGATGCAGCCAGCTAACAGGCAAGGCATTGAGACTTTAAAGGAGGAAATATTGTTGGTATTAAAAATAAAGTCTCTTTAGCAATCCTGGTGCAGACATGATCCAGCTCAGCCCTCACACGACATGAGTAAAACCCCACATTGGTCACTAGCCCCACCTTAGTCCCAGCTCACTGAATGGGAAGAGCAGTCCTAAACAAATAACAGCAACTGTTCCTGGGCTGCCTGTCCTCTTACACTACATCTCCTGTTGGGTTTTAGGGGTGTTCCCAAGGAAAAAGCACAGGCAGCAAAGGAGCAGGAAGGGATGCTGTCCCACTCTCTTCCCCAGAGGCAGCAAAGCAGAGCCATCTGGGCAAAACCATGGCATTTCAACATGTTTACAATAGGAATGATATAAAAAGATTAACATTGCAGCTTGGAAAATGCTACTATTATTATAACAATCAGTCCCTGGCTCTAGTGCAGGTGCTACGTGCTCTGCTGCAGAAGGTCTCATGTTGGGATGCGTGGACCATGGCCTGCCAGACAACACTGGCGTGTGCTCAGAAGAGCAAGCTCCTTGCCAGCTGCTATGCTGGATCCTCACCTCCCTGTCAGAATTTTCCTGAGTAATTGCTGGTTTTGCCAAAGAAATCTTATGTGCTTGGGACGGGAGCAAAGATCGTCCAGGTGTTTGTATGTAGCTTTTTAGTTAAAGGGGATATGACCAACTTGCCTCTAAAAACATGGCCACTTGAGAAGTTTTGGTATACTGCTGTACCAATGTCTGGCCCCAACACACGAAAACAAATGTTTCAGTTTCAGTGTTTACTTCTTCTGAAAATTATTCCTGTCCAATAATCATTAAAGCATTTGTACAGGTCCCACTGACTTCAAAGACATGTACCTGCAGGTTTCAGTTTAAGTGCTGTACCAATACACACAACCTAACTATCTGCTACGTCATACAATGTAGTTTTATTCCTTAAAAAGAATGCTGATATTTGAAATGCCTCACAAAATTAATTTTCTGTCCTTGATCTTAAACCCAGTCATACTCCTATGTGTATTTTGTGTCTCAATTCTTCATTTGTATCTGTCTCAAAAAAAACCCAATTCTACTTCCTTTCTTCTCTTTGTAATCAGGACTGGACTTCCAAGAATCACTGAAGTCTTTCCATTGTCAAAAACTACCGTTCTGCAGTGTCCACCAGCACTAATGCGGCAGTGGCCTATTTAGATGTCTGATGATCCTGAACATGGCTATACTGCAATACTTATTATTCCTCACTTATTAATTTATTACTTGCCCTTAACTTATTACCTCATAAGTATGAGAATCCACAAGTGTACTTATGTGGGGTTTGGCCTGTATACTACAAGTTTTAAGTTGCAGTTGCTTTATAGTGTGCACGTGGTACAAAGATTAGATATTTGCACTTCGAAAGACATGGACCTGTTGGAGTCGGTCCAGAGGAGGGCCACAAAAATGATCGAAGGGTTGGAACACCTCTCCTATAAGGACAGGCTGAGAGAGTTGGGGTTATTTAACCTGGAGAAGAGAAGGCTTTGAGAAGATCTCACTGCGCCCTTTCAGTGCTTAAAAGGGCCCTATAAGAAAGATTGTGACAGACTTTTTAGCAGAGCCTGTTGAGACAGGACAAGGGGTGATGGTTTTAAACTAAAGGAGGAGAGATTCAGGCTAGACATGAGGAATAAATTTTTTACAATGAGGGTGGTGAAACACTGGAACCATTGCCCAGAGAGGTGATTGATGCCCCATCCCTGAAGACATTCAAGGCCAGGCTGGAGGGGGCTCTGAGCAACTTCATCTGGTTGAAGATGTTCCTGTGCATTGCAGGGGGGTTGGTCTAAATGACCTTTAAAGGTCCATTCCAACCCAAACTATTCTATGATCCATCCCATATCATCTGCAGTTATGGGGGATGGGACTCAATAACCCCAATGGCTTCCCTCAGCCTCTGTAACTTCAAATATTTTAAACCTACTTTATGCAGTCCTAATCAGGAACATTTACAAATTTACACTTACAATTTGCAAAGACATCACAACATATCAATCTGTGGATCCTCTTCTAGTGGACACATAATGCCTCCTCCATCAATTCATCAATAGTTACTACACAGCTGAATTCTTCCGCCTTATAAAAGAAGGGTTTTGCAGCTTGTCATCTGTAGACCCTGAACAGAAGTATTTCTAAAATATAGTGAAGAGGCCTATGAAAGGTGACCAAGAAGAGCATATTCAGGTATGTTATCTAGCAACTCACCCCTGCAAAACATCTAAAAGTAGCCACACTTCCACTGGGAAATTTCTGAGGTCCCTAAATTGAAAAGCAGCAAAGACATAAACCTTTAAACAAAGGATAACTCTTAAAACGACAACAAAACCATATTATCTTGCATTTAAGTCCTTTTCCCCTTAAGTCCCAGAATACCCTTCACAGGAGTATATTCAGTAGTTATACCTGAGACTGTGGAGAAATTGGCTTCTAGGGCTACATGCATCTGGCCTTAACTGGATGTGTCCTGTTCTTTCTTTTTCTAGAAATTTGCCCATGAATGGGTGAACTTGAATGACTGAGATTTCTAAATGCCTAGATAACCTGGGTGTGCCCATGCAAACAAACTTGACTAAATATATGCTGGCCCAGGGGCACAGGCACACTTGGTGTGACACTGGGTGGATGCACCAGCTGTACTGGATACACACAGATCAAATGACGCAGTGTGGCACCTGCTCGGTGTGGCAAATACCTGTCCCATGCATTGGATTTACAGTGCATGAACAGGTTTCCTCTGTAGCTTCTGGACATCTTAGACTAAAGCACATATGCCACACCATAGGTGTGTTGAGCAGGAAAGCCTGGACAGAAGCATGAGAGTTCTGGTTCATAACACTAAATGTGCCTAATAAGTATTGTAAGGAAGGAAATGTAGCTGGAAGTATAATTTAATACTGATTTTGCCTTAAAGAGCCCTACAATATCACCATTTATTTGAGATACTTTCCATATTATTGATAATGTTGCAGCTAAATGCAGTAACTTAACATTAAATACCCCTTAGTAAAGTTAGGAAGAATTTTTCACAGATGTATAATGCACATGTACCACTGTGTGTTACAGCATAACAAACATACCAAAGGACCTCCAACGTCAAATGACCATCCAATGGCAATAGAGTAACTCAGACATTATAATGCAAAACACCACCTTTTCCTCCTATTAGGAGGGAAAAGCCCACAGTGAAATTTTTCATTTAATTCTACATGCTTACCACTAGTTTTTACTAAAGGTGCTCACTGGATTAAGAGACTATATAACATATCCTGGATCTTAAGAAATTCCAGTCCCCATGTACATGTTGATTTTGACCATAGAGCAGCAACAGTTACAAATGTATTTGCTGGGAACTGCATGTAAGTCAAGCTAAGTGTTTGGCTCCCTCTGCACTGTCATGCTTCTGAAGCTGCTGACTTCATATTCAGTTTATAATAATTTGGTTTATATTCGTTCTATTCACAGTTGCTATTTAAGCTAATTTTGTCCTTCCCCCAGCAAACTGTAGCATGAAGGAAACAACGAAAGGATTTTCTAACCTTGCAAACTCTGCAGCTACTCTTCTTTGTACGAAATAAGATGTCTCATGAACATTGATGCTTCAACACTTACAAACACTGAATTAATCTTAAATGCACTGCACTTATGGAGGCTACTCTGACCCCAGCCTCCAGTCCAGTAAAAAATGCAGAAGACTGCAACTGCCAACATCCTTTACCATCTCTCGTTACTGCCCTGAACAGCAAAGGTCAGCACATTACACCTGATCAGCCCACGAGGTTAGGACCTTGCCTGTAGGCTGCAGTGAAGGAAGGTTTTGAGCTAATCTGAAAGGGATGGGGTAGCACCAGGTGACCTCAGAGCACTTTGCAGAGAAAGCAATCCTATCAAATGAGAACATTAAAAGGTGTCAAGGGCCTAGGAAAACAGATCAGTGCTCCAGCTGGATGTTTGACTTGGCCTTAGGAGCAGGACTTGATCTCACAACTCTACAATCACCCACTGCAAATGCTGTATGGGAGACCTGACCTCCCTGGAGTAAAAGCAATGCACACCTTGGAGTACAACTGCTACTCCCCACTCAGCCTGCATGGGGATTGCTTTAGGGGAGAGTAGTACACCCCTCTCTGAATACACACAGCACCCCGTCCTGCTAAGCCCACACACTGCCCTACACAGATGAGTCCAAGTGGATGATGGCACTCACGCTGCTTTGTGAGCTGCCTCCTACAAAAGTACTTGACGAAGCAGCAGACCAACAATATCCACAGCGATATTAATACATGGCAGGTCCACCAGCAGATGAACCAGAGAGGTACAAGCATGCCTGCATGCTCACGCCACACTGCCCTTTGCTTCTAAGAAAAACCTCAAAGAGCAGAGGGAAGTCTACATGCTGTACACATGACTCCTCTTGTGTACATCATCATATGTTTTATGTGTGTTGATGGTTATGTGCCACCAAATGGAAAGTGAAAAGAAACAAACATGACGACACTGATGGTGGTGACTCTTAACAAATTGCTGCTGCAGTGGGAAGGCAGCGATGTGCCCAGATAGGATGAGCCTCACGGGCTCTGTGTTTGCAGACTGCTCTCCAGACACTACACACTTTTAAATCAATTAAAAACAAAGTAAAAGTGAATCAAACCATTTCACTGCTCTCTTGCATCCACCTTTCTGCAGGTCTCCCCTGACTCATCTGACTTGGCAATGTAGCAGAAAGAAGAGTTTCTGACTTTTGGGCATGGGTGATATGTAAACTGCTGATATCCAAATACCACAGGAACTCCCTGGGTTTTCCCCGATATCTGTTGAGAAGAACAGTACAGCTTGCTTTTCCTTTGCAGCCAAGCCTGTTTATTCATGATCTGCAGGGTTATGAGATCAAGACCAAACACAGCCCTTTCTCAAATGACTGTTCTGGGCAATAACCTGCAACGCAGCTCTGCTTGGCAAAGCCTATATCTGTACCCTGGAAACAGATTTCTGGAAGAGGCTGTCTGTTGATACTACCACAGCTCAGGTAAAACACAGGTCATCTTTCTGAAACGATGGAAAGTTTTGGACACTAGAACAGACAAGACCACAAGTCCTGCCCATCCCCTCAAGCTGCTGGGGAGAAACCAACTCACCAGGAACCATATTCCCACAAGTAAGTTTCAATATGAAAGCTGGCATTGCACAAATATTATCATGCTGTAAAGATGAAGCATTAATGTCCTCCCACCGTGTAGCTTCTGCAAGAGCTGCAAACTGACTGATGCCACTTTCCCTCTAATGCTCTCATTGCCACTTGCACTGCAGCAAACCCACGCGGAGAGACCAGCACAGCGGCCTGCAAAGCTGATCACTGCCTTTCATAGGATGGTACCTAGCCCACCACACAGCTAACCATGGAGAAGACGACGTGACAGCCCTGCAGCCCTGGCAGGCTGGAGTCCTGGGAGGAAGCACTTTTGGCTGCCCTCCCTACACAGAGGGGCTGATAGGACATCAGGGGTTGCAGGTCTGTGAGTGGCAGGAGCCTGGACTGGGACAGGCGCGGGCGGCAGCCAGGAAAGATTTCAGCAAGGGTGGAAACACAAGCAAGAAAAGGAAGGAGAGAAGACTAAATGGGGAAGGACAAATATGTGTGTGTGTGGGGACAGACAGGAGATGGGTCTTGGGGAGGGGATGAAAGTAGAGTCATGGCACAATTCCCTGCTTGGTGCCTCTGCACAGCTCACAGAGAAACAAGAGCGGGGCTGTCCATGGCGGAAGGCACGGCAGGCGCAGGGAAAGGACATGCCTCCAGATAAGGAGATAAAAATGAATCCCAACTACTGGATACTGTCTGCATCCTGCAATGACCTAAAGAAAGAGGGCTGAGCGAGGGCAAAGGGAGAAACCTCTGAGCTTTGTCTCTGCCTTCGCTAAGTGAACATCTTTACAATTCATGTGAGTATTTTGTCTCTTCTTAATGAGTCATATTAACTCTCACTTTAAAAAGCCACCAGAGTTAGCATACATTCACATACCGCTGTGAAAATCCTGTATCTGCTATTGTAGGAGACCTATTATTAGCGAGGTATTATTATTATCTGTCATTTGGATGGTAAGCTGTCTTACTGTGAGCTGGTTCATGTGGATTGTTCTGCATCAAGCTCCTAACCCTGCCACTGCTACTCTTCTGTAAATTTCCATGCGGACAAAGTAATGTTGGGATCAGGATCCAAGGAGGATTTAATGAAACTCAGCAGCACTCCAGAATGTGTACAGTGCCTCCCATCATGGAGCCCAATCTCCATTGGGATTGGCGCCCACTACAGACAGTGAATAATTGCATTGGCAGTCTCAGCAAGGAAAGGAGGCTGAAGCAGTTGGGAAGGAGTTTCAGTGCCTGCACTGCAAGATGTAGGCACCTTATCCTCCTCCCAGCTCCTCTGCAGGCAACTAACTTTCCCATCTCTCCGGGTTTTTAATCCGAAAGGATCTTATGACTGTCAGAAAAGAAAGTCTGAAGGTTGGGGAAACAAGGGACATTGACATTGCAATTGCCAACTCCAGGCTTTGGAGGATGACTTGATTTGGAGCTGCTGGAGTCAGACCGGAGTCAGCGACCCTGCCTGGGAGAGAAGTGAGAGCAGAAAGTGGGGAGGTCCTTTCCTCACCCTGATGTCTGGGCAAAGGGGAGCAGGTTTAGCAAGACAGACAGCAGTGGCTAGAAAGGGGAATGTTTCTTACAGTCACTGTGCACAGCATAGGGATGCAGCAGGCTGATGGGGGAGAGATCGTCTTCAGGCCCCTCTACCACTGAAGGGGACCCCTTGGGAGGCATCTTACCAGTCGGCAGGGGCAAGGTGGAGACCGTGTTGAGCAGCACCACACAGACAGCCACAACATCCCATAACTTCATCTTAGATTTCCTTCCAACACAGGCCCCTGGCAGAGAGGAGAGGCAAGGTTAGCCCCCAGCTGCTGTGCTCCCCCAGTCCTGCCCCCTCCCTGTCACCCCTGAGACAAAGCTGGACAGTGTCACAAAGCAAATCAGTCTGGTCCACCCTGGCCAGGTCTGGGGACAGTGCAGGGAGAAACAACCTGTGCCCAGCTCAGCCTCTCATCGCTACTGCCTCTCAGAACAAGTGAGGTGGGCTCTCCCCAGTGGGCAGTGTAGGACAGGGAGACACAGGGTGGCCTCTGGTCCCTCTGTGCGCAACACGGCTGCTTTGAGGGATGTGGCTAGTCAGGTCCCAGGAGCCTGCACCCAGGGATGTAGGGGTGTGATCACGTCTCTGTGCTGGCAGACAGGTCACCTTGTGCTTGTCCTTCCCCAGTGCCCGGGTGGCGCCAGGGCACCTGTCCCTGGTCTGGGCCAGGGTTGACAGGGCTCATCTGGGGTGCAGGGCTGCACAGATTTGTTACGCTACAGGCAAACTTCCTTTTCCCTACTCCTTTCCCCTTCTATTCTCCTTTTCCCTTTCCCCTTCTATTCTCCTTTTCCCTTTCCCTTTTTCTCTTTCCTTTTTCCCCTTCATATTTTCTTTTTCTCTTTCCCATCCCCTTCCCAGTCCTCTTTCCTTCTTTTTTTTTGTTTTCTCTCCTTTTCACTTTCCTCTTGTCACCTTTCCCTATCCTCTTCAGTTCCCTTCCTTTTCCTTTCCCCTGTCCCTTTCTCATCCCCCTTCTCTTCTCATTTCCCTTTCTTCTTGTTTCAATATTTCCCTTTTCCTTCCTTTTTGTTTCTTCTTTTCCCTTTCACCTTTGTTTCCATCTCCTTTTCTTTTAATTTTTCTCTCCTTTTCCTTTCCATTTCCTCTTCATTTGCTGCTTGTTTCCCACTCCTTCTCTTTGTTTCGTTCTCCCCCTCTACTTTTCATTTTATTTTCCTGCTCCTCTTTTCTCATTTCCCTTTCTTTCTCCTCTCTCCTTTCTCTTTCCTTCTCCTTTTCCCTTCCCTTCCCTTTCCCATCTTCTTCTCTGCCCCTCGCTCTCTGGTCGCCCCGCCCGCAGCCAGACACGGCATGCACCCGATGCCCGCCGCCCAGGGATGACAGCTGCCTCCAGCCCGGTTCAGACTGGACCGGACAGCGGCACTGGGCAGTGTCCGGCTGGGGGTGCTGCCCCGCCGGGGGCCCCCGCGGCGGCCCCGGTTCCCGCAGCGGGGTTCGGGGCGCGCCCGCCGCCCGGTGCGCGTCTTCCTCGCCGGCCGCTGTCTTCGCACCTCGCCGGGTCTGGTGGGCTGCAGGGCGGCCCTGCGCTCCCAGGGAGGGTGCCCGCCCCGGCCCGCCCGCCCCGTCGCGGCCCCCGCCTCACCCTTACCTGCGAGCTGGTCTCGTCGGACCCGAGATGGACATTAACGCCGGGGAGCCGAGCAGCTGCCGGCCGGGCGATGCATGTGGGCCAGGTCGGGGTCCGACCGTCGGGATCCTCTTTGCGCGAGGTGGGGGAGACGTATGGAGAAGGGGGAACAAAGTTGCAACCTGGATGGAGGCAGAGGGGACCCGCCAGCACAAGCGCCGGCGGCCTCCCCTGCCGCAGGTGCTGTGGCCGCGGCAAGAGCAGCGCCGCGGGGGTCTCCGGCCCCGGAGCCGCGCTCAGCAGCGGCGGGAGCGGCCCGAGGCGCGGGGAGCGCCGCCTGGCAGCGGGAGCTGGCTCTGGGTGCTGCTCTTGGGACCCTGCCTGGAAATCTGAGAAAGACACTCCATCAACAACTGCGGGGAGTCAGATGAAGACATCAGGGCTCCTGTAACGCCAGCTGGTCCAGCACCGCGGGGAGCCGCGCACTGCTCGGACACGCACGCAACGGCGGGAAGGAAGAAAAAATAGGAAGAAAAAAAAAAGCCCACCCCAGCTGAGGAGGGGAGCGGTGGAAAAAAACAACGAAAAAAAAAGAAAAAAAAAAACCAACAAAAAAACCCAACCCCTCTCAGCCTGCTGGGAGAATCAGAGGCCGGCGCCGGGATTTGTAGAGCCGGTAGCAGCAGCAGCAGTAGCGAGGCTTCCTCCTCCAGATCGGGGGTCCCGTCGCGGCGAAGGCTTAGATCCAAGCGGGGAGCGTGGCGGGAACGGCGGGAGGCCGGGCCGGTGCCGGGGAGCGCCCGCTCTGGTTGCCCCGGCTGGGCCTGGGCGCGCCCGGCTCCCCGGGCGCCGGCGGGGCTGGGCGGGTGGGGGCGCGGGGCAGGGCGAGGCACGGGGGGCGCCGCACCCGCGGGGCGGAGGGGAGCGCGGAGCCGGACGCGCGGACGCGGGGGTTTTGCCAGGGCGACTCGGCGCCGCAGATGGATTTATAGGGCCCTTTGGCAGTGACGCGCCCTCCGCTGATTCGCTTTCAGACCCAAACACACGCTGGCCCCCCGCACCGGACCCCGCGGAGCCTCCAAATATCTCCCGGCTGAAGTCACCGGCCCGACATACCGTGGGCTGCGCGGCCGCCGGCGCAGCCCCGCGGCACCCGCTGGCCCCGCGGCGGCGGCGGGGCCGGGCCGGGCCAGGGTAACCCAACACCGCGTGGCTCCCCAGCACCGCTCCTCCGCGCTCCCGCTGCCGGCCGCCCCCCGCCGTGGACGAACGGACGGACGGACCGACGGACGGCGGCGGAACGGCCACCCTCCTTGCCGCCCCTTGGCCGCAGGTGCCGCCGGCGCGGGTCCCCCGCCGGCAGCCGCTCTGCGCTACGGGTCCCCTCCGCGCAGCTCGGCCCCTGTACGGAGGACGGCGGTTTGACTCGCCGGAGGCCGCTGCAAAGTCGCTGTAAACAGTCTCGGCTTTCAGCCCTGCGCCGTGTATTTATGACTCACCCAGTTGTCCGGAGGTATGAGGTCCTCATGTCGCCGGTGCTATGAAATTAACGCGGCGCAGCCCGGGCGGGCGGTAGGGGAACGCGCAGGGCTTGTGCGGCGGCCAATAGACCGCTCCGTCCGCCCCGCGCCGCTGCTTTTTTTTTTTTTTAAATATATTTTTTGCTTCGGATATTTTTGTTTGCAAGGGAGGCGCTGGATTATGGGATGGAGCAGGGAAACCCCCAGGAAACCATCTCGCTCCCGGAGCGCCTCGCGCCGGTGAAGCACCGAGCACCGGAGCCACGGGGCGAGGAGACCCGCAGAGCTGCCCCGAAAGTTGTAAGCTGGCTGCAGGTTTCTTTCCATGCACTCCCCGTCCCGAGTGTGTGTATGTTTATGGTTATGCATTCACACGTATGCGCACAGGCTCGGCTCTCTCTCCCGGGAAAGGCGAGCAGCACCCGGGCAGCCCCTCGGTGACTGCTGCCAGCTCCCGGAGCCCCTGTGGGGGCGCCCACCGCTGCTGCCGGGGGGTCCAGCACGGACCGGCAGGGCCCGGTAGCGCCGGGCCTCGTCCTACCCAAGCACTGCCACTGCCAGCGGCACTGGGGACCGACTTTCCCCGACTCTGCCTCTCCTGGGCTACCTTGTCTGCTGTCTTTCCCCCTTCCCTTTCCCTTTTCCTTTCCCTTTCCCTTTTCCTTTCCCTTTCCCTTTCCCTTTCCCTTTCCCTTTCCCTTTCCTTTCATCTTTTCCTTTCCCTTTCCCTCTTTCTTTCCCTTCTTTCCCCCTTCTTTCCCTTTTCTCTTTCCCATCTCTTCCCCTCAGGCTCATTCACCTGTGTTTGTTCTGGCCAGCCCAGGTCCTGAGGGAGAGGATGCAGGAGGCAAGTGGGACCAGCTCCCGCTGCCTGTGTTGGGCTTTCTGCACAGTCCTTGCCACACCCCTTGCATCCTCTCTGCACCCCTTGGCTGGGAAGCAGGCTGAAAACCTCAGATGCAGACTCCAGAGCCAGGTGTGTGCACAGCAACAACATCCAATTGCTCTTCTTCATCAGTGTGAAACACGCAGAATCCTCCAAGCACTTGTTTTTGGGGGAGATCTCAGGCCCCAGGGACTCTACATCTGCAGAGAGGGTCCCGGTCACCTTCCTGGCTGTAACGGGAGTGAGGTGCAACCCCTGTGCCCTCTACAGTCAGAGCAGTGAAGGTTTTTTAAAGATATGTTTATTGGAAATTTGGAGGGGTCTGCTAATGTCATATGGATGGGCTACCAGGACAAATATTTCTGCAGGAAGCATCTTCTAAATTTCCATCTGATGACAAGATGGAGAGATGAACACGAAGCTCCCCCCAATGCCCGTTGGGCAGTGTGGGCTTTTCATTGCTGCAGTCATCCACCTGCTGAGGGGAAATTTCAGAACTATCTTCCACCAAATGAGGCATTTGTGATGAAGGGGTCAGCCTTCCTTAGCAAAGTGTCCCCCTCTCTACAGTAACAAAAAATTTGTGACTCAATAAAGTCTGAATTTATTATTATTATTATTATTATTATTATTATTATTATTACTTAATTTCAGGCTATTTATTTTAATAACCATGCCATTTGGAGAAAGACTGATTTGCACAAAAGGTATTTCTCATAAGAACATAAGAGTAAAGCACTCCCCAAAAGCTGTCTCCCATTAGAAATTTGAAACAGTATTGTACATCAGTAATCACTTAAAAGTCATCTTAACTTTTTTTTTTTCAATATAGACAATCCAGTGATAGACACCTGGAATAAAAGTTTCTGAAGTGCAGCCTCTTTACAGATGACAACAAATGGGTGAAACAATGACAAAACAATCTGTTAAAAAGAAAGAGGGTATATGGTATGCATACAGTAAAGACACAGGCATCTGATAAATGCATCTGTTTATATATATGTGCACAGCAGAAGGGGACAGGAGAAGGCATTACAAGCACCAGTGGTGATTTGGCTCAGCAATACTGTTCAGGCTGCGCTGCCTCTGCCACCAAGTTCTTTATGCACAGTTGTGAGATAGGTGATGGATGCAAGCGCTGTGAGCACAAGTGCTGTATGCACCAAATGCTGTATGCACAAGATGCTGTATACACCAAGTACCATATGCACAGAAAGCCATTTCCAGCTCCTAGCCTGAACAGAGCAGGCAGAAGGATTGGAGGAATGGATACAACCAGGTGCCTCTATTGGAGGCCAGGGACTGAGACACGTTGGAATGAATGTCTTGGTTACCCTGTTAATGTGCGGTGAGATGGAGTCCTGGTATTTTAACTAAAAGACCATTAACTAAACCTTTATTGCAGATATTGGATAAAATGAACCAAATGCGTTATTCTTTTGCGTGGGTTTTGTCAGTGCAAAGCCACTAATTTTCTTTAAATAACATCAGGTGATGAAGCCAAGACAGAGATTGTGTATCTGTAATACTGCAGGAGTTTATTTTTCCTTGCTATTAAAAACCGCTGAAAGCTCGGGTTTTAACATATGCATTATTTAGCTCATGTGAACCATGGTGAAACAAGATGTTATGCAGATGTCTTAGCTGCACTAATAGGATGGTCAAAATAAATGGAGAGTAAACCTGCTAGTTCTTAATCACAATGGTAATGTACCTGCCTCTCCCTGCACCACCATGGCAAGTCTCTTGGTAAGGAGGGTTGCTGAAAGCCCTGCACACTCTTGCTTTGTGTAAAATTTCTATAGCTCTATTAAATGTTACAAAAACTCAAGAACTGATTTTATTTTTCTACAGAGATCATAAAGTTTTAAGCACAAGTATTTAGCAGCTGCTTGAGATAAGATTTTTTTGTGGTGAAGAAAAAAAGTTCTGCTGTCAGGTTAAAAAAAAAACAGAAAGAGAAAAATGACCCATTCAGACCTAAATAAAGTGTGTCTTTACATTGTAAAGGTTGGCTCTTTTAAAATAAGCTAAAAAGCTGCTTGACATTATGCAGTATGGTCTCATTTTTTTGTTTATATGTGTCAACATGATGTATAGATCTCTTAAGATGTCAAGCGCTCCATATTGTAATTTCTAAGTTACCTTTGAAATACGAAACATGATTTCCTAGTCACAGTATGGCTGCTCAGGCAATAAGCGGTTGTTTCGTTGGCATTAGTAACAGAGGAGATTGTGCTGTTTTTGAAGTGAATGCCTTTGGAAGTCATCTGAATACTAAAAAAATGCACTGAGCAGCTGCATGCCCGGGGAAACTTGTGTTTTGGGCTACATCTGCCTGATCCTGTGTGATGGTGAATGTCCTTGGTCTTCCCTGGAAATGCAGGAGGTCCCTGCAGGATCGGGCCATTGCATGAAACTCAGTTTTGAACATTAATTCCCTTTCTTTAAGATGATTAAGGTTTGTACGAATTCATGTGTTTCAGGGGCATGGGTGGCCATTCTGCTCTGCAGTGGCACCCAACGCTGGACTTGCCTTTTCTGCATCCCATGGTACCTGTGTTATGGTGACTTAACTGGTGGGCAAGGAGTGAGACTGTAATTTCGACATGAGCTGGAGTGAAAATGTGGCAGCAGAGATATCCTACTGGGCGGTGCAGGTCTGTTGGGGCCCACGAGGATTTGCTCAGGTGCCCAGCCTGTGCTGAAACCCAGATCACCTGCCTTGCTCAAGCAATCTAGTTAAAGCTGGCCCTAATTGCTCTGTTTATTAGAATTATTGTGAACCAGTGCCAAGGTCTGTTCTTTAGCCTGGGGGCCAACTGCTGCCATTTGACCACATTCTTCCTGCTCCCTCCCAGAGAGGGTGGCTGTGTGCGCATAGCCTTGGGGGTGGCTCCTGGTCCCTGTGGTCTCCCGCACCAGTGTGGGGATGGGTTTGCCTGGGATGGCACGGGCCCCAGCACACCAGTGACCATTCTCCCAGTGGGATAGTATCAACGGTTGGTCCTGGCAGCATCCCTGGCAGTGTTTACTTTCCTGAGATAGGTGCATCCAGCATGTCTCCACGTGCTTCAGGCAGACCTCCCTGCTCAATAGAAACAAGTCCTAAGCAGGGTTTTTTGTCTTGCTGATGTGTGAGGAGAATACACCCTGTTTCTAAAATTGGTCTGAGATGTGGCAAATGGGGCTTAAAAGCAACCTTAACTTTTCTTCTCTTTGGGTAGGTATTGCAGAACTTTATTGTAGATACCTGCTCATGTTTTTTAACTTGTATGTTTATAGGTAAAGTTTAACACGTGATGGGGAACACAGCAGGAAACTTGCATTGAACAGATTTTCTGGGCAGTGTCCTGTGACCAAATTCCTCCCATGGCTGTAGTTGCTTTTTCCTTTAGGTGTATTTTTTCAGGGCAATACTAGCAGATCAGGCAAAGTTTTTCTGCTGAAGTCTTTAATACAGCAGAATCATAGAGTCATTTTGATTGGAAGAGAGCTTCAAGATCATCAAGTCCAACATTAACCTAACTCTAGCACTACACCATGTCCCTAAGAACCTCATCTAAAAGCCTTTTAAACACTTTAAGGGATGGTGTCACCCCCACTTCCCTACACAACCTGTTCCAGTGCTTCACAACCCTTTCTGTGAAGAAATTTTTCCTAATACCCAATCCAAACTTCCTCCGGTCCAACCTGAGGTCATTTCCTCTTGTCCTATCACTTGCTACTTCAGAGAAGAGACCAACACCCTCTGTGCTACAACCTGCTTTCAGGTAGTTGCAGAGAGTGGTAAGATTTCCCCTCAGCCTCCTTTCCTTCAGGCTGAACAGCCCCAGTTCCCTCAGCTGCTCCTCATCAGACTTGTGCTCCAGGCCTCTCACCAGCTTTGTTGCTCTTATTTGGACCAGCTTCAGCACCTCAAAGTCTTTCTAGTAGGTAGGGGCCCAGAACTGAACACAGGATTTGAGGTGGGGCCTCACCAGTGCCAAGTACAGGGGGACTATCACTTCTATGGTCCTGCTGGCCACACTATTCTTGATGCACACCAGAATGGCGTTGGCCTTCTTGGCCACCTGGGCACTCTGCTGGCTCATGTTCATCTGGCTGTTGACCAACACCCCAAGTTCCTTTTCTGCTGGGCAGCTTTCCAGCCACTCTTCCCTGAGCCGGTCGGGCTGCCTGGGGTTGTTGTGACCCAAGTGAGGACCCAGCACTTGGCTTTGTTGAAACTCATACAGTTAGCCTCAGCCCATTGATCCAGCCAGTCCAGATCCCTCTGTAGACCCTTCCTACCCTCCAGCAGATCAACAATCCTGCTCAACTTGATGTCATCTGCAAACTTACTGAGGGTGGACTTCATCCCCTCATCCAGATCATTGATAAAGATATTAAACAGAACTGGCCCCAATACTGAGCCCTGGGAAACACCACTCGTGACCAGCATCTAACTGGACTTGACTTCATTCACCACAACTCTTTGGACTGGGCCATCCAGCCAGTTCTTTATCCAGTTAAGAGTACACCCATCCAGGCCATGAGCTGCCAGCTTCTCCAGCAGAATGCTGTGGGATACGGTGTCAAAGGCTTTACTGAAGTCTAAGTACCCAACGTCCACAGCCTTTCCCTCATCCGCTAAACAGGTCGCCTTGTCATAGAAGGAGATCAGGTTGGTCAAGCAGGACCTGTCTTTCAGAAACCAATGCTGACTGGGCCTGATTGTTTGCTTGTCTTGTATGTGCACTCAGGATGATCTGCTCCATTACTTTCCCCTGTATCAAGGTCGGACTGATAGGTCTGTAATGCCCTGGATCCTCCTTCCAACCCTTTTTGTAGATGAACGTCATATATGTCAAATTGCAGTCATGCCAGCTTTCCCTCATAATCTGTCACTATGTTTTCCCCCACATCCACCAGACAGTGGAAATTCTCTGTAGCCGTCCTTTTGTTGCTGATGTATTTTTAGAAACATTTTTTCTTCCCTCTTACAGCAGTAGCCAGGCTCAGCTCTAGTTGAGCTTTGGCTCTTCTAATTTTCTCCCCGCATAACTTCACAGCATCCTTGTATTCCTTCTGAGTTGCCTTCCCCTTCTTCCAAAGTTATACATTCTCTTTTTATTCCCAAGTTCCAGCCAAACCTCTCTATTTAGCTAGGTTGGTCTTCTTCACCCTTGGCTCGCTTTTTGACACACAGGGACAACCTGCTCCTATGCCTCTAAGATTTCCTTTCTGAAGAGCAACCACACTTCCTGGACTCATTTGTCCTTCAAGACTGCCTCCCAAGGCACTCTGCCAATCAGCCTCCCAAATGGGTCAACATCTGCTCTTCAGAAGTCCAAACTAGCAGTTCTGCTGACCACTCTTCTAACTTCTCCAAGAACAGAGAACTCAATCGTTTCATGATTACTATGCCCAAGGTGACCTACAACCAACACATTACTCATGAGTCCTTCTCTGTTCACAAGCAACAGGCCAGTGTGGCACCTTCCCTAGTTGGATCACGAAATCAGCTGTGTCAGGAGCTCGTCTTCCATGCACTCCAGGAGCCTCCTAGACTATTTCCCCACTGCTGTGTTTTTTTTTTCCAGCAGACATCTGCTAAACTGAAGTCCCCCACAAGAACAAGTAGGTCTCTAGCAGAAAGCTACTCAAAAGACCAACAAAACATGAACTCAGGACCTATTCTAGTTGCATATTTCTAAGAGGCACCCAATAACAGACTGTTTAAAACTTACTAATTAAAAGTAATTGTAAACAGGTGTCACATGCTGCTACTGTATTAATTGGCATTCATCACAGCCGCATCTGTATTATGCTGCCACGGGGATCTCAGTGTATTTAATCTCTAGAATGTGTCACCTTCTGGGAGATTAGGAGATCATAGAAGCATGAGGACAACATATTTGTTAGGGTTGAAGGTCACTAATCTGTGCCAAAAGCAGCCAAGAGGAGCAAGCCATGCAGAGAACAACTGGAACAAGTAGCAACAATTTGCAAACGTGGTGAGTTTTTCCATTTGGATTCTCTTTCCCAAGAGTTTTTTCTGTATTTCTGAATTTCTATTCTGCTGTCAGATGTTACTGTAAGACATAAGGAAGGTCATTCAGAAGTATTAATTAACTTGTTAAACTAAACTTCCACTAGGCCAAGTTGGTAAAAAAAAATAAATTAAGACATCATAAAATTTTACAAGTTGTGTAGCAGAAGCTTGGTACTTTCAGGTGAATATCCCTCTTAGCCTGTTACTAAGTACAGGAAGAAGTATCTCAGCAGTCTGAATGACCATGATACATTCAGCAGAGTACTCAGCTGTTTGCTTATGGCAGATGTGCAGCTGTAACTGCATTGTCTTAGTAAACCATTGGAATGTCAGATAGCAGTGGTTACCCCTACCCCGGGCCATTCAGCAGATGTTTTTAGTGGGGCGAGCAGAGACATATAGTAATTATGTTTGGTCATGAGAACAACTGGTCTGTAAATATTCTGCTCCTTGCCTATGTGTACTTCATCATGTAGAGACAATTAAATCATATTTTTTCTCTCTATGCAAATGTGGAATTATGGCAGTGTTTGTTTATTTATTTTTTTTTTTACACAAAACTGTTTTAATGTGTGCTGTACACCACCTTGTAATGCTTCAACCTGCTGGCTTACATTGCAAAAACTTCACTGCTACTGAAACTAGAAATGTTTATTTAGTTTCCGTGTTCAGAAAGAGTCATTCATAAATATGGGTTCATGAATATATTTCCACAGAGAAGAAGACTTATTATTTGTAACAAATTCAGAGGAAATAGCTCACATGTAAAATAGCTATAACTATTAACAGAGCTGTGAATTTACCCATCTCAAAATCTTCTTCAGCAGCCGAGAAAAAAGTTCTGCAAACTTAGTCTCTGATCTAGGACAAAAATGCAAACTGACACATTTTATTTATACCAGGCTCCTTTTGAAGTCACTTAGTAGGAGCAAGTCACTTTTGCTTTGATTTTTATGAAGTCTTGCGTGGATCAGGCATAGACGTCTACCTCCTTTAGCAAGGAAAAGCATGGGGTACTATACATGCTCTTGCCTACATCTCTGAGCTCTCCATAGTTAGCAACAGTCTGAAGTGCAATGATCTATGTGATCGTCAAGGAAGTTCCTCTGAAGATTACGTTTAGCATCTCAATTCAGCAAAACAGTGAAACATTGACTTTGAGCCAGGGACGATTAGCATACTTAGACACATGCAAACTACTTGCTGAATTGGTCCCCGCATCTCTAAATGTCTCAGCATGGAGTTATATTTGCACCGCTTTTGTGCAGGAGAAGTGAAAAAAAAAAGTACAGACAGTATTAATCAGCAAGCTGAAATAGAATGCAGCCATTTAGAAATATAGAGGTGAGTAAATGAGGGAAGGTGTGAAAGAATCCAAGATTCATGGGAAAGTTAAGAATAATCATTTTTAGACTGGAAAGAAATGTCAGAAATGTTGTAATTTGCAATGCAACTTCTTAAATATCATATTGTATATCCTGGGATGGTATGATGCTACAAGGCTTAATGGGTAATTTGCTACAAAGGTTTCCAAGAATCTACTGTCTTAGGTCCATGTAAATCAATACAAAATCAATATTGGGAACTGTTCTTACTCCAGCAATATTTCTATTGGCTTCAGTGTGATAATTTCCTGAGGGACTCGTTGCTTCCAGAGTCAATGGGGTGCTGCTGGATGAGGCAGAGTTCCAGCAGGCTTGTGGAAAAACTATTTCCCCTGGAGAATTACTGTTGCCTTCGGTCAAGTCAGCCCCTCATTACCACTTCCTCTCTTTTTAGATCCTTTCTCAATGTCACTTTTTCCATAAAATATCTCACCTGTACTCTCTGAACCACTGTATCAGGTTTTTGAGAACTTCTGGTTTTGTTGGGGGAATGGAAACAAGAAATGGAAACAAGAAGGCATTCTTAATTTTGAAAGAAGAAATTCATTCTTACACAGCAGTTAAGATTGTGTCATTATTAGCTAAGTTCCCAAGGAATTAACTTTTCTGGAGATGGTTAAAAGGGGAGTCTCCCCACAGCCTTCCTTCATTATGTTTCCGTTTGTGTTTTTGTTCTGGGACACTTAGAAAGGCGCCGGGGAAAAACTGGCAGGTCTCCTCCTGAAGACCATGTGTTATCATTATGAGAGCTGTTAAAGTTTGCTGTTTCAAGGAATTTTTTTTTTTTTTCTTCATGTGTTTAAAGCCAAACTTGCATTTTTAGAGAGACGTGGAATCTATATTGCAAGACACTTCATTTGCCTGCTCAGGATAAAAACTCCAGTCCTTTGCTATAGGAATGGGGGTTAGATGTCAGAACAATACAACGCATGAGGAAAAATTCAGTGAGGCTTTAATCAAGGTAGCTTTTAACATGAAGTTATGTTACTCTAAAACATTAACAGATTCCTTAGTTCTGGGACATTCCCAAGATGTCAAAATACCCATTCCTGAAATCAAGGTGTCTTCACTTTCTGATAACCCAGGACACAAGCTCAATTCTGGCCCTGTTCTCAGTCAAAATTTCAGTGATGTTTGGCTCCTTTGACGCTCCTTCACACGTGCCTGACTGTTTGTGTCAGGATGGCCATGGCAGGTCTTGCCTTTCCATCCTGCAGCCTTCAGTGCTTCACTCTTTCCAGGTGCTGCAAGTAGTGCATTCTGCCTGCTATTAGTGACCCTTGCATCACTTCTCACCCCACCCTTTATGGATTCTCTTCCGTGCCCAAAACCTGCTATCTCCTTCCCTACCATGCAGTCGGTAGGCTTCAGTGATGGCATCTTTAGGGCCACGGAGGGGCTGTGCCCAGGTGCTGACAGCCAGAAATGCGTACAGTTGGGGCACCTGCTCCTTGGATCATGCTAGTGCAGGTACCAGGCATTGGTCCTCTCTGCTCATGGCTACAGCACTTAACCTCTCTGCTGGCAATGTAAGAGGAAGCAATCATTTGAAAAAAAAAACCACTCAAACAAAACAAAAACACACTCCCAAACCCAAAGAATAAACCCTCACAAAACCCCTGACCCGTTTCCCCCAAAACAAAACAAAGAAGCCCCAAACCAACAAAACTGGTACTGAACCTTCTGAACATGTCATTTCATCTCTATTCTCTTTATGGGAATTCCAACAGTCCTGATCATATTCACCACTTGGTACCAATGTGTCCGAAGTTTTTAATGAGGTTTTTCTGTGTTTTTCTTTGGTAAGGAGGGAGGGACCAGGGCAATGGAAGTAGAGTAGACACACATAAAGCCTGAACATTGATGCTCTTGTACCATCTTATGCCCCTTTGACGTTGCCTTGTTTTGGGAAAAGCCCACTCATAGAGATTGAGAGAAAGAGAGCTGCTCTGGGTTAGCCTCCCTCCACCTAACTTCTGTCAGACAGCTTGGTACCCAGGTGGAAATCCAGTTTGCCACAGGCTGTTTCAATATTTCATGGAGGATGCAGCCTTTCCAGAGGGCAATTCAACCCACCTAAGAGATGAGCAGCAGCTCTGTGTCTCTTCATTGGTGTTAGAGGAAACCAGAGGCAACCAGTCTCATAAGAAGCATCTCTGCAGAACGAGCTCAGATGAGAACAGGTCTATAAGATGGGAGCAGGGGAGAGAGGGGACCTGCTTTCCAGTGCTTGGATGTGTGTTGTGAGGAGCGCTCAGCGGTGTATTTTTTTCACACATTTGTTCTGTGTCTTGGGCCAGCTGATATAAACACATATACCTGTATGGAAACACACATACTTGACCTGCAGCGCCCTGTGGTCCTGAAAGACCTTCCCTCCCCTGGGCCCCTTCCCATGGCTGCTGCTGTCAGGATGGCTTCCCCACCTAATTTCTGATATATTTCTGACCTATTTTTTTCCCCTTCCACTCTCCCTGAGCAGTGCCCTGGGATGAGCGCTCCTCTTGCGAGTGCTTGCTGTGTGCATACACTGTACACACATAAGCAATATGTAGATATTTGTTCCTTCCTCCAGAATTCCTCAGGGCACAATGGCCAGAGGGGACTTAGTTGTACTTCTTCTGGTCTGGATTCTACCAGGTTTTCTTGGCAGAAAGTTTGCAGGCAGCTTCTCACAGAAGATGTGGCCTAAGGAGAAACCTGTATTTTGGCTTGTTCCCTGGCACGGGGGGAAATGCAGCACAAGTGCATAAGACAATGCAAGGGCATAAGCACAGAGCACAGCAGGAAATATTTCAGAATCACAGAGTTTAATGAATTCTTGCTAAGCTGATGATACCTTAGAAGACAAATGCTAACAGTGTTGTTATGATTATGCAGTCTCTCAGGTAAGGTTGCCTGGGATGTCAGCACCTCTCTGACGGGCAATGGGAAGAGAAGTGCCTTCAGCTTTCAACAGCTGCAGTCCCAATAACTGGCTGTACAACCATCAAAGCTGAAACAAGCTCTGCATAATTTCTCTGTCTGCACTCTGTGTATCTGCTACAGCTTATGCTGACTAGGAAATGGGAAACACATGGTAGCAGCCCACCCCCTTGGCTTTACCACAGCTATATCAGTTTTCCTGCAAGACTTGGAGTTAACTTGGCACAAGCAATTTTAACAAACTTCAGTACAATACATGCAAGAGTTTTCTTGTTGCTACCAGCCTGTGAAGAGAGAGAATGACTGCAAAGGTAATGATCTGTCTGAAATGGCTGTTTAGTCTTTGGAAATGATCTGTAAGTTTGGTTAATAGACCATTTTTTACTGTCACCTGTGGACATTAATGATAATAACTGTAAAACATGGTATGCAGATGTATTCTTGGTGTTTTATTTGGGAAGAGATCTAATCCCAAATTTCTGCATGGGTAATAATTCTGTATGAAGCCTCTGAGATGTGGAAAATCATTGGGTCTCTGGAGGCTGGTTTTAGACTCTGACAGCCTGAGGAGCCTGGGACAGAGTTGAGAGGATCTGACTGCTGTTTACTGTGATTGCTGTATTTATTTCCCTGTGGTCTAGAACTTCCTATGTGTTGGGAAGGTGGTTTGTTTGCTGCTTTGCCTGTGGGGATGCCCAGATGCTTTCAGCCTCTTGGCTGATGGTCCTTGCTCATCTGAGCCACTTAATCCCCCATGGTGGCTCTCAGGGTCTCCTTTGTGGTCAGCCCCCTGGCTATTGTGTCATCTTGGTGTCTACTCTTTGATGTCTACGTGCTTCTCCCATGAAAATTTTGTGTGTTGTTGCAGTATTGGATGTTATTGATAAGCCTTTGAGTCATTGCTTTTTTTTCCTCTGTGCTGTACCAGAGACTAGATAATCTAGAAATTTACCTGTGGTGATATCTCCAGCAACTGCCTAGGAATCTGCACTCCTTTACTCTCCATCCTGTCTGTTTGGTGCTATTTCTAAAGGACCTTTACCAGAGCACTATAGTTGCAGGAGGAAGATTTAATGTTTGAGTCATTGTTTTTTTTCTTGGGATGAACTCTGACTTTAACCTTTTTAGAAATATCAACACTCTATCTCTGGGACCTTCAGCTCTCCTATTTGAAATACTTGAATGTGTATTTGTCTCATCTGGATATGTTATAATAAATTGAGCTGGCTGAGCTCCTTCTTTGCAATATAATAGTAACTTCTTTGATTGGGTGTCTGTAAACTATGTTCAGTATCTGATAGTTTGTAAAAGTTAAGTAAGCATTGCATCTCCTACCTATTGCATTAGGAGATTCAAGTAGTAGTTTGTGCATAAAAACATCATGATAAAACATAAGTATCAAAGTGAGTAAAATAAAATTAAAAACAAAATAGAAGGGTTTTTGCAGCAGATGACAAAAAGTCTATTTAGATTTTCTAATGGGGATTTTCCTGAGATTGACATGAGTTAACGAAAAGCTATTTATTTTGTCAGTGCACCTTTCTCTGTCAACATACTATTTCTAGCCAGTTTTGACTGTGATGCCTCTCATGTTGCTTTACTGCACACAAAAAATTGGCATAATTTGTTTTGCACATGGTACTGGGTCTCTACCAGCTGCTAATGAATACTATACTACTACTTTGCTTACATTCAGTTTCAGTATTCCCTTTGAGGTAAATTGCTTGCCACTGATGCTCTGTGTGTGATCTGGTGACACCTTTCACGCTCCAAAGGGCCAATAGATAGCAGCCTGCTTGTCTCACCAGTTAATAAATTTATGCAGGCTGGGCAGCTGCTACTTCATCCCTTAAAGTCCCTGACCGAAGATGCCAGAAATACTACTGCCCTTTCACTCTTTAAATCAAAACTGAAAGCTTCTTTCCCACAGTGCTCTCATCTGTCAGCTGGCTGCTGCATGCCAAGCTATTCTATTGTGGATCATTTGGAAGGCATCTCTTGGCCATTATACGCAGAGGGGCTGAGAGCCCACCTCGTCCATGAACTTTGGTGGAGGGTGAAATGGCTTTGCAAGGTAGAGCCCCGTGCAAGTTGCAGGCTTAGATGCCCTGTGCTGAAAGGGGTGGCAGGCTTCCCACTGACCTGAAGAGGAGCAAGACTGAACTGTTCCATTGTGCTTTGCTAAAAACTATAGGTCACTTACGATCAGGTTGTTTTAAGAAACATAACTATTAAAGGAAGAAAGTTTTCCATTGCTGGGCACAGGTGACCAGACAAAGCAGTCCAGCAGCTTGATTAAAATAGCTTTTCTATTTTTAAGGGCAATTCATTTAAAAGAATGTTTGGCTTCTTTTGTGTGAGTGATAAAATCCTGAAAACCTCTTAGGATAGCACTTATATGGTGTGGTGTTTTTTTTTTGTTTTGTTTTGTTTTGTTTTGTTTTTGTTTTCGTTTTTTGTATTACAGGACAGTAACTGTTTTGCTTATAGGCTTTCAAAGCATCACAACTCTGCAATAAACTACTGGACTAAGTACCTTCATTTCAACAAGGCACATTTTTGAGCACTCAAGTTTTACTCATTAAATACAAAACCTGATGCAAACTGACCTTTAGCTCTCAATTGAGCCCAGACTACTAGAAATTCAACAGTTACATTTCCAGTGAATTGTTGAATGTTCCACATTTAAGTGCCAGAATAACACACATACTCGCATGTGTGTTCCCTCCACCCCAAAAACACACAGGAGTGCAGATGGGAGCCTGGCTAGTACCATGGGAGATGCAGGATGGATTTTGTTAAGAGGAGAGGTATAGAGCTGGTCCCAATCCAGTGAGTTTGTTTATTCACTCTGCAACAAGATCAAAACAGTTTTAGTAATGCTGTCAGCACACTGCTGCTGCTGTTGACAGCAGGAATAAACACCACCTGAAGGGCATGAGACAAGCTGCCATGTCCCACTACCGTGGGAGGCAGCATCACCTCTGTTCTCTATGCAGGATGCATACAGGAGAGCTTGTCATGGTCCAGGCTTCTCTTACACTAGGCACTACACCAAGAGAGGGGAAAAAGATGAACTAGATAATCTTGCTGCTGTTAGGATGTTGTCTGCTTGCATGTATTTAGCAGAAAATATTTTTGTGTGTGAGAGAATACATTTGCTTTTAGGAGTTACCAGTCAGACCTTGAATGCTGGCCCTGGAAAGCATGCTGGAGCAGATGGATTTCTTTATATTGGCTGTGGTGGTTAGCCATTGGTTCACATCAAGTTTTGTTGCCAGAAAAAAATATTTAAGAAA
The DNA here is from genome assembly GCF_037038585.1 of Patagioenas fasciata. Taxonomy (NCBI): domain Eukaryota; kingdom Metazoa; phylum Chordata; class Aves; order Columbiformes; family Columbidae; genus Patagioenas; species Patagioenas fasciata. Next base: position 63,641,884 of record NC_092560.1, on the reverse strand, counting down.
CGCATTAGTTAAGATTAATTTATAAGCAGAAATCTTAACTTCTGATAGATTTGAAATATTATACCACTAGCAAACATAATATGGTAGTTTGACATTGTGGTGAAACTGAGTGGAAGGGAAGGAGAAATGTAAAGTAAAGAGACACTCTGTTCAGAAATGAGCAGAGTTCACATCTGCATTTTGATCAACTCCATAAACCAGAAAGAACTCTTCTGCAGACAACTGGTGACATGTATTAATGATTCTAGATGCTGAAAAGAGCTGTTTCTGCATGCAGAGAATAATTATTTAATATGAATTACTAACTTTTCCTCTTCTGAGTTTACTAAAGGTCCAGTAATCACTTAGTATATCGCAGAATCACAGAATGTTAGGGATTGGAAGGCAACTCGAAAGATCATCCAGTCCAATCCCCCTGCCAGAGCAGGAACACCTGGATGAGGCTACAGAGGAATGTGTCCAGGTGAGTTTTGAATGTCTCCAGAGGAGGACACTCCACAACCACCCTGGGCAGCCTGTTACAGTGCTCTGTCACCCTCACTGTGAAGAAGTTTTTTCTCATATTTAAGTGGAATCTCTTGTGTTCCAGTTTGTACCCATTTCCCCTTGTCCTATCATTGGCTGTCACCAAGAAGAGCCTGGCTCCATCCTTGTGACACTTACCCTTTACATATTTATAAACGTTAATGAAGCTGCCCCTCAGTCTCCTCTTCTCCAAGCTAAAGAGACCCAGCTCCCTCAGCCTTTCCTCATAAGGGAGATGCTCCACTCCCTTCATCATCTTTGTTGCCCTGCGCTGGACTCTCTCCAGCAGTTCCCCGTTCTTCTTGAACTAAGAGGCCCAGAACTGGACACAATATTCCAGGCATGGTCTCACCAGGGCAGAGTAGGTGCAAGACATTTGCCCTCGTTATATTTCATTAAATTTTTCCCTGCCCAACTCTCCAGCCTGTCCAGGTCTCTCTGGATGGCAGCACAGCCTTCTGGCGTGTCAGCCACTCCTCCCAGTTTGGTGTCATCAGCAAACTTGCTGACAGTGCGCTCTATTCCCTCATCCAAATCATTGATGAATATATTGAATAGTACTGGTCTCAGTACCGACCCCTGAGGCACTCCACTAGATACAGGTCTCCAACTGGACTATGCCCCATTGACCACGACTCTCTGGCTTCTTTGCTTCAGCCAGTTCCCAGTCCACCTCACTACCCGATCGTCAGACCATACTCCCTCAGCTCAGTAGCAAGGATGTTGTGGGAGACTGTGTCAAATACTTCACTGAAATCAAGATAGACCACATCTACCGCTTTGCCATCATCTGTCCACCTGGTTATGCCCTCATAAAAGGCTATGAGGTTGGTGAAGCATGAATCCCCCTCGGTGAAGCCATGCTGACTGCCCCTAATGACCCTCTTTTCCTTGATATGCCTTGAGATGGCATCAAGGATAAGTTGTTCCATCACCTTTCCAGGGATGGAGGTGAGGCTGACCAGTCTATAGTTACTCAGATCCTCCTTCTTGCCCTTTTCGAACACTGGAGTGACAGATACGCAGAGGTTAAATTAACAGGGCTAAGCTTTTAACCTGACTTGATCAAGTATGGCATTTTTGCCATACAGAAATTTGGAGTTAGTTTTGCAATGAGTAATTTACACCTCTATTTGCAACTATGTTGGAGTAAATCCTTATCTGCAGCCAAAGTCTGGGGTTGATAGACACCATGTTGCCTCTGCATACAGTGACTTCTGTCCTTCTCATGACAGGGTGAGTTGGTGCCTGAAAATTTGTCTCTTAATTGGATGCAGGCACAATTTGGATTTTGTATTTTCAGCTGTTGACATGATGGGGAGGGCAAGATTTTTTTCCTTTTATAGGTTAAAAGCACCAAAAAATATGAAAACTAACTGCTGAGTTTTGAAATATGGCCCAAATGCTGCAAATGGACACAGACAGAGAGAAAATGTGTAAGAGGATGATCAGGCAGAGAGAGACGCACCATGGCTGCAAATACCATGTTTGTTCTGTTTCAGTCCCCTTGGGGTGGGGAAAGGCAGTCTGGGAACTCCTTGGCTGGAAGGTGGGAAGGGAGATGGTTGAAAGGGGTTGCGTGGTGTGGAGGGATAAAGGGACACATGGGCAGTGCAGCTGGAATGGATGTGGAGTGGGACTGGAGCACAGGATCAAGCTGCACCAGGCAGAGGATGTCCAACCTAGTTACAGAAATGTTACTGGGGCTCATGGATCCTTTCCTCTACAGTTTCTCATATCTGTGAGTGGTTTTGCTTCTGAGCCAATGTATTTGTAGGGAGAGGTAAAACTACACTTGCATGCTTCCTATTGAACCCTGGGAGATGGCCTCTCCATCACTGTGGGAGAAGGGTGGTGATGCTCTGATCAGTCACTCAAGCTTTTCTTTCTTCCTTCTCTGCTGTGCCCAACCTCGGTGCTGCAGAGAGCCTGGCTAGAACACAAAACAGCCCAGAACAGTTCCTAAAGAGGGAAATGTCCAGGCAGACTGGTGACAGTCAGGGGGAAGTGCTCTGGTGCGCAGGCAGTGCAGTTTTCACCACCCTGGAGGCTGTGAAATGAAGCTCCATGAGGTGAGTGATCTTGGCCAAGGTTGCAAAATTGCCGTACCAGAGGATATAAATCTAAACTCTGCTTTGCGTTTGTATAAACTGTTCCCCTCTGGAGCAGCCTGCATTGCTGCAGCTACACATTTGCTTTCACAGGCCCCAGACTGTCAAGCAGCCTCACACAAGCATGCGTTGAGCTCATGTGATTGAACTACATGTGTTTACTTTGTTATAGGTCAACCACTTGAGACTACCCTCAAGATGAACTTAATGTTTGCGGAGGAAGGGCAGCAGCTATGTAATACTGGAACAGCCAGAAAACAGAATCATAGCTTTGAACAGTAAGAAAAATACTGGCCATCCTAGCTAGGTGTATCACTGCACATGAGTATGCACACCTATAGAAAAAGTTACCAGACTCTCCCACAGTGTTTGACCAGAATATGGAAATCTGGTAGGTGAGGTAGGAATTTCTCAGTGCCAATTTCTCATAAAATTTGAAACAAGATCTCTACAGAGAAGCATGATCTGGTAAATACTGCAGAAAGGGAGCCAAGCACAGCCATAAATAAGTGTTACTTTTTGCCCCTTGAATATGGTTTAGGTTTGCACAAGCTTAACTGCTTTACCTGCAGTCACTGATTGTGATTGTGAGCCAAGGATAGAAGAATGAGTTATGTGGTTGCAAACCTTTCTTGACAATAAGCCTGACTGAAAATAAAAATAAAACCTACAATGGATCTAAATTACAATTACCCTGATTTATTTTTTTAATGCTGTAAGAATTGTAGTGAGGGCTTTAGTGTGACTTACTAAGTTATACAGAAGAAAAACCTTAATATAAGCTCTTGTTTCAATAACACATATCCATTTGTTCTAAAATGTTAAAATTGAAGTTGGGGAGAAAGGCTTACTTAAAGAGAAAATTTCTGCTCCTTTTATCTCCTGAGATGGTAAATGGAAGAACCAAAATGACCCACTACATTGACTTAGTTTTGTCATAATTAAAATTGCTAAACATACTACTGCCAACAGACTTTCAAGCTCTTTCTATAAAAACCAACACGAAGATAAACACTGCTCTCTCTGGTAGCTTTTATTATTTGCATCCTAGTTTTACAAGTAAAGTGAGGATTTGAGAAACAAAGAAAGACTAAAGGAAGTTCATTCAAGCAGCCCTAAGAAATCAGTATAAATGAAAATTTCCCCTTCTTCTAGTCCTTTGCGCTGTCTTGCAGTGAAAAAAAGAATCTGATGTCAGAGATTAGCAACAGACTTGTTGGTATTTTCTGTGCAAGCTGCTTCTGAACTTCCCACCCTTTTCTAGTCCCTAACCCTTTAAAATAATTTCCTAGGTGACCCCAAATGGCATCCTCCTGTCTCTGTACATGGTAGTTCCTTTCACCAAGTGGCCAGTGTGGTGTGGTGACCTTCCAAAGTTGTGGTGAGGGACGTGGGGTGCTCCGCATGCAGCTCGCACTGGGTTTTGCAGAGTGCAGCTCTTGACACATGGGAATGCAGCCTGATGCTGGTGGGAGCTCCTGCTCTGGAGCACTGCTGGGATAAAGCTGGCATTGTGCCTTGGCTTGCTGGATGGTAGAGTGCAGCCTATGTGTAACTTTTAGTCAACACAGGCATGCACAGATAATAGACTGTTTCAGCTGCCCCTGGGAAGCTTCTGTTAGAATCTGCCAGAAGATTCTTTCTGTGGTTTAAACTTTGGCATATGAGGGACGCCAATACTTTATATATACAAAATGTCAGTTATGTGCCCTCAGGCAGCAAGCTAAAAATGATATTACTCTGTTGATGGATCTGGGTTTAGATAGTTTCAGCTACAGTATATTTCTTGATTTAGACTCTGAAGATGGCTGTGCCAGTCAGCTAAAGTAAAATTTGCCAGGTCTCACTGATTTTCCACCGATTTCAAAGTGTTTTGAATATATCACCAGGGAGAATTCTTTTTTTCTTACAGGAACTGGCACCCAGTGCACCAGGAATGTGTAACCACGATGCCTTACACAATGCAGTGGGATGAACGAACTGCTACCCAAACTCTGTTGACCTAAAGCCTGATGATGCTCCCATTGGCTTTGGTGGCATTTGATTGTGCAGTGTTACTGGGTTTGCTACACATAGTGAACTATAACACGAAAGCACTTGATGTCTGTGGTCGTTGCTGCAGGAAAATTGCTGCTGCCCCGGGGGAACTGTGTGTGACAATGAACCGCAAGGCAAGGCTTGTGTTGGATATTCACAGTGCTGCTGCCAGGGTGGCGTGCCCTGAGACAGGCAGAGCTGTCAGAGGACAAAAGTCCCAATAGCAGAAGCCAATCAACAACCACATGCATCTCATCCACAAGATGAAATCACTACACTGCAGAGAATTATTGACAATAAGCAGCAAAATAAATGCTAAATATAGATTACCCAGTTCTTACTTACAGCAAAGACACTTTATATCCCACTGGAGTGTGTAAGTGCTCATCTAATGGGAGGACACTGCAATAACTTACTGCAAGTGTATAGCTGTATTAGTTTACGAATGTGAAATGGAGATCAAGCAAGTAGTAGTTTGCTGATTTTGAAGTTTCTCATGCCTTTAGAACTTGTTCTAAATTCTGACAGCACTTTAGTAAAAGCTTTAAGTTACTAATTGGAATTTAGACTAGAGGTTTAAATTGCTTCAGTCAACAGGAGTTTCCTGGGACGGACAACTGATGTTCCGTAGCTGGAAAAGACCATGGAGTGCCAGCCTCTGTGAAAAAGCCTGTCTCTGGTTTTAGTCAAACTATTAGCATCCAGGATTGCGTGACTGGTGAATTCAGAAGTGAAGAAATAGAAGGTCTGGGCCAGAATTTTATCTTACTCATACCAACGTAAATCCAGACAAATTCTCAAATCAGTGGAGTTATTAGAGGCTTACATAAACTTAGTCAATATCAGTCTGATACTTTTATTTTGGGAATTCCCTAAGTAAATAATGTGGATAATTGTGCAAATTCCCATCATGGAATGAAGAAGTTTTCTGGTAACAACCACATCAATCAGATCCAGAAGAAAAAAGCTGAAGAGACAGATGGTAGATAACAAACAAAGCTAAAGAAAGAACTGAGACAAAAGGCAACTCCATGAAATCTACAGTGGAGTAAATTAATTCCCTAAGTCCCCAGTCAAGTATAGCTTGGGAAGCAAAGATATATGTAAGACCTGTGTGAGCTAAGTCCTTCTCCCATGGTGTCCCCACTCTGTCCACTCTGTGTTTGCAAGTACAGCACTATTGTAGATTTTATTACCTCATCAGCTCTAGCTGCTGATTGTTGTGTCATTTCTTAGGACTGGATATCTGTAGAGACCTGTCAGGGCCTGCATCCACTCCTTCCTTGTATCTGTTTCTATAGAAATGTAGGATCTTCTGCTTGCATGAACAGTGCAGTTACCCTGGTTACTGAGCAGCCAGTGGGAACTGCAGTTCTGCCCCAAACTCCTTAACTATGGGAATATGGCAAATTCAATTAATTCTCTGATAATTCTTGAAACAGTCCTGAAAATCTTCTTGTCTTCTACAGATCAACATGAAATTGTCTGTCTGTTTCTATTTTCACTGAAAATAACATTTCTAAATTTTGACACTCATCTGTGAATCAAGAAAATTATATAAATATACAGAACTGTATGTTCTAATATATACTGAGTACAAGGCCTTAAATTGGGTCTTCAAATAGTAAGTTATATTTTGGTTATATATGGGGTAACGTAGGAAGTATTTGCATTGCATTTTATTTAATTTATGCAGAAGGATGTAAGTAAAACAGTGTTTCTAAGAAGGTATATGCTACATAACTTCATTAAAGAGTCCTGCCTACATGGGTAAGTGGATGTCAAAGAGATTTGACTTACTGACAGGTCAGCTGGATATTTTCCCTTCTTCAAATGAGGGTAAAACTAGGCTGGCCACTGTAGATGGCTTCACCATGTGGGATCTATACTACAGGTCTGTGAAGTCCTATACCAGGAACTCCACCAGAGACAAGTGCTTTTCCTCTGCCTGCATCTGTGGGTGGTATGTGCTTTCTGCTTGATGTGGTAGTAATTTCACTGATGTTTTTCCAGCACCAGCAACCACAGAAAATGATTCATTTCTGAATCACTTTCCTCCGTACGCAAAACTCAACTGAATGGAGCAAGAGTTGGAGAAGAGGAACGCTAGCAGGCTGTACTACCTTTTAAGAGTTATTTAACTTCTCTGAAATAATCTGCACAGAGTAATGAAATTCTAGGCCTACTCAAAAATCCCCCATTGATATCCGTGTGTGGGGAGCAGTTCATTGAAAATGAGTAAGCTTGTTGAATCTTCACTGGTAACTTTTCAACAAGCTGGAGAAAGAGGTCTCAGTCACCAGTAGATTTCCTGTGTAACTAAACCAGGATACTGTCTGTTTTTGCATTGATAATGACAAATTTGCTCTCTGATTTAACAAGTGATAGAAAATCCTGGTGCAGCTGGCTACATGGGGCTGATACAGAAACCCAGTGTTACTAGGCAGGCGGTTGACCATAACGTCTGTGTGCACTTTTTAGTGGAGCCGTAGATCGTTGAGGAGCTGACCAACCAGTTTTAGCATCTGTTTTCCACTTGGTGCTTATTTTTGCCAAACTATTTTTCTCGTGAAGTAGCCCTCATGAAGTGAATGTTGTTAGAAGCTCTTCCACAATTACTATTGTTTTGGAAAGTTGGGCAGGGATACCCTTTAAAAATGCACAGCGTCGAAGCACTTTTTTGTGGCCTGAAGACAAGCAGGGTTCCCATGGCAAGCATGGGCAGGAATTTTTAAGGAGCCCCTGGGAAAGGATATGAATCACAGCTTGGATTGCTTTTGGGGTGGTGCATGAGTAGGGTAGGTCATACATAGTCATATCTATGCAGGAGAGGAGTTGTAGCTAGGAGGGGAATAATTATATCCTCAGTAAAATCTAAGGGCTGTCTAGGCAGTGGCAAAACTGGAGTGGCTGAGAGGCTCTTCAGCCAGAACAGTGAGCGTGTAAGAAAGACAGAGATTTTTTACCAGGGCCTTTAGTGAAAGGACAAGGACTGACAATTTTAAGCTGAAAGAGGTTAGATTTAGATTGGACATATGGAAGATTTTTTTTTTTACAATGAACGTGATGAGGCAGTGGAAAACATTGCTCAGAGAGGCTTTAGGTGCCCCAGCACTGGAAGCATTCAAGGCCAGGTTGGACAGTGCTCTGAGCAACCTGACCTAGCGAAATATGTCCCTGCCCATGGTAGGAGAGATCGGACTAGATGATCTTCAGAGGTCCCTTCCATCCCAAACCTTTCTATGAGAGCTCCAACAAGGTCTCACTGAAAATTCCTGTGGCTCCTTTCTCATTTTCCTTCCTGGGTATTAACTTTTTTTTTTTTTTTTTTTATTTTCCTGGGACATATCTCTCAGATGGGTTAGGAAGTTGAAATCTGAGGCTGAATATCAAAATGTTTTGTATACCTTCACATATAATGCCTCCTGATGATTATACAGCTACTTTTTCAGATCCTTTCCATGAAAGAGAAACAGTAAAATCCTGAAGATGAAAACCTATCTTTTCAACCCTCCTGAGAAGCCTGGTAGCAGGGAATGCAAGTAATTTTCCATTCCCACGTGCCTTGTACTATTGCAATGGTCCAGACTTGGGCTGAGCTGTTCTTGCTGCTGTGTCTCTGTGCTCTGCTCACCTTCAGAGATCGTTTTTCTCTTTACAGCTTTTTAGAAACTGTACCAGATGATGGTAATACCAAAGACATGCTCTGACGGCCTGTTCCAGAGAGAAGGGTTCAGAAATGGCCTCGCACATTGCTTTCCATTGCTATGAGAATATTGATTGTAATCACAGGTACTATTTTAAGGAAATTTCTGGCTCAGCAACATGTACCATACTTCCTGGATTGTGTACTCTTTGTTCAAATCCAAGGCACGGTTCCCACTGCCTGGAGCCTCCAGCAGAGATGCCGTGGGGAGGCCAGATGAGGGCCAAAGGGTGCTGTGACGGCCTAACCTTTCAGGACTGCAAATTGCCTTGGGTAGGCTGATAAAACTAAATGGCTTGATGCTGCCCTGTGCCAGTTAATTCCTGCAAAAAACCTTACCCAGGGAGGAAGGTTGAACACTTAAATTTCTATAGCCTAAATCTCAGACTGGAATCTTTGTGTCCCATTTTGTGAAGAGTTCCAGAGAAATTAAGCTGTCAGATATAGATATATAAATATATATACGTGTGTATTTACATATACATATACATATACATATGCATATACATATACATATACATATACCTCTGGGGGGAGCAAGCTGATAGACATTTCCCTCAAAGATTGCCCTGTTGAATGCTGTAATTTCTGTGGGGAGGTAGACTAAAAGAGATTAGCCTTCATATGACACAAATGTAGGGAGGAAGTCTTAATTGTTCTGGAGATTGTGATCTAGACATAAACAGTAATTTGGTTCCAGCACTAAAATGTACATCCAACTGAAATTTGATTTTATTGCTGCAGGCAAAAATGTGCTCATACAATTTGTTACTACCTAAATAGCTACCTCTTTTAACTTCCTCTTTAAGGATCTATGAAGATTTATTCCCCACCATCTTAGTTTGACAGTCTAACCAAAATGGCCATTTGATTTCAATGTTTCTGCTAATTTGTCTGTTTGCTGTGGCTTTAATCTTGATTTGACTGGTTTTTAGGGCTCATTAAGATTAAACATATTAATAGCTATTTAGTCTTAGTGGCACTGTAACTCAAGTCACTGAGAATTTCCTCTACTTAAAGTCTAATGAATAGGATAATGAGACTGATTAAAATAATAAAGGCTAGTGGAAATAACACTGGTAGGAAACATGGATAAAAAGACTGTGAGGCAAAAACAAAGATCGATAGAAAATTGTAACCCTGTTCCAACCACTTTTTGCATATGAAAGAGAAGAAAAAAAAATCTTGAAACCATATAGGAAATTGGGAATTGCATCCCTCTTGTGATATTAAGAACAGAGGTCTACTTCCTTGGGAGCATATTGTGTGGATCTCTTCCTTGCTAGGTAAGGCTTGATGTACAGGAGGAGCCATTGTATGTAACCTGGGATGGAAATTTTAAATGTAGTTCCTTACTGGCTCCTGCATGAGCACTGATGCTTGTCAGAAGGTGAGCTCAACCCACTTCAAGGCAGGCTGCACCAGTGGGATGATGCACCTGCTCTGCCTGATCCCAAAGGCCACTGCATCCTTTAACCATCTCCTCACCTTCTCCACAGTCTGGGCCTGGCCTTTGCCACCTATGGCTCTAGGATAGCTTATTGTAAGGTGAAGTCTGTTCTGTCTTGTGGTATCCAGTAAATCTCATAATGTGTCTGAATTCTTAGGTTCTGTTATGCTGTGGGTTTGTTTTTTTTTTTTTTATTCTTTGCTTGATGATAAATGATTTCTGTAAAATATCTTATTGTAACAAGAATTTTTGATTACAGTGTGGATAGGCTTAATATCCTCCTAACATCTTGTGCTACTTCAGTGTCGGGACTGTTTGATATCTCGTAAAACCTGAAATTCTCATCTGAAAGAACAGAAAGGTTTTTGTTTCTAATTAGGAATACAGAAAGGGTTATTCATGAATACTGCTTTTGGAGCACATGGTGAATCCAGCACAGTGGAGGCAGCTACTTGGAAATCTTCAGGCAAACATAATAATTTTATGCATGCAAATGATTCAGGATGGATAAGACTACCTTGAAGCATTGTTACTGGGCTATAAGAATTTTTTACTTTTAAACCAGTATTTTCCAAGAACTAGACAGCTGTGATGGCAACAGGTGATAGTATTTGGTGTTGATACTTAGTGCTGATGGTTATCCAGTGTTAGCGTCCAGCTTCTATATCACATTTATGCAGTATGATACAAAGACATAGGAAAACACAGAGAAAATAGTGCTCCAAGTGAGGTGGTATGAGGATGTGCTGTTTCCCATTATTATTTAGTTCACTGAATTTCTCCTATTGGGAAAGACTGAAATTATTTTAGCATAGTTCTCAGGACTTTCACCACTTGTATGGTAAACATATTGCAAAAACTTATTGCTAAAACATGTTGGCCACTGCAGGGACGTAGCAAAGAAGAACAGTAGGATGAGGAGGATGGATAACTTTACCTCTCCATCATACCTGTAAAGATGACTTTAGCTTTGTGTCCTGTCTTGAGCCAAGGCTGAGAAAGCCTAGCATGTTTTTTTTTTGCTAGGCTTTCTGCAGAACGGGAGATTTCATGCTGGGAATGAATATAGGTGGGTAGGACCAGTGCATCTGGGATGGGTGTCTGGTCTTTAAAGGAAGATGATCTGAGTCCTGTAAATGATGCATTGGCTATTTTGGTCTGAAATTTCGCCAGTTGCTCATGACCCTTCTCACAAGCCAGGAAGGGCATGGGTTATATTCACAAGTCTTCGTTTAAGACTCATGGATACACAGTAGATCTGACATAAGCTGTTCTGCCATGCCTCAGATTTCATAATCACAGGGCAGTTGGATTCCTGACCGGCTGCACTAGGCAGGAATTTTGGGTTCCAGCTTATGCCGGACGTGTCAGAGACGTGCTGGCACTGTCAGCCACTGATTTTATAACTGTCTCACATAAGGATTTCTGGTTCAGTTATTGTGTTTTGTAAGTGATCTACACAGCACAGGATTAACTTTAATACCCACTAGAGTAATTATCAAAGCATATGGTATCCTGATGACACACTTACAGCTTCACCTGAACTGGTAGATGCTCTGCTGATTGTAGGCCAGAAAGTTAAAATCCTCAGCCAGTCAGCTGGAAAGAAGCTGCCTGTATCTCCTCTCTTCAGACATCTGGATAATTTTCAAGCTTGGAGAATGACTTGTTGGGGAAAGCTTGGAAACATCAAAATTTGAGGTTTCAGGGATCAAGCAGGTACATAATACAAGGCCTCCCTCTGTCCACCAGCCTGGTCAGGAGGGTTTAAGTCCATCGAGCAGGCTGCAGGCTTCAGTGTTAATTGCACAGAACTCAAACACAACTCCCCATATTTTAGCGACAGTATGGTTTGGTTTGGGTGTTCGAGGGACACCTCATGCTCACTGAATCAAGTGAATCAAAAGCCTTGTTTTTCCACTCCTTGGAGCTGCTGACACCATGGGAAAGAGCTGGGAAAGAGCAACCTTACAGGTGTGAAGGGTCCAGGTGTGGGAGGCAGCCTCACAGATCTAGTCAGAGCCAGTACCTTGATGAGGATGATGCTTCATCTGGGTGGCAGAGCGTCCAGGAGAAACCAGCACCTTCAGGATCTTCCTGCTGAGTAACACGAGTACACATGCTACCTGAGCTTCTCTGTGTGCATGCAAGGAAATATGAGGAAAGTATATAAATATGTTCCCTTCATATGTCTTCCACACATCTCAGCTCTTGTATTGCTGTCTTGGTAGACTTCACAGAATCACAGAATGTTAGGGATTGGAAGGGACCTCGAAAGATCATCCAGTCCAATCCCCCTGCTGGAGCAGGAACACCTAGATGAGGTTACACAGAAAGGCGTCCAGGCAGGTCTTGAATGCCTTCAGAGTAGGAGACTCCACAACCACCCTGGGCAGCCTGTTCCAGTGTTCTGATACCCTCACTGTGAAGAAGTTTCTTCTCATATTTAAGTGGAACCTCCTGTGTTCCAGTTTGTACCCATTACCTCTTGTCCTATCATTGGTTGTCACCAAGAAGAGCCTGGCTCCATCCTCATGACACTCACCCTTTATCTATCTGTAAACATTAATGAGGTCACCCCTCAGTCTCCTCTTCTCCAAGCTAAAGACTTCATCTACTGCTTTCCAATAATTTGTACCATGCTGTGTAGAAACAAAAATTTCATCTTTCATTAATCTTTCGAGACACAGAGAAAAAGAGGGTCATTGAGCTCATCTGAACACACGACTGTCATTTAACCCTGGCCTTCATCTGGAATTCACAGGAGGACAGAATTTTCTTGTGTCTCAGATCTTTGTCTTATGTGATGTGGGGAGACTTGGTTCTGACTTCACTGTGACCTGTGGATATAAACCTGTTTCTGTGCAGGAGAGTGTCCCAAGTGGTGACCCATGAGGGCACAGAGTACAGCTAGCACACACAGCCACACTTTCCTAGGAGTTCAGCTAAACGTTTGACAGTAATGGTGATTGATGGTGTGTAAGTAATGCTAAGAGTTGACAGTGGGGCAAGGTCCAAAAGAGTTTGGAAACCATTGCCTTGGAACGTGTATTAAAAAATAAAGGCTGTAATTTATCATTTTCTTCAGAGAAAAACATTTTAGGCAATTCTGACATGAAACAGTTAGCTGTATCAGATACTTGTGAAGTTAATCTGGTGTTTGCTATCTTATCTCTCTTCAGCAGATGGTAAAGGCCAGGTACTAATTAAGAAGAAGCAGAAAAAAGAAAAGAAAAAAGCTTTAGCTTGACAAAATGCTACATCATGTAATAAATAGCATTGTATTTATTATTTCTACTAACAATTACGGACTGGAATGAGACCTCTCATAAGTAGTAGATCACACCTCCATCTGTCTAGTGTGGGGTTATTCCCCTTCCATTTGAAGCATCTCGTTCTGAACTTATTAAAGTCAGATCATGGAACAGTTGGATGATTAGGACCAAACTTCAGGAGCAGTTTCCCTTCTGTGTTGTTATTCACGAGGATAATGGCTTTCTTAGGTCTGAGACAAGTTACTCATCCACATCTACTCCGTTTTCAGCTTTTCTAGCTCCTCTTTAGAAAGAGTGCTGATGTGTTCCTGGATAAACCTCTGCAGACCTGAACTGGATTTGAAATATGGAGGGTAAAATGAACTTTACAAATCAACAGATCAGAGATACTGAGTCTCTCTGCCAGAGAATATCTAAAAAATGAGCACATGAAGGAAGAATGTAAATTGGTAATGAATAATCAGAAATATTTTTTTAGTTGAGGGTTTGATTCAGATTTCTCCAAAATTTCTCAATACAAAGACGTAAAACCTGCTTTGGCTTAGCCTTTTGCTGCCCTCCCTCTTTGCAGAGGGCAGACTAGAATGAGGGCGTGTATGTAGACTATGCTGCTTTGACGTGTGGAGACACGATGGTTCTGAGGTGCTGCAAAGCTCTTGGGGCAGCCCAAAGACCAGGTTCCCAGAACTGCAAAATCAAATTTGAAACATCAGTCTACATTATCAAATTTCACCAAAAAAGAGCATACAGCTGAATCTGGAAGAGTACAGATAAGACACAAGTACAAAACAGCCTCAGTTTCCTCAAGTCTGAAAAATGTGGAGAAACTGAAACCAAAGAAGGAGGGAAAAGAGCAGGCAACCCTGCATCAGCTAGCAGTGCCAAATGAGACAGCTAAAGTAAAAGAAATTCTCTGGGCTTGTGCAACAACTTAAACCATTGAAATCAATCAATGAGGGTATCGCTACAGCCAAAGCTGCAAAGTTTTATCTGAGAAGGGCTGAAGAGAGAAATTTAATTCCTGATGTATACATTAGAGAAGAAAAGGATTCTTTCAGTTAAAGAAAAAAAAAAAAAGAAAAACCTTGGCTCAGAATAGAAACACAAATGAAATAATCTGCTGAAAGTTTCTCAGAATCTGTACTGAAAGGACATATTTCATATTTTTCCATGGGAAATATTAAGAAGTGCTCTAAAAATAAAATTTAAAAACACTTTTCAGTATTCTTAGTGATCCATAATATCTAACAGACATTCCTATTAATATTTTGGAAGGTATAGAAGTAAATTTTATTTTATCTCAATAAAATACAGGTGGATTTGCCTCATCATTAAATATATTTTAATTTTCTTGTATGTTAGCCATGCTTTTTTTCTCCCTTCCCCTCCTGGCTTCTAGAAAAATATAAGTTTGTTGGGTTTTTTTGTTTGTTTGTTTTGTCTTGTTTTGTTTTGTTTTTTGTATTTACGTGCATTATCAATGTTGTAACATTGCATGTAAATGTTTGACTCATTTGGCAAAAACTTGCTGTACCAAGAAATATTTATCAGATGTGATGCAGATCTAGATCAAATAAATAGTTTTGCCTTGTAAAGTAAATTGGTTTTTTTAGTATAAAATATGTGTCTTTACTGCATGCAGCTGGCCCTCTTTTGTTTGCCCATATCTGTGGGCAGTCTTGGTAGCCTCTGCGATGCGTTTCCAGTAGTTTCAGGATGGAACATTTGGATTTTTTTTTTTTTTAAATATCACAATTATTGGATTATTTTGTTTGGCTTGACTAAGTATTTGAAAATATCATGTGGTTTGTATTTATTAACGAAACACATGGTCCCTTACGCTTCCAGTATATCTGAATTTGTTTGTCTCAAAATATTGGCAAGATACACAAGTTGTAATTTCCACTGAGTAGCAGTTAGCTTAGACACAGAAATCTAGGTTCAGAGTAGCTAGCAATACTAGCTCTGCAAGGAATTCCTAGCTGGCTGTGGTCCTCATGCCCCGCCAGTCTCCTCATAGGCTTTAAAGGTATAAATAGAGAGACACTGGCATATCTCTCTTCCTGCCGCTCCAAGCTTCCAGAAGGGATGACTCCTACTGTGCTTTGTTGCTATAGAAAGGTCTGGCTCAGGGTTTGACAGCTCAAAAGACTGTATAGGAAAACATGTCTTTGGCAGGGATTAAAAATGACTATTAGACTACCTTTCCAAAAGACAGGGGAGAAACCTAATGGCATTGGTGGACAAGCCCTCAGTATCACATGTGACTTTGGCCGGAGGTCCTACAGAAACTCCACACGCTGGATGATTTGAGAAAAGACACGTCTTTTCTTCAGTGTTGTTACTGGCAATCTCTTCCTTCCTGTCCTGTTACTGAGGAAGGGATAAAATGCCACATTTCTGAAGTGTTAGTAATGCCACAGAATGATAAAAATTTAAACCTATCAGACTGGAAATTCAGAGGAAAACCACTCCTATTTAGACTCCTACTTGAAATTCCGCATTTTCTTTAGTGCAATTTTCCTGCCTTATAATTCTCCACCATCTTTCCATGCTGTACTCCAGGGCTGGAATCTGTTTCTAGCCAGTAAAGACTTCAATAAAAAGGATGTTTACAGGACAGAAATCCTTAGTTCTGTAGTATGTAAGGATCCTTTTGAATACTGTCTCTTTACACTCCCTTTGCATTATTTTTAGGTTTTCTCTGGGTTATTTTTGTAATTTATCATTATCCTTCTGGCAAAAGTTCTCTACTTCAGCTTCAGGTGGCAAGTAATTAATGGAGAAACCATTGATCTCTCTTTTCTTTTCTTTTCTTTTCTTTTCTTTTCTTTTCTTTTCTTTTCTTTTCTTTTCTTTTCTTTTCTTTTCTTTTCTTTTCTTTTCTTTTCTTTTCTTTTCTTTTCTTTTCTTTTCTTTTCTTCTCTTCTCTTCTCTTCTCTTCTCTTCTCTTCTCTTCTCTTCTCTTCTCTTCTCTTCTCTTCTCTTCTCTTCTCTTCTCTTTTTTCTCCTCTTTTATCAGATGGAATAGTAGTCTAGTATTAAATCCAATAAACTTTTTGTTATATAAAGCTCTGTGAATTTATGACGTTCACTTTTTGGTACTCTATGTAGCATATCTGAAAGCTTTGGGTTTTGATCTTATTCCCTTTATCCCTGTATGAGAAATCTTCTCCCTAATGTGGAGTTTGGAAGAGCTCTTGTACTCAGGAAGGTTTCTGAGATCACAGAAGCCATTGACAAGCTACAATGTGTTTTGATTAAACCCTTCAATATTGCTCCTTAAGGAGCTTCGTGTAAAAGTAGAGGAGAGAAAATCAGCCTGCAGCTGGGCAGGGAAGAGTGGGCTAAGCCACAGTTTCAGCACTTTGCCGTTGTCAGCTCTTGGTGGACATCACTACAAAAGTAAATTTTAAGAAAGAGTCTGAAAGAGGATAGTGAGGCAGTCTTGTGATTGCTTGTGGGGAGCTGCTCCCAGGTGTGGGGACCAATGTGGTGATAAAAAGAAGGTACTTGTTTTAAAATTTAGCAATAGATTACGGCAGTTTGAAATGGGGCCATTAGAAAGGACCTGTCTCCAGTGTTTCATTTGGCCTTTCAGAATTGGGTAGGAGGTGCAAGGCAAGCTGGGGTAGGCGGTGTTTGGCCATGCAAGTGCAGATACGAAGTTATAGCTGATCAGAGAGAACAAAGTGCAGGTGATGTAATCTATCAAGATTACAGGAAGGAAGCAGCAGAAACTTTGCCAACAATCACGGCTGTCTCTCATTTACTTATTTCTGCTTCTATTTTTTCTTTTCTATGTGTCTGAAATTGATAAAAGTGATTCCAGGAAACAGTGGGGATGAAGGAAGCTTTTCTTTAAAAATAGTGATGCACTTGCTGTAATTGTGTTAGTGTTTTTGATAGGTACAGGTGTCGGGGACTTAGTGCTTCCTCATTTTGGCAGCATGTCTAGCACATATGTTATCCTGTAGATGTCATTTTCGATGTCACAGATTTCTTTTCCTTGTGTGAAAGTGATTGAGTGGCTGTGGCTTCCTGAGGCTTCTTTTCTGCCTTAGGATTAGAGCAAGTTCAGATCAGAACACAGACACTATGCTGGGAGACTTTTTTCTGTCATGCTAGCATGCACAATATGAAAAAAATCTGCAATATTTAAAAGCCACTTTGTAATTTTACTTGTTTCCTAGTCATTCAACATAGACAGCCCTGAAGAGAACAATACAAGTAGAAACTAATAAAGAAAGCAGAAAATATCACCACTTGTGAAACAGAAAAAGGGGGAAAAAAATAACCTTTATAACACTATTGATGAAGGAGTTAAGTAGTCTAAGTTTCTTTTTACCAAATTTGACTTCTTCTAGGAGTATACAGATACCCCAAGAAGTTTTCTTACTGGGTCAGTGAAGTGCTTCTAGATAATATGATAAAAGTGATTGCATATTCCCAGCAGTTTGGTGACCCAACAACTGACTTTTCTGTGTTGCCAACTGTTAAACTGCTGACTGGAAACTTGCCAGTCTTCTACTGTGAATAGGAACAACTTTTTTTTTTTTTCTATTTGATGTTTTTTGATAAATATATATTTGGTTGTTGCCATAATAAAATGTTGTAGAAGTCCCAGTTGTAGCATCTGCTTAATGAAATCCCTCCTGTACCACCTGCTGTGTTTGCCTGATGGATGCCATGCTTCCATTGAGGACCTCTCCCTCGTAACTACAAATGTGTGAACAGAAATGCTCTTCCAAGTGCTCTTATTTACAGCCCTGGATCAACCCACAAGGTCATGGAGTGCCTAGGGAAAACAGTAGCGCTTATTTCCAGAGGTATCATAGTGGCATAGCTTCTTAACTCACTCACAAGCTGCATGTGACATTGTCATTTAAAATGCATTCTCTGGTCTATCCAGAGCTGGTTAGCAATTCAAGGTATGTATCTTTCATGGAGCTGAGTTGTTCATATGCTCTGTAGGGCGTTGATCTAAATTGACTTGAAACAAAAGGGCATTTGATAGTTGGTTTGTATTTCATAAAAAGATACACATGCTTAAAAGAGCTGGCTAATTGTGTGGTTGAATGAAATGAAAAGAGTAAATAAATATTGTTCCAGCATGGGCTATCCCGCTGAAGGAATTATAGCAGAAAACCAAGGGTCTGGGTTTCGCTGTTTTAGAAAATTAGATCTTACCCAGAAAAATAGTAATTCTGACTTCAGTGGGAGTAGCAACACATGTGACTGGATTATTTGTAAAAGAGTAACAGAATAAAACCGAAAGTATATACCTGCTAGTTTTTACCTAAAGAGGCATTGTCTAAAGGAGCCCCAACAGGGTAAAAAAATTCTCTGCTTACTAGAAAAAAAATGAAATGAGGTTGCTGTATTCCTAATTTAAGATTTCTCAGCCATCAGTCTTGGACCTGAGAGATTGTGTTCTTGCAGGATTGAGCTGGTTTAGAGGAGCTATGTCAATCACTGGCCATAGTTACGTCTCTGTGTGGTAGATGGTACATTAAAACTTACAGCAGGTCATACACAGAATATATCAAGCTTTGAGTGCATGTAAGTGATACACAGACTGGACAAAATGGGTATATACATAATTACTAACATGGGAATAATTTCTTAAAGTGAGGGAGTACCATAGCACCAAACACAGTTTGAACAGAGCTATATTCAGCCAAAACATGCTATAATATGGACCAAATTACTTCCCTGAAATGCTGCTGTGGAGTTGTTAGGACAAGGCTGGCTCAGCACTTGGCTGTAGCTGCTCCAGAAGGGTTGTTCCAACCAGGGGCAGATATGGGTGTTTCTGGACTGCAGCTTGGGTTGCTGTGGGACACATGAGGTATCTGGTATGAGAGGAGAGGCCCAGCACCCAGCGGTGGCTGCCCCTCCTGCTCTTACCTCTCCCTTCACCCAGGCTGCAGGTACAGACCAAAGGGGCAAAAGGGCTGTGCTTGTGATGCTGCTGCTGGACATTGCCACAGCCCATTCTCTACCCAGTGCAGCATAAACCCCTTCTGCTGGAGAAATACTGCAGCTCTGGCTCTGCCGCAGGCTTAGATGTCTGTCTGGATCTCAGTCAGACAGATGCTTGTTTGCTAGATGGATGAATTTTCTGTCTGTAAAACCTGACATGAAGGATATCGTGAAGAAAACAACCTGCCACCATTCCCTCCTATACCAGTATTTCAATGACTAATGCTTCCTTGGCTTGTCTTGTGTCAACGATCCTTTCCTCTATGTTACGTGCATTCCTGTTGCTTAGTATCATTTGTTTTTATTTTGGTCTTTCTAGGAGAGGCTGTGTAGAGATCAGGCCCATTCTGGCTTCCTCTAAAGTCTGAGAAAATATTGGCCTTGAACCAGCAAAGCACTTACAGTCCGATAATGCTCCTATAAAAGTCAGTGGCAAGACTCCCACTCACTTCAGCAGTGCAACCCAAAGCGCTGGGATTACTCAGTTTCTTGAAGTTATGAGTGTGCCTGAGTATTTTTGCTGTTTGGAAACATAACCAATAAAAGCAGTTCTGGAAACTGGGACTTACATGGAGAAGGCCACTAAGTATCAATCATCAAATATTTTATCTATTTAAGCTAAAAATTAGAACAGCGATGACCTTTTCTGCCCCAGTAGCGATTGTACTCGGCACAAAGACTCAGCCTTTTTGATCCACCTTTGTCAAAGTTCCAAGTTGCAATGGTGTTATTTAATGGTTTTGATACCCAGAAGAAGTGAACTGTGGGGTATTTCAGGAACTGAACAGAAATGGAAACTGGAAATTCTTTCCTGAACCTGAAATTCAAGATGAAATTGAGTTCTGCAAAGAGAAACCAGTGGAAATACTTGAAGGGCTCCAGAGACACAGCACAGCTGTGGAGTTCCATCTGCTTTACCTGACAGTATTCAGCTCCTTTGGCTCCAGTGGTATCAAAGTCTGTAAAGTCTGTAATTTCTAGCACTGTTTCCTGTTGTTTTGACGTCTTCTCCCTCCCCTTTGCTCCACAGAGCAGATACTTGTTCAGTATGTTTATCAAAATGTCAGCCCAGCCTTGCGCTCTGCCGCAGCTCCCACGGAAGGCCGTGCAGAAATGCAGACTTAGACACTGAAGGGTTTGCTACAATAGCCACTGCACTCTGTGGGAAGTGGAAGCATAACAGGCTTTGGACAGGCCCAGATCAGTATCATTTAGACAAAGGTATAGTCTATCACAGATAGAAGTAGATTGTTCCATTCTACTCTAGTTTAAACCCTGCTTCATACCGTATTCATGGTGAGAAACGCTGAGGTACTGGTGTTAGTGGAAATTTTGTCAATTAATTCATCTGAGGCATGGTTTTGCCCAAAATATATATGGCTTTTGGTAACCTGACTTTTAGGTAGTCTAGTATTTTGCACCACAGTGTGACTAGACTTATTAAAGAACTCTGTATTAAATTCTGGCTTTGCACAGCAAGTGCACAAAAATGCATGCATACATAACTGTTTAGCTCTCATATAACATGTACTGCATATACTGTTATGCTAACAAATTGAAGTTTTGGACAGTGATACAATTATTGCATAAAATTATAATACCTCCTACTCCATATCTGATGAATGGCTGCAGGTATGACTCGAACTGAGGCCCTTGACTGTTGAAAACTGTGACTGTAAAAACTGAGGCTACCAAAAAGTACCACTTCAAAGAAAGGATGTTCTGATAGTCATCAGATCCCTTTCAGCAACTGTTCCACTTTGCATTCTGCCCACAGGAAATGTGTATTTTTAAAAAAGGAGTGACAAAGATCAGCATAAACAAAGTTGCCTAATCCCTAATAAAAGGACTGTCAAAAAATAAAGATATACCAATAAAAGTAAAGAAAAAAAATGTTGCAGGGTTGATGCCATCATTTGCTTGCATAACACCACCACTACAAGTCTGCATACGTACTTTGCCTTTGCAACGGAAATGCTGGACTGCAGCCCTTGGAAATGTAGTTTCACGTGAACTAGGAAGTAATATACCCTACCGAGCTGGCATGTAGCTACCAAACAGGAACCCATGGCTTTGGGTCCTAGCTGTATTTCTGTTTTGCTGTCTGACCTTGGGTAGGTTTGTTAAGAGGAGAGTCAGTGGGCCTTACTGCACCAGCTCTTCTGAATTTACTTCCTTTTTGTCTCCTTGTCTGTTAAAGGCTAATGAAGCTCAGAGGAACCCATGGGACCTCCTCATTAGAGGGGCTGCATTCTTAAAGGCAAAGAAAGCCTTGTACATAAATTATGTGTGCTAATATACTGTTCATCCCACACTCCCCATGACATCCATAATCACCCAGCAGGACTCGGTGCATGTTTCAAGTGAACA
The DNA here is from genome assembly GCF_037038585.1 of Patagioenas fasciata. Taxonomy (NCBI): domain Eukaryota; kingdom Metazoa; phylum Chordata; class Aves; order Columbiformes; family Columbidae; genus Patagioenas; species Patagioenas fasciata. The sequence goes on along the minus strand of NC_092560.1, from coordinate 63,620,425 downwards.
TGAGCCACCCTAGTTTAAATCAACCTGTCCAGTCACTTTGCACTATCTCAGTATTGACGCTCACCCCATCATGCTGCATGACAGTGAACAGCTGACAGAATAAATCAGTGATCCTGGACATGACAAGAACTCACTTGACCTTGCTTGACTTGACCTATAATATCTTGTTGGCGCGAGAGGACAGTAGGCTTTCTCTAGTAAAGTAATCATATCCTCACTAATTTTCCTTCATCCTATTCAGAGCATGGTGTTGTGTGTGCACGGAGTGAGGGGATTTGTGAGGGAGGAAATACTTTTTCCTTCTTGAAGATTATTCTAGGAAACCACAATATAAATCTTTATTCAGTAGAGAAGTATTTGTCCCATGAAAAATGTTAATAAAAAAAATCTTGTATAAACTGAATTGGAGAGAGAGTGAGAAAGGTCCAGTGCTTTATTCCTAAACCTGATCATTATTTTGTGCTGAAGAGACTGGAGAACTGTAAATTTTAATGAATATATTTCTACAAGTTGTCACAGGTTGTTAACTTTGCATGATAATCAGAAAAGAATAACAACCATCTACTGCAGGAAGACTAGAAAACAGGACAAATTTCTCAAACTTACACACTACAGCTCTTCCTCTTTGCATTGGAAATCTGACTCAACCAACCATGTGTATGTGGGGAAGCACTGAAAACCTAAAGGTACTAATGAGGTCTTTGCTCATATAAGCTTCCCTATGCCAGAATGAAGGTTATTGGGAGACTTAGTGAGCTAAACCACCAGGCATCTCTTTCTACATTTCAACTGGCAGATATCAGATAGATGAAAGGGATGCTAATGAAGGCTGGTTGGGTAGTATTATGGTAGATGAAAGAAGTAGTATTGCACATCACAAATTGATTTGTATTTTCCCACACCATTTTGCTCTATTTCAAGTAAAGTTCTTACAATTGCAATAGTGGCAAAAATTTATACTAATTATTACTCTAGGTGATGCGATGTCATCAACGTGCTAGGCCCTGGAGAATCGAAAATCTTACAGTAATATAAAATATACTTCATTTTAGCTGCTGCAACTCTTACAAGTCTATTCAGACTGATACATTACATGTTTAATTTATTGTGCTGTTTTCATTGTTCTGTCAAAACAGTTTTTATTTTAATGGAAGCTTTTGTGATTTCTGAAAGAATTTAGTGATAATATAACCAGAAAGATTATTTCCCCACCCTGATTACCAGTGAATTATAAAATAATGGATACCATTAATTTTTACACAGAAATTTCTTACTGAGGTTCATGACCTGCTGGACTTAGCTCCCAAATGTTTGAACTGATGGTACTCATATGTTTTATGTATAAAAATTTGGCATAGATTCTTCCCTTTGTTTCTAAGCTTTGTATGCTCATGGTCATGCAAAAAGTTTTTCCTTTATATTATAGGTATATTTATAGTCTATTTGCTCTTTAGTAATCCTGCCAACATATATGAATATTTGACATAGTCTATTTAAGTTTGAGTCACACAAGCACCTACATTTTCTGGAAATAAGATACAGTGTCAAAGTACTTTGACACAAGGTCAGTCCTCACTTTTCTGAAGTGAGCCACAACTGCACAAGAGTGATTTTAGTTACCCATGCCATTCTGAGAAATCCGTTCCTGCTTTTGAAGAATGAACTGTTTAGTTTCATCCAGGGTGAGAGAAGTATTGCAACTTCTATAAAAGTCATGTACACAGAGAACATCACCTGTTACCTTGTCTAAAACTTATAGGGGTAAAGGCAATATTCATTAAATAGATTATATCAAGATAACAGCAAAATCTTACAGTTTCAGGGTTCTGATTTTCTTTAAGAGATTTATTCATGCAATACTTTTTTTTTTTTTTACTTGAGGTGTTCAGGTTTTATCCCAGGATATCAGCTTAGTGCTGCAGCAGAGAGAATGATAGACTCTAAGTGAGTTTTCTGCCGACAAGCCTCCAGCAGCCCCAATGAAGTTGCACTTGTTTACATGAACTGAAAATTTGGCTCAGTGCCTGGGTGTGTGATAAAAGTTATCTACCTGCTCCTACTTTTTTCGAATAGAGACATCCTGTGCGTATCTTGGCTTTCTTCTTTCATTCCATTTAAGTCGGAGGGGGCCTCCAGATAAGGAAAGCCTAGCAGATATAAATAGTGGAAAGCATTAAACTGATATGACTTTAGCAGGAAGCTGCTTTAAAAAGCAGTACTTGGAAATTTTTTCATAATGGCATAAGGATTGAACAACAACAAAAGTGGCTCTTCTACCCAGAACAGATGCAGATGTCTTTAGTTGTAACCATTCATTTGCCTAACTCTTGTAAGTCTGTTTTGGAAAGATGTACTTTCATGTTTGTGCCATTTAATGGAAAACTACAAAACCTTTGTCTCCTGGAAAGATTATCTCTTTTCTCAACCATAGTGTCACATGTTGGGGGCAGGGAGCACTCTCTAGATGACAGCTCTGCCTAAAAGCTTCTTGTGTCTGTGCCCCAGCTGTCTAACAGCCTGTTTTTCTAGCATGCACCCAAGTTTTCAGGAATTCACCAGCATTTTCCATTTGGGCTTGATATTGCAAGGACGTCTTCCTTCTTCACATTCTGCCACTGGTTTTCATTTCAATTTTTTTTTCTTTTTTTTTTTTTTTTAATACTCAGAGGCTGCAGTCTCTCTCTCTGGGAAGTCAGAGCCCTGATTTGTGATCAGTGTGGAGCTGGGAGCTGTGTGCCCTGTGCTTTTCTGCTACATGTCAGGGAACATATTTTGCTGAATTCCATTTCAATGCAACTTGTTTTGGAATTATCCATTTGAGATTTCTGTGGAGCTTCTTGAATTACTCATTTATAGCAATGCTGTAGGGTGTAAATCATTATTCATTTTCCAGATTTTTTTTTCCAGTGAGGCAACATTTACAGATTTAAAGTAGTATTTTCAGATGCAAAAAAAGTCTCTTGGTAATCCAGTTCCATGCCTTAAGACTTTTAGAGAAAACTTTTTTTGAATTATTCAGGTCTACTGGGAGTTCTTAGTTTCTGCCATGTAATTTGAATCTCAGTATTTTCCTTCTGAGCCTAAATACTATTATCTGTTACATTATACCAATTTTAACTGATTTTACAATAGGGAATTTGAGTGCAGGTGCTCAAAGCAAAAGGGAAAACTAGAAATATTATGTCACCATAGATACATGTTAGAGTTACATTTCAGAACTGTATTTGACCACTAATGTCCATGGACATAAGTTCTGATAGACATGAAATTCACATTCTTCAAAAAGACCACTATGCCCTTTTATTATTTATTCCAGGTTCAGGGACAATATTGACCAAAATTACTTTCACTGCTAAAAGAATACTTTTCACAAGAAGTGATATGTTTTAAGGACATCTGTTTAATGTCAAACATCACTGCTAAATGTGTGTTTCTTTTTAACTCAGAGCTTATGACAGGTTAGCTTTAACTCAACCCTGTTTTTTGTCATGAGCCCTGTTTCCTGTGTAAAAGGAATGGCAGTTACTGTACAGGTGTGTGTGTTGTGGCCAAAAGAGAAAACTGTAAAATTAGCAAGAGACAACTGAAAAAGGCCACTGTCTGTTTGAGTGGGTTGTCCCAAATCATCAATACATAGTATTTTTTTATACAATAGGACAAAACCCGGAGAGAGCGGAGCTGGTTTCTGGTAGGTGAAACCTGAGTTACAGGTAGAAAGATCTTTGCAAGGATGGTGTAGCTGATGTTTGAAAGAGGCAAGTGAAAGCTCATAGTGGTCCAGGATGATAGCAGGGGAAAGCTGGTCATTGGAAATAAGGTCTTATGAAGTGCTAAAACTGTCCATTTTCATTGTACACACCCGCAGCAGTGAGAACTGCTACCAGAGTCACCATTAAAGTTAGGATTTCCTGGGGAAACTAAAGAAATCCAGTTCACATAATTCAAGACATCTGCAGTGAGGGAGCTCTGCTGGGAGGCAGGAGACGGTCTCCCAGCCAGTGTAGGAGCTCATGTGCCCACGTACCTCTCCCTGGGCAGGCGCTACCGGCGCCAGGGCATGATGTATGCGCAAATGCCGACACCTCTTGAGCATCCTGGCTGGGTTTTAGAAAGAAAACAGAAGCCTGACAAGGGCTGCCTGCTGGCGGGATGGAGCAGGGTCAGGCTCTATTTGGAGCTCTGACACGGGCGGATGCCATAGCTCTGGAGAGGGGACAAGAATTCGGCCACGCTCCTGCAATTAGCATTTCCAGCTCCAAGTGGCTCCCGCTCTACATGTGCTTTCTTGGATGGTCCTTCTGAGAGGTCTAACTTTGCATGTGCTCAATGGGGGCAGGCTTAGCACCCAGCTCTGGGTTTTGAATTTCGCAGAAGGAGCCAGATGCTTAGCGTCCAGGTATTCAGTGCCTAATCTGAAGGGGTTAACTGTATTATTGGATCTACCTGCAAGAATTTGGCCTTGAGGATCACAGCTCCAATTAAACATTGTAGGAAATGGAAAACCCCACCCTGGCCCCTGCATGCTTTTTAAAATAGTTATATAGATAGGTCTGTGGCGAGTCTTTGTGCAGGCATGCGTGGGGATTCCAATGATAAGCCCCCGGCAAGCTGTATGCATCAAGCAATAGGTTCTGCTTTGGAATGCCATGGGCAAATTTTATGGCATGCTGCAACCTCCTCTTCCCCACTGGACATGTTTTCTCCATTTGCTTTTGATTTTGATTTGACTAAGAACTGTGTTGCAGAACAGAGAAGTAAATGCTGCTTAAATTAGTCTCTACTTTAAACTTTGTGAATGAGTTTCATGTTGTGATTATATACTCCTTCATACTCTGAAAATGAATTTAATGAGACTTTCTCCTGAGAGCTGAGGGATTGGCCTGACAGAAAGTGACTTTAACAGAGGGGAAAGAAGAGGAAAGACTTGAAATCACTGCATGGCTTTCTGCTCATCCACCTACACATGGAACAACTCTAGAAATGAGAGTCAGTCAAATTGCACCTAATTTCTGCACTTAATGCAACATTGTTTTCTACCTGCCACCAGGGCATTTAGCACTGGGTTTTCTGTAATCTCCATCCCAAGCTGACTGAAGTGAAGGGAAAGTGTTGCCTGAGGCCTTTTCCAAGGTTCAGTGTCAACAGAAATAAAATCTACGTCCTATTGCTGGGAGGAAAAGAGCTGGGTTTTGCTACAGTAAACCCACACACTTGTGAAGGATGGTGACAAGATGCCATTCCTGTTCAGGAGGGTAAACATCCATGTGGTGTTTTTTTAACACACAGTGAGGTGTTAAACAATGTTCCGCTGAACCTGCATCATGCAGGAATCCTCCAGTCCCTCACTAGGGCCTGACACCAGGTGTGGCAACACTGCCCGAGACCCCTTCCGGGGCCACTCTCTGGGGCCCACAGCCTGCCTAGTTTAGCACTAACATGTGGTGCTGGTGAGCAGCCACATGTAGGGCTCTGTGCAAGCACAGCTTACTCCCTTTTGCATCAGGCTTGGGTAACCTTGGCTACAGTACATCAGAAGTGACATGGTAGTCCTGGGGATGGACATCTTGGGACACCTGCAGGCCTCCTTCTTCCTTCCCCATTTATGTCCTGCTCACTTGTGGTGCTGATAAGGGTATGTCCCACTTAAGGACATCACACTCAATGCAAAATCTACTGCCAAGGTTGGATCAGGCTGTTCAGCAAGTGCTCTCCTCAAAAGAAAGATGCTCCAGAGTTACAGGTTTAGCTTAATGCAAAACAGTATTTAATTAAGTGTTTTGAAACAGTATTGGGATCAATGTTTTCTAGAAACCATGTTAAGGCTTGTAGATGTGATATAATGGATAGCACAGGAGTTTCAGTCTGAGACCTTCCAACCCCAAACAAGGAAGATGTGTGTGAGGATACATCAGACTTGAGGCTGATGAACTGTCTGTCTTGTTTTCTTGGCCAGGTCACCTGGGTCTCATTAGCTGTAGTCCAGGGCTATAAAAGGCTTGTGTGTCTTTATGGGCCAAAGAGGCAGTCTGTGAGACAGTATTCCAGGTGGAAGCATATTATACCAAAACGTAACAGCATTAGAATGTACTTGGTATTATTTTCCATGCCTCTTTTTATGCCTCCTAACATTTTCTTCAGTTGGATAAATGTTATTTGTGAAGCTCAGTTCAATGTTTTTCAGGTTATAGCTTCACTGGACAACGCAATGAGTATTCAGAGGTCCTTGGACTACTGTGTTTCTAAGATGCTGTGTAGCTTCACAAGCACTGGATTTTTATAAGTCTAATAAACTCTACTTATTTACTAGGTCTAATTATGGATCATGAACTAGCTGGATGACAGAGCTCAGAGGTTTGTGATCGTTAGTGCAGAGTCTGCTTGGAGGTCTGTAGTCAGTGGGGTTCCCCAGGGATCACTACTAGGTCCAGTCCTGTTCAACCTGTTCATCAATGACCTGGATGAGGAGGCTGAGTGCACCCTCAGCAAGTTTGCTGAGGATAACAAGCTGGGAGGAAGGGCTGACACACCAGAAGGCTGTGCTGCCATCCAGAGAGACCTGGACGGGCTGGAGGACTGGGCAGGGAAGAACCTAATGAAATTCAACAAGGGCAAGAGTAGGGTACTGCACCTGGGGAGGAATAACCCCAGGCACCAGTTCAGATCAGGGGTGGACCTGCTGGAAAGCAGCTCTGCAGAGAAGGGCTTGGGAGTTCTGTTCGACAACAGGTTGACCATGAGTAAACAATGTGTCCTTGTGGCCAAGAAGGCCAATGGTACCTGACGTGCATTCAGAAAGATGTGACCAGCAGGTCAAGGGAGGTTGTCCGCCCCCTCTACTCTGCCCTTGTGAGGTCGCATCTGGAGTACTGCGTCCAGTTCTGGGCTCCCAGTTTAAGAAGGACAAGGAATTACTGGAGAGAGTTCAGTGGTGAGCTTACAAAGATGATTAGGGATCTGGAGCATCTTTCTTTTCAGGAGAGACTGTGAGAGCTGGGTCTGTTCAACCTGGAGAAGAGAAGGCTGAGAGGGGATCTCATCGATGTTTATAAATATCTCAAGGTCGGATGTTAGGAGAATGGAACAAGACTCCTTTCAGTGGTGCCCAACGATAGGATGAGGGGCAACAGACCGAGACTGAAGAATAGAAGGTTCCACCTGTATATAAAGAAAAACTTCTACACCTTTAGGGTGCCACAGCACTGGAACAGGCTGCCCAGAGAGGCTGTGGAGTCTCCGTCTCTGGAGAGATTAAAAACCCACCTGGACACATTCCTGTGCAACCTACTCTAGGTTTACCTGCTTTAGCAGGTGGGTTGGACTAGATGATCTCCAGAGGCCCCTTCCAATGCCAACTATTCTGTGATTCTGTGATTATTCACAATGAATTTTGTACCATCAAGTTCTGCTTTGAACCATAATGTGGTAGGTGCACCACCCCTCACCACGCCCCAAAAATACGAGAACATTCTAGACCCACTATGGTATGATGACTATGGTCATACGCATGCCTCTTGGTCAACAGACAGAGCCCTTGGCCAATGAAACACCTCAGCTGAGAGAAGGTTCTAGACCTCTGACCATATATGACCACAGCTCAGATTCAACTACGGTATAAATGGATCCTGCTGGAGACCCCATTTTGAGTTGGTCTTCTCATAGGAATGGGTCTGCAGCTGGAGACTCTCTCCTTAGGTAGAGATGTCACCTAAGGAAACTCCTTGAGTTAGAGACCTTCATCTTATATAGGTGATTACGAATTTTAAATTATTGTTCTGGAGTTTGGAGATGCCCTGTGTCAGCTGTGTAATGATTGGATTCCCCTTTGTATCTTGACCCTGTGGTTTACTAAATGTTTGTTAGAGCATAAAGTAATTTTGATTAAGAGCATATTTTATTCTTGGTTTATCAACGGCTAAATAATTTTGGTTGGAAGAGCAAAAATAAATTCCCCTTTTTGAGTTTGCTTTCTGCCTGAGTTGATTATTTTCTGTGCCTCCATGACACATAGTCACTATTTTCCTCACATTTAACTCTGTTCCCTATTTTGCATTATATTGCATTTACAACCACTGATATTCATCTGGTGCTCTGCTGTTCCTTATAAGCCTTACTCATCTTCCCCAGGCTTGACGAGCTAGGATGTTATTTCACATTCCAATGTTGCCACCTTGGTATTGTTTTCCTTTGTCTCTGTGTGCACCCATTTATACCTCTGAAAATGTTACAATTTATGGGGTATCCACTATCAATTCTTTTCTCTGTCACTCCTTGTACTGTGACTTTAAGCCATTTTTTAATCCGAATTAGAGATTCCTCCCCATCCAGTGAGTAATTAAACTTTGAGGAGATGGGGTGGAGATTTTTTTCCCCGTCTTATGTATTCTGTGTCTGTACTTTTCCAAACAAAGACATATTAGAAAAATGTAGAAGAAAGAAGTAGTATCTTCCTTGGTTTTGATTTCTTCTGAAAATTCCCATTTCCTTGCTGTGCTGTAGCGAACTTCAGGCTGAGGAATAAGTTGGGGACTGACAGAGGAAGCCATATGTTTTCCTTTGTCATTTACCAAACTGTACAAAGGTATCAGGAAAAATCCTGAAAGGAGCTTGTGCACCTTGAACAGAAGCTTGTTGACTTGACTTAGTGTTGGGTTATTCTGGTTGTTTCTTAGGTGCCCTCAACACTTGCTCTCTGCTGAGGTTGGGCCTATCCTTGGAGGAGACATGGTGAAGGTGCTTCACAGAATGAACTGGCTGAACCTCACATGCTCTTTCCAATGGGAGCAATAGCACTGAGGGATACATCCTTTGGGTTTTCATTTCAGTGCTGCCCCACCCATTTTCAGTAGGATTGTGAAATTAAACATTTTCTTTACTTGAATGACATTGTTTGACCATAATGAAGTCAGCATATAATAGAGTCTTTCGTTATCCTCAGGCACAGGAGTATATGAATGCAAGACCGACAAGAGAGACAGGTTGCATCATTGACTCCTGTCTTCCTCAGGGTTGGGGAACCACATCTGAGGTGGTTAGTCCAGAAAAACTTTTACTCCATGTGCCTCAATCTATCAGAGACCACAAAGCACACAACCTCTACTGAATTTAGATCTGGTAAGACAATAAAATCAGTAGTGCTAACGTATTTTAATACCTTGGTCTATAGTATTTTTTTTACATGACGAATCTCCGATATGTTGAAGATTGAAGGGAAAAGAATATAGATGTCAAATTTTATAGTAGAGGGGAAAGCAGTTCTTTCCTGACCACTTCAGGCAGCCAGCAGAAGCCGCAAATAAATGCCATGGTATAAGTATGCATCACAAAACAAAGACGATGAAGAAGTGAAGGTGGTATCTTCTTTCTGCTCTCCTTGCTGTTAGCATACCAACAAAGTAACCACACAAGGACTCATGACTAAAACTTAAAATGATACTACTATTTTCCAAAATTAGTGTTTATTTATTTTTGTCTTTTCTTATTGTCTTTTTGTCTCTCCTACAACAGTGAGTCCAACAGTTGTAACACAGTGTACAGAAAATAGAGGACAGAAGGATGATTTGGTTTCAGCCATTTTAGAGGGTGTTACAGAAACTTTAGTGAGTTTTACTTTTTTGTTGTTGTTTTGTTTTTAAATTTAAAATGAATTACCAATCAGGTAGCTATATTTTTAGGTTGCATAATGTGGATGCTTGTCTCTGTCATATTCCTTGCAAGATCTGAAATCTTCAGTCACTCATCCATCTCCCATGTTAGACCGGTTATTCCTTATGTAACATCTGGAGAATGATTTACTTAGAGATGCTCTTACTTATTCATATGTAAAACATTGGTGGAATGCTTTCCATTTGAAAACAAAACTTCTGAAAGTTTAGCATTCATGGTGTGACTCATAACACAATATAGTTATTGAGTTGCCATTTAGATTTATTTCCTAAAGTTGCACAGAGGGAACTCTCTAGATCTTGCTTCACTAGGTTTAACTGCACCACAGATACAATTGCTTAAACTGTTTTGCTAATGTTTTGTCTTGAGCTGTAGTTTACCTTGGTTTTTTATTTTTAAATGATGTAGGACTTACAAGTTCAAAAAACGTGGATCTCACAAGTTTGTGGAAACTCAGCCTGATCAAAAAAGATATTTGCTGACACCCTAGCATCACACATTCAGTGGTTACTGTGATGTTAAGGAATGCTTTAAATCTTTGTTGCCAACACAAAATCATGAGAATTGTACTCATTTGCAGCAGATTTTTTGTTGGCCTGCTGTATAATGATCAAATCTGAGCATAAAAGCCTCAGTAATGACAGTACTCCAGAAATACTGCAGAAAAGGAAAGAATCTCATTAACTTCAGTGAGGTTTTGATTAGGATCTGTATCCATTCCAGTCTTTAGACACAAACATAAAATCGTCAGTAACAACCTCTGGACTACTGATCCACGTCTGTAGAGGACATGTTTTGGAGGGAAATTCAGGAAATAACTTGGCTACAACATTCATACCTTATTTCTATAGAAGATATATGTAATAAAGTAACACACTCATTCACAAAGATGTTTTTTGTGTATGAAATTTCAGCCCCAGTCATCAGAAAGTCCAGATTTTTAAGGTGGAGCCAGTATATATGACAGTAGAAAGTCACTTGTGTTGCAGAACAGTGAAAGTCAGGGCTTTGAAATGTGCTGCAGTTTTAAGATACTAATTCTGGGCATAACTCCAGATACTTTTGGAGTATGTAGAAAGGAAGCCTTTTGACTTTATTTTTGTAATGATACTGGCAAAAGGAGATGCTAGGGCAGTAAAAATGAAAATTTCTGTTGTTGTAATAGTCAGGAATTAAAGAATGCTTTGAAATACAATTTCATAATTAAAAAGGAATAACGATTTTGCACTCTACCTCTCACAGAATCACAGAATGTTAGGGATTGGAAGGGACCCCAAAAGATCATCTAGTCCAATCCCCCTGCCAGAGCAGGAACACCTAGATGAGGTTACACAGGAAGGCATCCAGGCGGGTTTTGAATGTCTCCAGAGAAGGAGACTCCACAACCTCCCTGGGCAGCCTGTTCCAGTGCTCTGTCACCTTCACTGAGAAGAAGTTTCTTCTCAAATTTAAGCAGAACCTCTTGTGTTCTAGTTTGAACCCATTACCCCTTGTCCTACTGCTGGAGCAGTTCCCTTCATTATAGGAGGTAAAACTGTCATAAGAGAATACAGAATCAGAACTAAAAAGTAACATAAAATGAGAATAGCCTCAGAGAAGCAGTCTCTACAAAAAGTTCCAACTTATTCACACTAAAGGGATAGCAGAACTGAACCTTATTTGTAGAAATCATGGTCAGTAAATGCACACATTTTCTCCTCTCATGTTTGCAAAGGCTAAGGTTTTTTCTCAATATGGCTCCAGCTGTCTCTGGGTAATACCAGGTATCTGCAAGAGCTTCATACATCTTGCTCGTGCTGCCCTGCAGAGTTCTGCAGCTACTGCAGAGACACCCCAGAGCCAACACTGGGCCAGATGCAGATGGAGTATAATTGCTGAGATAAAGCAGTGGGTTGCTGTGAACCAGCTCTAGCATATCAGAGTGGTGCTGCGGAAAGTTGGGGCTGGTTAAATCAGGAGCAGCATCATCCTGGGGTGGCGGGACTGAGCTTGCATCACTGGTGCTACACTTCACTGCAGGCCACACCGGTTTGGATCAACAGCAGTTCTGTATTTCATTATAGAGAGGAGAGATGCCATAACTTTGTGAATCCTAGGCCTGAGCATACTATCCCTGAGCAAGTGCATTAGTAGAAGGCTGTTGTAAACACTTGAGACCAAACAAAGAGCTTAATTTGTTAATAACTTGTTCAATTAGTCATCGCAGTTTCCTATGTCATATTAATTCTGAGGGAATCAATGGACCTGGAGACACCCAAGAAATTGCCCTGGTGTTACACATAGTGTTCTGAAGGCTTTGAGTGCAGAGATTTCAATTTACTTAGAGCGTCTCAAAGCCTTTTTAACTTAAAAAGATAAAAAAGAGATGGGAGGCAGCTAGATAACTTAGAAAGTAAAAGAAAGCCTTGTTTCAACCAGATTCCTTCTCCCTTAAACTGTGGAGGGGTTTATTTGTCTAAGGAAAGCTCCTGTTCAATAGTCTTTCAGATTCAACAGTTAATACCTTTCCATTTAGGGAAAAACAAGACATGAGTTGGGTTCTGTGGCTGGACCCAATGTTGCTCCTATCATTAAAATCTGATTCTGTTTCTGAAAACAAAGCAAGATAAGGAGACCAAAGATGCAGAAAAGAGCAGTAGAAACAGCAAACAGACTATGATTTCTGACCCTCAGATAAACAAAGCTACAGTCACTGCAAAACTTGGCAAGCTTACTAGCATCAGCCTGTTCACTGAACACTGCTTTTAGCTTCCTCTGAAGACATTGGATCACACCAGTACTTCATAAGACACACCATGGCCTATCTAAACTGGAGTTTTCTGAGGCAAATGGCTAAAAAAAATAGACATAGCAAGGGAAAGAAGATACGAAGGAGATGGTAGGGAAGAAGAGAAGTAGGCAGGGAAGATATGGCAACAGGAAGGGAAGAAGTATATCTGAGGTAATGTTTGGGGGTCTCCTGTTGCTGATGGAAGCTGTTATGCCCAGAGGTTCCTCTTCCTGCTGCTCAAACCATGTTTGAAGAAGTTCTGTGTCCTGGCATAGTTTGAGTTATTCTTTGATTCCAGAGACTCTTTTTTTGTAAGGTTTCTAAAGAGGTATAGTTTGAATAGTTCATAATTTCATTCATCAGCTGAGTATTAATTATTTCCAGTACTTCCTTTTAGGTCACTGGTTTCTGATTCCACTCTCATATTTTTTCAACAAACTTAATCTTGATGCCACTCTTGGATGGCATTGTCAGGCTATTATACTGTATTCAGTTTTTCTCACCTTTACTGGCCTTTACAAACAGTGCTCTGTAACACGCTGTCACAGATGAGTGATTTAGGGTCCTGCTTGCTGCAGAGCAGTATTTAGATCACTGAATGAAAAGTGTGACTTAACAGAATTCCATGGCAAAGTTCACTTTATTACTTACTGCATCGAGGAAATATGCCAAGGATAATTGGGTGAGAGTTGTTTTAGAGTGATTTATATAGAGACAGGAGATGCAAAAAGGTAGAGGGAGGCCCTTCTGTTCAGTCATGAGGTTCAGAATGGATCCCGCTTTGCTTTCTAAACTCCTTCTCAGAAAGAAATCTTGGTCAGTCTGGATCCAAACTTAGTCCCAGATTTGGTCAACAGTTTATGTCTAAGAGACACAGGGAGAAAAGGAAAACAGGTAAGGGATTATATGTGTTTATATCCAAAGGATTATATGTGCACACACAATTTTCATATCACTTGGCTAGGATTTCAAAGTTTCACCATTCTGCATCTCATCCTGCTTACCTCCCCTCTGTGGGTCTGGTGTCAGTGCACTCTGAAGTCTGGATCCCAGGACTCTTGAAGTAAACTCTCAGGCATCAACATTCATACAAATAAATAATTTAATTGAGAAGTATGGCAACAGGATTGGCTCAAGCTGGGTGCCTTCGCTGAAGTGCTGAGCTGAGCATAGAAATCCCCAGGTAATTATACTTTTATGAACTATTTAGCCACCCCTCACGCAATGATTCAGCCCAATAGTAGTCTCTAAGTCTGGGGTCTTCTTGCTTCTCGTTGGATTCTCTCACTGTCTTCAGATGGGCCGTTGTTTTGTTTAGCTGCTTTGATAGCACTGTTGATAGTTTGTAGCTGCTTTGTGCTGGCCTTGAGGGAATTATTTTGCTCAAGTTGGTCATGTTTTGCTCAAAAAAGTACAAACCAACAAACCAACCTAGCAGGTGTTGTTGATAAGTTGTAGCTGCTTTGTTTTCATTAAGTAGATACAAGTTTGGTTAATATGAGCAGAACTTCACAACACCCTGTTTTAGATTTCAGTAAATTTAGCTACTAAGAAACACTAAGCAGACAGCAAACTAAAAATCACAGGTCCTTATAATTCTATGTGATTAATTCTATTTAAAACATACTTATTGGAGCTAAACGACTAAAATAAAACTGAAATTGGGTTCATCCATTGATCTGTGATTTGTAAAAGATCATTGTACTACAGCCATACCTGCCTAGTAGAAAGAGCTCAATGTAGGCTCACCCAGGCTGTCATCCGTATAGAATAAAATGGTTGGCTCAAAGTCAAATCACATACAGCGGGCAAGGTCTGCACCAGACTCCTTGCACCCAAAACTTACCAGTGTTCAGTGTGTCGTTCTGCTTCCTTGTGAGTTTCCTAGAAGAGTTCCTGGCCCAGCCGCAGCTCAGACCTTTAGCTCCTTTGGTTTGGCTGAGGGATGTGGGGGATTGAGTCCATTCATCGCACAGCCTTAGTTAGGTTCTTATGGGATCCAATTGAAGTTTGCATGTATGCAAGGAGCTGGTGCCTGCGCTATCAACACTGCTGGTTTTCAAAAACAATGAGTTAATTTGTCAGAGTTATTCTGTATCCTAAGGATCTTTTGTCTCTAATGGCCAAAGTTCTGCCTGCCTGGCATCTTACTGGGTAAAAGCTTTGGTGCTTTCTTTCTTTGAAGATATGGGCGGTATATGGCCCAATATTTAGTAAAACCTTCGTGAGGCTGTGTTGCTTTTTAGTGACCTTGTTTTCCACCATAGCGAAGCCCAAGAATATCCATCTGATTTGATGTGCAGACTCTGCTCAGTTGTAGTGTCTTTGATTGTCCAGCATGTCTGTTGTACAATAGTCGCGTCCACCTCATTCCAGAGTGGATACTTTCATTCACTTTGCAAATTATAACTGCTTTGTTAAGGGTTATTTGTCAAAGGCTTCAATCATCTGGCTCTTAAGAGTTTTTGACTTTGATCCTAATGACAATCTAATTTGTGTTATGAACCCAGTTTGTTATCCTTTCTCCTCTTCACTTCTCTATATGAAACAGTTGTTTTTCATGTTTACAACACCCCCAAACTCTTCTATAGGTTGGCCCGTTTTCTACACTCTGTTTAAGAGGACATCTCTCATGTTTCATTTTTATAGGTCATGCAGAACTTGTATCATTTCTTAAGCATAGTTTCATAGTCTGCTCTGCCAGAAATAAATGAAAATTGATGAATACAAGTGCTTCAGAAGCTGCTGCTCTCTGAAGTCTGTCTTCTGTTGGACATCTCTGCTGGCAGATACAGAATGAAATGTTACAAATGCTTTCCAAAAGTTTTTCCTTTTGTGGAGATTGTTAACTTGATGGTCGTCATAATGGGAAGACAGAGGAACTGGAGGTGTGTCTAAGTGCAGTCTTATTTTCCCCATATAAGATATTTGGTGTGTAAAGGGGGATGTCTTTTTCCCCGCTCCTGTTATGGGATACTCAGTTACCCATCAGTGATGGTGAGAAATCTGCTTTATTATGTGTTCAATGTCTGTTCTTCAGGATAACAACAGCTTTTCTGTACATGTTCCAGACTGGTGTGCAGTGTAGAGATATGAAAGTAGCTTTGCACATGCCAGCTCAGGTACCGAAAGAGAACAAAAGATGGAAGTCTCCGTCAGATAATTAACTGATTTCTTTTTGGCTTGGACACAAGAAAGAAATCTCATAGATGTTATTTCTCACTCATTGATGTCTTAACTACTACAGTCACTGAGACCAGAGGGAAATCTTAACAAAGGAAAATAAGACAATCAAGAGAAGGTAATGTGGGTGTGTTTGTTATGAATGACTCATGGCAAGCTAAATTATGTGTTTGGTGGTTATCTTAATGAAGTAAAGAAATGCAGTGCAGTTTCTCTTTGCTTGTGTAAAGTTTTCCTCTGAAAAGCTCATGAATGATGCTACAGGTGTAGCTGCCGTAGTGAGACTCTAGACTTTTCTGACTAAGGTTAGTTAAACCAAACATAATCAGTAATTGCTATTTATTCAATAAATATTTATTATTTAATAATATATATGAATAATATATATGAATTAATAATATTATTTATTCAATAAATTCAGCTGATGTATGTGGAGCCTGTACTTGGGGGTGTTTCTCAGAACCTTCATTATTAATTTTTCATAACAGTAGTCTGAGAAGAGTCAGAAATTATTTGGAGAAGAGGGCTTAAAAATACTGTGTGAGTTATAACTGCAGGAAAAGACTGAAGTCAATCAAGTAAAGTTTCAAACGCAAACATAGCCTGTTTCACATAAGAAAGAATAAATATAGAATATGGGAAATCTTTCAGGACATGTATTTAATTCATAGAGAAGTATCTGGGGATTATAGTTGATGGTGATTTGAGTATGAGTTGGTAAACAGCACAGCACTAATGAAAAAAATAGCTACTATTGTATTTCATTGAAATACCAAGGGTATTGTATGTGAGGCAAGTGTTCTTAGCTTGCTGTAGTCAACACATGATTTGTAGTGCTCTGCTCAGTTCTGGGCAACATGTTTTAAAAAAGACCCAGACAAGCTGGAGAGAGATCAGAGGAGAGAGCTAATGTGATAGATGTTTTGGAAATGAAGACCTATGTGGAAAGAAGTGATAATATGTAATGCAGAGATGACTGTTTGGAACACAGGACCTCAATATCTCACATCAAAACAATCTTACAAGGAGAAGCAGCAACATTGTTCGTGTTAATCCAGGAGGATGGTAAAAGTAGTTTCGGCTCTTGAGAGAGCAGAAATTAAAATATAAAGTGAGCATGGAGGGCTTGATAGACAACTGGAACAAAGAAGACAGCTGCCAAGGGAGGGTACGAAACTGCTGTTGTGGGATGCATTTCCAGCTGTTATAACTGTTGATCCATCAAGGACAGCTTCTGGGCTTAAAAAATATTTCTCCAAAGATGCAGGTGACTATTACACAGTCTCCAGTTCCTGGCAGATCCTAAAACTGACTTGGCTTTCTCCTTTTTGTCCGGCACCTTTCATCCTTACCTCTCCTTCCGGCCTCAGGCGTGGCCCCAGCTGTTTTGCATCAGTGAAACACTTGACTGATTGAGTGACTTAAGTTCAACGAGTGGCATTAATGGAAGCCCTGGAACTACTTCTGGGTTAAAACCTGGATATGTGGGTCTGCTTAGAGATGTTGGGAAGCATTTGTAAAAGATTTCAAGTGCCTAAGGGAGTGAAAGAAGCATCCAGAGACTAAGGAAACTTTGGAACTAGTAGCAATACGGCTGTCCTGATGCAGTGTGTGTTACCTATGAGCCTTATAAGCAGTCTGATTAGTACCAGGTTTATGCTGTGCTGAGGACATGTCTGGTTTGAGGGTCCAAAATACGTTTTCTGCACATCTTTGCCTCATTTTGTGATACATGCTAGCATGTTTGGCTCTAATTTGGAGCTCTCTACCTCATTCTCTGTTGCACCATGTAGATGTAATCCCCGTTTTCCTGAAATGACTGAGAATTAAGAGCTTAACTATGTGCAGAATCTGTCTGTCCTGCAGCTGTTCTCCCATCCGTTACAGCCTGGTCTCAATGAAAGGGGGCTCCCTGTGGTTTATAACAAGGTATTGCCCTCACACTATAGGCCTTACGGATATGCAGTCATCTAAGGTTGCAGAGCACCTGTATTAGACTGTTTACATAATATAACCCAAGGAATAAAAATGACAGGACCAGGAACTGGATTTCTTCTGAATTGTAATATGTACAGAACTTGTCCTTTTGAAAATACTTAAAATATTGATAGATTAACCCTTACATCAGCACAGTTAGGCAGGGAAGTATTTTAAATGAACTCTCCCAAGTGGAGACAGTGTGATGAAATGGTTTAAGGAACTGCCAGCTTTCCAGAAGGTGTTTTGGCTCCCACAACTTGCATTTTTCCCTCAAAAATGCTGAACACTTGGATAAAAGGAAAATATTTAATAGGAAAAAAAACCCCAACAACTCACAAACGAACACAAAACCTATCACCACCACCAACAAAATCAAACAAACACCCTCCCCCCCCAAACCCAAACAGGGGATAAATGCTCATTTAATGCAAATCAGCACCATGAAGGAACAATAGTGCTGTTCTCTGTTGAGTATCTTGCTCTTTCTTAGAAGTATTGTTCCACAGAAATGTGTTGTTTTTCCCTTTTACAAGACTAGAACCTTTCTGTATCAGCAAACCCTAAACCTATATTTCTGACTTTTTTCCTAATTTTAATGGAACTGTAAAAGGTTTTTTTCAGATAAAACTTGGCCATCAGCAGCTGAGTGCAGGAAACACAAGGAAGTCTTAGGACATCTGAAAAAAGCAATTTGATGATTTTTAAGATAAAAGAGTACAAACAATAATAAAAGTCAAAGGCATTTTATGAGCACTTTTCATTAACATCTATAACTTCAAAGGATTTTGAGGAATTTTATTGTTCAAATTTCCAGGTCAGTGGTTAGGAGGGTGAATTATACTATGAATGAAATATTAAAAATAAAAATGAAAGGAAGGAATTATAGTAAAACATTCGCAGTCATTCATGTGCATGTGCAGACATATTTAAATTTACCCAGAAGTTTTGAGGTTTTTTGACCTGTTCGGAGTATTTGTAAATGCCAGCACTGGTGTAGTCTAAACACCATAAATTGTATTCTGTTCAGCTGCATTAAAGTCGCTTTACTGCTGCATTAACCAGCGAGCTCTGTTTGTTACTGCCAACAGTGCATTACTTTCTCTTGCTGCGTTTCACTTACACATTCAGAGATACGTTATTTTGCCAGTCAATTATGGTAAGTGTGTGGACTGCCTAAGGGTAGGAGAGACTTCACATTTGATTCCCTTTTCCCACTAACAATATGGTAAATGCAAATGATTACTTGTATTACTGCTATAATTTATTTTACTTGATTGCCAAGCTACTGTCAGAGACAAGATACAGAGATGAAAGAACTTTTGGTCTGAGTCCTGACCATTCTTTTGTCCAGAAAAAAATTAAAGGACAGTGAGATGCCCAGGACAAATGTGGCACATCCTACACTTGTAGTGCTTGTGTAAACTGAGTCTTTCCTTACCGTTCTCAGAATATATCTTGTGTGGACTGTACTTGGTCTTCACAAATGGCTCTTGTCACTGGGTGTGCTCCACACAGCTTGAGGCTCTGTTTGCCCTGGGAAGTGTGTTGTTGGGCGCTTTTTTGTTATCTCAACAGAGGATGCCAGCTTCTGTGGGAACAGTAATGACATGTGGCCTGCTCTGACCACATCCACTTTGCTTTGTGACTTGCTGACTGGTGCTGTAGCAAAGCTAATCGTGAGGTGAATTGGAGTGCCAGAACCTTATCTTTCCCTGCTGCCATGGAAGTGCTGCTCTGTTCCCCCTCAGCCCAGTTGTGCAATATGAAGCATAGTCTGCTCATGAGTTTGTTGTTTTTGTTTAATCTTGTGTTGCTCTTGTTCCTTGTCTCTTATCAGCTCGATATTTCCTCAGTAAAGCTTTTGGATCAGCTTGTGATTTCGGCACTCAGTGAATTCCTAGGTAAAGCCTGGAACAGCAGATTGCTGTAGCGGAAAGATCTGCAATTGCTAGTATGGCTCCTTGTGGCCATGAGGACATTGGTGGTAATTTGGACACTTTTACACCTACCTTCAAAGGGCACTTCTTCATACAGTCTGAGCTTGTGGTAGGCCATAAACGTATCTTAGCTTCTCAATGTCCTAACTCCTGAGCTTTGTACATTTGTACTTCAGGCCCAGGAATCATCACCTAAGGATGGTTTTATGCTTACCTGTTTGGAAGATATCCTGCTGTATTATCACATATGACACTGAGACAGATAGCCAAGACTTTAGGCTTTAAGGGTTTTAGAACAACCTCATTTGTTTCAAGCCATCATATTAGATGTGGTGGGAAAAATCCTGTTATGCACACTTACACAGTTGCCATGCAGTCATCTCAAAATCTTTTATAGTTGGCTTAAATCGAGCAGTTTGAATAAGCCGCAACCTTTATGAAGAAAGTTATCCATACATAAATGAAATGATAATAATAACCGTTTTTATGCAGGGTTTTATTTTGCATTGTAGTCACTGGCTGGCAAAACTGATCTCTGCTTCCCAATAAACTTTTCGTTCTTTTTTTTTTTTTTTTGGTTGCATTTCAGTCAGTATCCCCATTCAGTTTGGAGATTTTGTACTGATGATAATTAGTTTCAACTCATACTTACTAACAGGCATTTCTCCAAATCAGTGAAAATAAACAGAAGTATAATAACATTTTTTAAAGGGTGCATTGTTTTTGTTTTTAGAAGGCCAGAAAACAAAACACAAATGCCAAAATATGGCAAGATATCAAATGTGTAAAATCAATACTGTAAAGAAGACATCAGGAAAACACAGCAGTGTTTTTAGCATCAGCTATCTGACTGCTAAGGATTATACCTTTTGCATGAAGATCTTCTGATGGGTAGAAAAAGAAAAATCCTTCCATGACAGGGACTGTAGCTGACAGCCTAAAGCTTTTGTAGTGAGAACTGAGAAAAGTTCTGGATGTTAATAGAAGCTTTTACTGATAATGGCTTGAAGTTCATGAATACCAGAAGTATGTTATTTCTGGTGTAAGGTTAAAAAGAGCATAATATGGTATTCATTAAACTGTACAGCCAAAAATAACATCTGTCTCTCATGAATAAGGGATATGGTCTCATTTTATATCTCTTCATATTTGAAAACAGTATTTTGCTAGAAAAATTAGAGATTTTGTACTCTTTAAAAAAATCACAGAAATATGATCACACCATTTTAGCACGAAGTGATAAAAATATACACATGTTGGTTGAACTTGATTATAATAACTTTGGAAACTCTACTCATGATTTTCACTGCCCAAGCAAGCCTTTGTTTGATTTTTCTGGTAGGCCACATGGATATTTGCCGCATACACCAGGGATGGAAGTGGGTCTTTAATCACTAATCTCTTTGGGTACTCTGGAACACAGTTCATTCATGAAGACAGAATGTTCAGGCTGCCACTGTAATAGCCTGAGTCTGTACAGAACCAAATGACTTGGGAAAGTTCTCAACACCTTTAGGTTCCTCTGGTTTAGCTCTTGGGACATGATCACCATCACTGGTGTTTCTTTGCGAAATTCACATGTTTTGGTTGCCTAGAAATTATTCATACATTCATCTAGAATTCAGCAATTGAATGGGTGTTACTTATCTTCAGCCTGATTTTCGTTTTGATTTCACACAAATATTTTTGGTTTTGAATAAGACTTTGTAAGCTCTATAGCAGGTCCATGACATAGATCAGAGAACTTGGCTGACAAAGGAAAAAGATGACCGTTAAAGAACAGTCTTTATCTTGATTTGTTAGTCTGTTCTTTCTTTCTTTCTTTCTTTCTTTCTTTCTTTCTTTCTTTCTTTCTTTCTTTCTTTCTTTCTTTCTTTCTTTCTTTCTTTCTTTCTTTCTTTCTTTCTTTCTTTCTTTCTTTCTTTCTTTCTTTCTTTCTTTCTTTCTTTCTTTCTTTCTTTCTTTCTTTCTTTCTTTCTTTCTTTCTTTCTTTCTTTCTTTCTTTCTTTCTTTCTTTCTTTCTTTCTTTCTTTCTTTTTATTTTTTTTTCTCTTTCCCCAATAAGAATTTAATTATCCAGAGGTGGTTTGAATGTAAATGTAACAAAACAAGTTTGTGAGTGGATAGCAATTCTGTAATCTCACTTTCCATTTGGTGATGAAGTGTTGTTATTTAAAACGCTTAGCCAAAATGGAGCATTGGAGCCACATTCAATCTTGAAAATTCATCTTCATTCAGGAGGAATCTCAAATATGTCAGGAAGCAGTCAAAATTTTCTTGTTCATACACTGCAATCCTTATGACTCAAATGAAATGAGTTCAGAAATGTGCAGTGCTGAGGAACCACTGAGGGCAACGTGAAGCTCGTTGGGTTTGTGTTGTGGTGCCTGCCTTTTAGCCATTGCCCCGAATGACAAAATACACAGTCCCAGTGTAGTCAGGGAGGGGTGCCTGCCCAGCGCCCAAGGAAAGGAGAGGAACGTTAACCCAGGACACTATGCAAGTGGCTGATCAGAGACGCCGAGGATGTGGGAAGACTTTCATCCTACTCTGTCTCTTGAAGAAGCTTAGGCAGCTAACTCCAAAGGAAAGTGCTTGTGTTTCTTCTTGGCATTTGCAGCCATGAATCCTTTCCTGCAAGTAGGTGGGTGGCCAAGCCCTTCTCCCATAGAGTGCAGCTGTAATAGGAGGAGGGGAAGAAGCGTGTGGTGCATTTGCACTTCTGGCAAACAGCTTGGTCAGCAGAGATCTGTCTGAAATAAAGGAGGGTTATGTTCAAGCTCCTACTCCAGTGAATATTTAATTATCTATGCAAAAATAGGTCATTATCTAGCTTTAGTCTGGTGTTCTTTCAGTTCAGCAAACCATCCCAAATCAGTTGTTCACACAATTCTCATTCACTCCAGTATCACAACAGCTTCAACAGGAGAGACAGCATTCCTTCAAATGCTCAATAGCCTGGTAGTTAAAACTTTTTCTTTGAAAACTGTCTTCAGATCTCTGCTTCAATTTGTACCTTACCTGGCCTTGAACTTGATTCATTTACATCTGAATACTTTAGTACTTTACTTACAGAGCACTTTGATCTATCCCACAGCTTTAGGCTTCTAAATAAAAATAAAAAGGTTATTTTGGCATGAAGTCAGTCATTTTGTGAATGGTAAGGAGTACTTACAGTACTCTTTCTTCCTTAAAATACAGAGAACACCTAATGCATGAAATTTTAAACTGTGATTTAAATCTGGGGCAGGAATTGAGCTGCACAGTCCAATCATGATCTCTGCAGCTATGTGGATGGCTAGCAGCAAAACTGGATTTACCTAAGAGTTGTTTTGGTGAAAAATTTAGGGTGAAGTGTAGACTGGCCAGGACAGACATGCATCTCTTCCACACTCTGTTGTGGTAGTTGATACGATTCGTGCCCTGGAACAGCGTAGTTGCAGCAACAGGACTGTCTGCTTGAGCAAAGCTTACCTGTAGAGGTAAGCAGAGCTCTGAAAACTTAAATTTTACATGTAGGTACCCATCTCTAAGTCTTTCGAATGTGAATGTGAATGTGTTATATTGTAGTGTTCCTGTTGATTCTGAGCAATTTCTTTAAGGATGTCAGAGTAGGATTTCGTGTTATTAATATTCAAGATCTAGAATGCATAGTCAAGCAGTAGGAACTTATTACATGCTACAAAAGCAGAAAAAACCTCTCTGCACCAAAGAAATGCGAAATTTAAATACAGGATGAAAACAAAGAGAAAGTTGGTAATTATGGTCCGACCACTCTAGTTGGCCTAAGTTGTATTGGTGTATTAGAAGGGGGGTGGTTAGTAGGTCGAGAGACGTTCTCCTTTCCCTCTACTCTGCCCTGGTGAGACCACACCTGGAATATTGTGTCCAGTTCTGGGTCCCTCAGTTCAAGAAGGACAGGGAATTGCTGGAGAGGGTCCACCACAGGGCAACAAAGATGATGAAGAAAGTGGAACATCTCTCTTATGAGGAAAGGCTGAGGGAGCTGGGTCTCTTTAGCTTGGAGAAGAGGAGACTGAGGGGTGACCTTGTTAATGTTTACAAATATAAAAAGGGAGAGTGTTACGAGGATGGAGCCAGGCTCTTCTCTGTGACAGCCAATGATAGGACAAGGGGTAATGGGTTCAAACTGGAACACAAGAGGTTCCACTTAAATATGAGAAGAAACTTCTTCTCAGTGAGGGTATCAGAACACTGTAACAGGCTGCCCAGGAGGGTTGTGGAGTCTCCTTCTCTGGAGATATTCAAAACCTGCCTGGACACATTTCTGTGTAACCTCATCTAGGTGTTCCTGCTCTGGCAGGGTGATTGGACGAGATGATCCTTTGAGATCCCTTCCATTCCCTAATTTTGTGTGATTCTGTAATTTTGTGGGAACATGCAGTGAACTGAGGTAGGAGAAATGACTTATTTGTCTGGTACTTGCAGTGTGTGTGAGATGTACTATTGCGGTTAGCCCAGAAACATTAGAAATGTTAACGAGCAAAACATGCTGTTTGACAATCTGGGTGATTTGGAGATGTCTTGATAGTGAAAGAAATGGTACCTAATGGATATTAAAGGAAATTTTCAGTATGGATCTCCTGTGGTCTTGTTCCATTTGTCTCAATATTTAACCATGCAGAACTAACAAGATTAGAAGTGGTTGCATAGCATCTTATCTAAGGTGACTCTGCAGTACGTATCAGGTTATTGCCTTAGTACTGTTTTCACTTTTGAGACTTACGATAGGTTTCATTGAAGGCAGTGTATTGTGCAGGAAGCTAATAAGAAATACCATAATGTAGAGTACATTGAATGCCTTGGGATTAGAACTCCCAGTTCAAGAGGATAGGGCCAGTGTTTCCCACCACTTTATTAATACGTTAAATCAGAGTCCTCTAATCAAATCCATATCAGCTGTGCTCTTAACAGGCAAATACTGTCTTTCTGATAAGACTCATGGCTGTAACCTGTGGTCCAACATGTATGGAAAGGAATGAGGAGTTGTTCTCACTGCATGTTTTAGGTCTCAGTTCACCTTGACACCTGGAAATCTGTTTTTCATTGAAATCAAAGAATAATTTCCTATGAGAATGATGCATTGAAAAGTACTGTGGTGAAAATGTCAGCATTAACTTCATACTTCCTTGTATTTCTCTGGTTGTCACAGATTTAGTATTAGTCATGGATAGCTTTTGTGTTGAATATGTCAGAGATATTACTTTTATTCTTGATATGAGGATGCAAAATTACACTATGTTCAGCTAACATACTGTATGCTTTGGTTTTAATTTCAAATCTAATTTAATAAAGATGGCTCAACTGCAGAAGCTAATATGCAGTTGAAGTTGCACAGAGAAAGGTTTGAGGATATAATCTCTAAAGTACTCTGCATGGAACATGAACCTATTTTCAATCTACCTGAAGACTGCTTTTCATGTAGTTTTTGAAACATGAAGTGGAGAAGCAATAGTTTCTAAGAGAAAAATAGTCAATGTAGCATATTTTGCATTTAATTAAATGAACCTTGTATACATGTAAAATGCGGATTCCAGATTCTTTAAGTTTTACAGTACTAAAATCTGGTAAGATGCCAGAAGAAGTTAGTTGAGAGAGAGATACATCCCTAGAAAATGCAGAATATGAAAATTGTGCTTTAAAAGGAAAACTCATTTCTGATCTGCATCTAGCACAAATTCAACAGATTCCACAGGATGAAATCAGAGTGTTTTGTGACAGAGCTGCAGTGAAAACACATGAAAACAAGATTGGGCTAGAAAGTGAAATAGGAATTAAAAAACACTTACGATAACCATACTCTACTTATGCAAGCAACTGTGGGATGACACTAAAACACTTTTCAGGCATTAAAGAGGCCTCCCAACAACTTAATGAAGTTGCTTATTGCATTCCACTTTACAGATAGGTTAAACTGAGAAAAGAATGACATTTAAATGGCTAGGTCCCATGAAGAATCATTGGCAGAGCTGGGAACAGAAGCTCTCGCCCTTAACTGCTTCCCAGTTTTGAGAAAAGCAACAGTTTTTTTTTTTAAAAAACAAAACTTCGAACTTTACTTACAAAATCATAACTTAAAAAATATGGAGATAAAATTATTAATGCTTCTTTAATTTAAAAAAGTTTCCTTGTTCAGAAAAGCAGAGACTAACATTTGCTGAAAAGAAGCAGAATTTCTCAGAAACTATTAGAAGGGGTTTGTTTTGAAGCAATTTCTAATGTTTATGTGAGAATTTCTGGTTTTACTAAGATCAACTTTTTCCCATAAACTGGAGCCTTGATACATCTGAATTTGTACAAAGGAAAAGATGGGAAATATAAGGTCAGCCTACCCTTGGATTCAGAGAATACCAGCAAACCCACAGTTTTATTATTGTGCCAATTAAACAGATTTACACCAAATATCCAATCAGGAGTGTTCATAACAACTTGTTCCCTGAACAGAGGAATGGAGAGTTCCTATGCATTCCTGATCTGTTGTCTGCACAATGCAGGGTCTCCTGCAAGACCTTTGGTTCTCTGTCCCTGCCCCAGCCCCAGCTGTCTCTCTCCTTGTGTGCTTTCCTACAACATTACTGGCATATCCTCAGTTTTACCCATTTCCCTGGTGTCTCTCCTCCTTTAATAGCCACAAGTCTGGACCTTCACTTCTTCGGGCCCTGCAGCCCCTCAGGTCCCTCATAACAACACTATGTCCTCAGCACCCTCTCACATCTCCATCCCGCTGGCCTGGCAGCAGGTAGTGAGAGCAGGGATGGGCCAGGGACCTCATTCAGCTCAAAGTGGTAAAGGGATTTGGGTACTATTGGGGGAGACCTGGGAGACGATACGATCGTGTTCATACAGATATCACAGCCACATAAACATCATTTATCCATGCAAAATAATAAGACAGTATTTTATGAGCTATGTTATTCAGACACCTGCTTGATTAATATTATAACCTACTTGAATCAATAATAAACATAATTTACTGAACTTGCAATAAGAGGGGGATGTGCAGAAATACAAATGGCAGGAGTAAATGTACCCATGCTAACAGAATTCAATGCCATTCATACAAAGATAGGAGGAAGGAACCTCTCAGAGAAACTTTGAAGTCCTTTTTGATGGTGCTGACAGAGAAACAGAGGTATTCATTTGCTGTCCAACAAACTGATGTCTATGATAGGGCAGAAGTATGATGTGTTTCTGTGGAAAAGCACCCTTTCCTCACTGGGGCCTCATAGAAGTTTCAGGAATCTCAGACAAAATCCCCAGTCACCTCAGCAGGCTTTGAAAAAGTACAGAAAACCTTCTTATACCTTCCTATGCACTGAAGTCTGTATTCCTAATGATTTTGCTGCAGTGACAAACTCTGGATGGAGAAGACACTAAAGCTAAAATGAAAACTAAACCCCACTAGCACTATTTTTAAAGCATGACTCTGCTGCCATGGATTTTTTCCAAGAAGTTTTTGCCCATCTGTCCATGAAGCAGTTTGCCCTGGCCATATTTTCATCCTCCTCATAAAGGACGTTTCAAATCCAGTTTAGTGTCATTAGCTGCCCTTACTGCACTGAAAGTTCTGACGTTTTCTCACCTCCCACGCCTGGGACAGAAAAAGACCCCATCAAAACCATTCAGACTTTAATGCCTCCCCTGCTTCCTTCCTTTTTATGTTCTACAATTATACAGGCAATGAAGAACAGCTGTAACTAAAAAGCAGAATAACCGTACTACCATTGCTTAGTGATTTGACTTCTGAGGGAAATACTCATTTCAGGACCGTGAGATTGCAATAGGCTTCAGTGAGTTTTTTGCATATTTTGCTTTGTTCTCCTTTTGGGAATGCTTCAGTGTATGGTATTCATGTAGCTTTTTGGCTTGCAGATTACTATGCCACTGCCGGAAAAAGATTTAAACCTAGAAAACATGTTTGACCTATTGTGCCTATATTATGGCAGAGTTTTATTTGATCTTGGCAGGTCAAACATCTTTGGGGAACAGTTGAAAACATCTTTCTAAACTCATTACTGTTAGTCTAAAACAGGTCTCAAAAACTAAATAACTGCAAGCTTTTGTACAAGGGAGCTGTACATTTATTAGACATAGCAATGTTCAGAAGAAGTACTGTGTCTTAGATTAGCCAGGCTGATAACGTTTTATATTGTTCTAAGTGAGATTATGTGATGTATGCTAACAAGGCAATTAAATGTTTAAATGCATTTCTAGCAGAGCACATAGATTAATATTATAGCCTTGTCAAAGCTGAGAAGCATTTAGGATTTTCCGTAAAGGGACGGGTCTATGGGACATACCAAGTATGAGCCAAAGGACGGCAGAGAGCCAGTTGTATCAGTTGTCTCTCTAATCAGTAACAGAAAATAACTGTACAGAATGTAAAGGTTAACATTAAAGAAATAAGCTTAACCATTGGAGCTAAGCTTGTGGGATTGGAGGGAAAGTCATACTGGAAGCGAACAACATGATGATGTGGCTGTGGTGAGTCTCACGTACCTGTGAGATCCAGAGCAGAGAGACACCAAGTGTTCCAATTAACCAAGTGTTCAAACACACTGAAGTTCAGCCTGTGATGCCATTAATATTTCTGGACTTAATGTATACAGAACTGGCACTCTTAAGGACAATTATAGAAGGTCTGGGCTTTGTAACTTAAATAAACTTCTTTGCTTAAAGGATACAAAGAACTCTAAGCCCAGACATGACCCAGCTGTGGTATACAAGGAGGCCTAGAATAAGCAGGAGGCTGAAGTGCCAGGTCCTGTGCTCAAACAGATCTCAGAGTTGTTAGCACATCACGTGATGTGCATACCACATATCATCCTGGGTCTAGCAAGAGTGGTCAGGCTGTGTGCTCAGGGGCATCTGTGTCCAGGGAATGTCTGCAGCTGGAGGCACACAGTGTCACTGAACTGCTTGCAAGATGTTAATCCTGCTTGTGGTGTTGTCTCCCCTCCCTGGGAAGTCTGGCTGTGCTGACACTCACTGGATCTCTCAGTCTTCTTGGCTTACTGATGAGCTAGTCCTGAGACATCAAGGATGCTGATGTATGGTGCAGACACCTGCATGTCTGCTCTCAAGAAGGCAGGTTTTATAGTCTGGACTCAGCTTTACACTGATGCAGTCACATGGCATCCGGACTGCAGCTGATTATGGAGCAAGCTGGGAGTGTGAGGGACCATTCACGGGACGGTAAATGTGTTCTGATTCTGCATGTGAAGATGATTTTAAGTTCTTCTTTCATAGAAAAATATAAGGGTTAAAACATTCTCCAAAAGAAAGCAGGGGTAGTAAAATCAGATATCTGTTAGCTTTGTTGGCTGCAGTCCCAGAAGGCTAAAGAACCATGTATTTCTTCCATGTCACCTGAACAAAAATGAAGCATTGTAAACTAATTGCACTCAAAAAAGCTCCCAGGTTTGAGCAGTTGCTCCATTTTGTGTAAACTGCTGGGCTCCTAGCTATAAGCACCGTTCTCTGGCAAATTCAGAAAACTCTTGCTATACATGATGTGTATATCTGGAGAAGGAGAGAAACACATACAAATGGAACAGATATTCCTGACAGAGTCAGCTAACAAACCCCTCATGGTAGAATTAGTTTGCTGGTTTCACTGAAATTGAGTAAATTTGCTTTATGCAGCTGCAATAATTTCTTTTTAGTAGCTAGCATGGTCTTTTGTTTTGGATTTAGTATTGTAGAAATACGTGAGAACATGCTAAGCTTCCTATGCTTTGCCTGCAAAGAACTTATTTCTTTCCAGTGGCTGAGCTGTGTTTTGGAGCAGATATGAAAACAATGTAAGAACTTACTGATATTTTGGCTGTTGCCAAGGAGACCAAGGACTTTTTCAACTTTCCAGTTGCATGTACAGATAGCAGCTGGGAGGAAGAATAGAGGGACAGCACCTAGATGAAACCCAGGTTGGTCAATGAAATGTTCCCTACCATTGCAAAGTAAAGAGCATTGATCTGAAAAAGGCTTACAGCAATATTAATTTGCAAACTACTTCAGTACAGACAGTAATACAGAGGCTAAGTGTATTGGGTACTGCATGCATCTTGTTTTTCTGTATTTTACTTTCATGATTTGAACTCATGCAATGATTTTCTAGAAATTTATTGTATTAAACACCATTTTGCAGCCATTAAGATTATTTTTTTTTTAAGTAAAATTTTTTTCTGAACTGAACCTATCATTGACTAGCAGTTTTTTTCTTTTAAATTAACAGAAAATACAGTTAGGCTGTAATACTGAGGTGGAACTGCCAAGCTTCTGTGAGTGTACATGCTGCTTAGAATTTGCAGTTGCCTTCATTCTTTTTATTCATACGACACTCTTATGCCTAAGCATCCTCTGAAAATGCACTCAATAATAACACTATAATTTCTGAGTTATGGTTCACATACAAATGCAGCTGACATATCAGCTTGCTATCCAGTCAGTCTGCTATTGCTTGTTAGTGCACATGGGAAAATACATAAGTGATATGCATGCACACCACTTGCCTTGTCACAAATACAGACAAATATTAATAATTTGACCCTCCCGTTGTTTAGAGTGATTGCATTGGACTGGGCTCACTTGCTGAAAGACAAAAGAAAATCATGAGGAATTCAAAGAGTTGGCCCTCTTTCTGAAAGATAGTCCAGTTCCACCATGGTCTGAATAAACTGGTGGATCCTATCTCTTAATACCTCTCTGTTTAGTAACTTTGAATGCTTAATATAGTACAAGTATATTTCTAATGGCATTATCATTTAGGCATTGATATTAATCTTACACAGGCTTATTAACTGAAGTAAAATAAAGACAAGTGCATCGAAATGTTAGTGGTTAACATCATGGTGACTGACCTGCATTTCAGACTCACACATTGAAATGTGATCTTTTTGACAAATGGTATTTTTTTAGGATCAAAAATAACATTTTTGATTATTTTCAAATAGAATTAGGACAACAATAAAACTGGAATTTGTCCAGTAAGACAATGAAATATGCGAGTGATCCCACTGCATTACTACTTAGTGCTCAGAAACAGACATTTATTAAAACACTTTCTTGAAGGGTTCCAGACACATTGTTTGATTTCATATATGTAAAAATTGGGCAATAGTTAATAACACAGAATGTAGTGTCTAATGCAGAGGTAGCAAATGAAGCTTCCTATTTCCTCAAATAAGAGCCTTGAAAATCACAGGATGAAAAAGCATAGTAGAAATAGGAGAAATACTTGAAAGGTCAGACCTCCCGAGTAGGACACAGCAAGAAAAAAGAAGTGATTGTTACTGTCTGAACATAAAATCTGGATGCTGCTTTTGTATTTTCAGAGGATAACAGATTATTTAAATTAAAAACTGAAGCCTTGACCTCCATTGAGAGCAACTGTAAAGCACAGTACACTTACTTTTGTGGGCTTAGGGACTGACTCTGTCTTCCAAGGCCAGCCTTGTGTCCTGATTCAAGCTGTCTGGGATATCTCCTGCATCAGCAGTGAAAGCAAGAATTCCTTCTCCTTAACTGCTCTGAAGGTAAAAGGGCTTTTCCACTGAATAATTCTGCTCATTACAAGGTGAAGGGAGAAGTGGAAGAAGACTGAAGGGGGGTATCCATCCAGTGCACGGTCGTGTTCTTGGGTCACCTACAGTCCCAGGCTTTTTACAGAGGAGGCATGACAATGACAGATGTGTGTAGGAAGATGATGTAAAGTATGGGACTGGCAGAAGGTTTGAGGGAAAACAGGCTATATCAAGTAATCTAGAGACCCTGAGCTCGACATGATGCTCTTCCACCTACATTAGGGCCTGTAGCATGTACAAAGCAGGTCTCAAACATCCATGCTGGCTTTCCTGCATACTGCTTGAGCAGTGTCCTTTGAGCATGAACTGGACTGTCCCATGGGTATGTGCAGTCAAATTGCACTGAGAAGGGTGCTAAAGGGAGGGATGAGGTCTTCCTCCATAATACAGCTGTTCATGTAATATATATTTGCAGCATGAACCTCTGGAGGCATTCGTTCTGAAGATAAATAATCTATTCTATCATCAGCTGTGTTGCTCTGGGCTGGAAGGGAATCTTGCACTGTCATTGCAGTTCATGCAGAGAACTGTGGTCAGTCAGCTTTGGTCCGGCTGCTGTCACCAGCACTTGTTTTCACATTAATTCCAGTGACTTCACTGTCATTCCACTGAATTGATTTTAATATACCATTGTGGATATGAATTCAATGTGCACACAGTCTGGGAAGGGTTTGTTTGTTTGTTTCTATTTTGATGGTTTGTTTGTCTTGGAGATAATTTTAGGGCAGGGCTGATATTCTTACCCTGTCCAATGAAAAAGGCAGACTGTAGCCTCACTGTCACAGTGCAAGGATCCCATTTGATGCTTTTTTCTCTGCCAGAACAGGCAGCCAAACTTCCGCAAGTTTCTCTATCCTTTTGTTTGTTTGTTTGTTTATTTTTTAAAGTAAGCCAGCTTGAAAATATGCATGTCCCATCACATGCATTCAATGCAGAATTAATTTCACTGTTGTGTGCTCAGGTTTGTGTAGCTTCTTTAGATATCTCAAACCATGATTTAAATCATGATATTTTCTACTTTCACTATCGAAAGAGTCAGTACAAACACAGCAGCATCAATTACACTGAGTGAATGATCCCATTTTTTTTTATACGGTGCTTTGAACATGCAAAACACTGAGGTATTATATGTTAAAGTTTTTTATAACATCTTCTTGATGAGCATAGATCCTATTTCAAACATAACTTTGCTACACGAGGCTGTTACATCATCCAGCCTTGGTGGCAGCTCTGCATATGAAACTTAGCAGTTCTCCACACATTTGCAATTATAGAATTAGAAACCAGGGTGAATGTGAACCTTTCTGATTGTTACTAAGAAGGGAGTCCTTGGAAGTTCTCCTCAGGGAACTGTAACCATGAGAATTAAGAGGGCTGCACAGAGAAGTGAGTAGGCTTTGTTGCTGTCTCCATGCCAGAGCTGGAGTCTGATGTGAAGGCTGTTGTGCTTTACTTCTCTGCTTTCTATGCAGAGGAAATTCTTCCATTGATGGATCTGCTGCTATTAAACACTTGCTTTCTCATTCAGTGTCCTTTTCAGATGAATACGTCAGTTTTATTCTCAGGAGCATGTACTTCTCTACCTCAGTGCTGCAGGAATCTAACTCTATGTGCTCTTTGTGATAGACAGCCAGCATCTGTTTGTGTGAGAACGAAATGGTTTTTCAAGAGTTTCAACAGCACAAATTAATCCAGCAATACGTTCAGATGTTTTCTGATGAAGTTGGAAGCAAATACAAACTATTTATTTTGTTGCTGTTGTGAATCACATTGGACACAATTTGAATGACTTTTTTCTTAAATAAAAACAGACATCAGTTTACTCTGTCAACGAAACACTTTCTGTTCAATGATTCTATCTGATACACCAACACAATGTACGCCAATAGTTTGACCATTTCTATTAGCTGTGTTGACTAAATACTTTTTTAAGATTTTCAATCCTTTCCATTTTTTTTTGAAAAAAAGGGTGTATATTATAGAACATATTCTCTCAAATTGTTATGAGATTATTTAGTCGTTTATGTGTATAGTATATAATTTTTTCAGTGGAGAAAATTCACGTGTAATGAGCTCCAAAGCCTACCATCAAAAGGTCAAGGCTTAAGTAACTTTACCTCAATTTGATGTTTTATTCTGATCTTGAAACATGGTTGTATTGACTTTTTGTCTTCTATCTCATTGATTGTATCTCCAGTCTTGGTACTTAAACAGATGTGAAGAGCAACAGGCATTTGGAAGGCCTTAAAGACAGACAGAAGAATGTAGACATTTCTGTAAGTGGATGTGAGGGAAGCATGAGGCTAGATTGTAAAACTCAAATGACCTGGTCACCACTTACTGTCTCTCTTTTCCCCACTCAAGCAGACTGTAATAGTTTAACAGAAGCCTAGAACCTGATTCTATGTATCCCAATTTATTTTAATTTTTAGATCAAACACGAAACATTTCAAAACATAGATTGAGTTTTGCTTTATACTTCTACCATTGTTTGGTATTTCAATAGAGGAGCAATGACTCTATCTTTCTGCCTGCACTAAAAGGTCGTTTCCCAACACTGTTTCATGCAGCATAACTAAGTGTTGTGTCTATCCACTTTAACAAGACTTTTTCTGAAGCAAAGCACAGCTTGGTGAAATATAGGTCTGTCGAGGGTTTAGATTGTGGGGTGACAATCAAACCCTGGCAGATGTATTGTTAACCTCCTCTCCCCCCCACTTCCCCCTTTTGCCCCTCCCTCTCCCCCCTTCCCACTCAGGACAGGCGATCGGGAGGGAAAGAAGGACAGAGAGAAGAGAGTTGGAAAAATCAAAGATGTTTTACTAATGCTACTAATAAGGATAGAGAAAATAATACAAAATATACAAAACCAATCTTGAAAGTCTCAGCAACTGCAGAGCCAGCACCCAAAGTCCTGGATTAGACTCTGTAGCCAACTGGAGCTGGATTCAGTCTCTCACTAGGCCTCAGTTCGCAGGGACGACCAGCAAGGTCCTCTCCTAATGTCAGCCATGAGGAAAAAAAGGGAAAGGGACGAGATCCTCGTGATCTCCCACTTTTATATGAAGTATTCATGTGAATGGAATGTTATACACCATTGGTCAGTCTCTTGGTCACCGGTTTCTCGTTGCCCCTCTCGCGAGATGTCCATCCGTGCTTATCAATAAGTTTGCATTCCATTGCTAGGTTTACCAAAACATGTGTTGGGTTCTCCAGGAAAATGCAGCTAATGTGAAGGCTTTAGCTGACAGGCAAAATTCACTAAAAGAGAAACTTGTTTTTAACAAAACCAGGACAAGGTCAAATAAGACCTGAAATGTTGAGAAGCAAGCTCCACTATTTGTTGTTAACTCAGATTGTACTATGCCCTGAGTAAGCAGAGCAGCAGGCAAACACAAACAGCTTACTGCCTAAAAACCTGGGATGTGTAAAGGAACTAGCGAAAAAGCAGAACAGCTGAGAAGTGGCTGTAAGCATCATCCTGTTTGCTTGTACTTTTAGTCTTTTAATTTTGAAAGGAATTTTGTTTCTGTATCTTAAAAATCTGGTCAGAGAGGGTCAGGCAGTGATTCTAACATTTGTTTTGAAATACTGTTTTTCAACATGATGCTCTAAAAAATAAAAATTACTGAAATGCGAATATTTAAAAGTTCCAAATATACATTACCCTTTTTTTTTTCTTGTTTTCTTTCTTTGTTGTTCAGTTCCATTGCCTCATAGCAATGAGCTGAATGTAGCTTTCTGTTCACCAAGTTCCTTAGAAACCTATGTCCCTCATAGTGCATTAGCCTTATTCATCAAGTACGCCTAGTGCAACATTATATCTTGAAACTCAGTGGAAGTCTCTGATGTATTTTTCTTGCAGAGTCCCATTTCTTAAATCAAGACACTGCCTCCCTGTGCTGTGTTTCAATTTATTTACAGATTGAAATGCAAGCATTTAATACTGTAATTGCATCTTTGTTGTCCTGGTCACAAAAGATATCGCATAGCCATCATGGCAACAAAGCAGATCCCATTTCACACCTCCAGTCAAACTTGCACATGTCTTGGTTAGAGAGAGGTCCCTCCCAGAGAAGACAGCTGAACACCCACATAGCATTAGCCAGCTGCACTTGGAGATGGAATTAGGAATAGAATGAACTTCCAAAGGAACAATATTTGAATGGAAGAGAGCCATAAAATGATTTAAACCGGTGAAACAACAAAGGGGAGGCACTGTGGGTTTCCAATGACAACTAATGCATTGCGTCTACATCCGGCTCATGGTGTCTTGTAAATGTTTGCTATTTTTCTTTCTAAAGCAAAATGATCAAAATGTTGTGTTAAGAGTAGGGTTTTTGGTTTGTTTTGTGGTTCTTTGGTGTGTGACCTTTTTTTTTTTTTTTTTTTTTTGCCTTTTCCCAAGCTACTCAGACGCTACATTGGTTCATATCCTCAGGAATAAATCAATAATGCAATAATGTGCTAAAATCAATGTCCATGCCTCAATAGGAAATAAAGAGATCGCACCAGCCCAATCTTTCCTGGCTCTTCAGAAACAAAACCAGAACAACTTAATTGGAGAAAAATGGCTGTCAACTGTGCTGCTCCTTTTTTCTAAAGACAATAGCTTATGAGATGAGAACTGTTCTGGCAGTAGAACTATTGCTTATTGCCAAAAGCAAAATAGGGAATAGAAGATGGGGAAAATCCTGACTGTTGTCAAAGCCTGTGGAGTGATGTGAATATACAGCATTTTGGGCTTCTTCCTCATGTGGCCTCCCAGAACGTGAATGTGATTTACAGCTCTCCACATACAATTTTTCTTTTTTGACTTCCAAATATTCCATTATTGTTGCTTCTGACTGAAGGGTTGAAGAGGGCCTGAGGTGTGAAGAGTTGTACACTATGTGCCAAAGTTGGATCAAACGCTCAAAAGTGCAATATTCAAAGCCTTTCACTCATCAGTGGCCTCAGTGCTAGGGCTCCTACCTTCGTACTTCTATCTAGTTTGGGTATCAGCTTAGATCTATGCTGTGGGACAACCATACTTGGGTCAGGAGGGCACAACCACGCAGGTGAATGCAGACAGCATTTGAGGAATTAATTTGCAAAGGTACAGTTAGCTAATCGAAGCAAAGGTATTAGACCCTGCCAACCCTTGAATGTGCCAGTGCTGAGACTTTGTTGCAATAGGATGTCATCACCAGTCTTCATTGTAGTGCAAGTGATTACAACAAAATGAAGCATTAATTTCTCAAGTAGATCTTGAGCAGTGACAGAAAATCAAAGATGCTCTGGGAGGTTTAGAGTTTGCACATGGCTTAAGATAGTATCTTTGCGATTTTTCCCACTCAGGTTGATAACCAGTTTGCAGGAAACATGTCAAGACTGAATCAATTATTAGTAGTAAATATAAGGTCTGACCCTCATGTTTTATATTTCTATAATTAGTTCTTTTTCAAATACAAGGAAATGGCTCCATCTGCATTATACTTCCTGTGGATGTTGATGGGTTTGATTCTAATTTCAAGAAGATTTCTGTCAGCAGTCAAATATAGCCTAGTGTAGTAAGTGCTGCCTCTGCAGTGCTAGTATTGCATTTGTGCTCCTCTGAAACTACACAGTTCAGCATTGTACAGAAATAAATTGCACTTAAACAACCAGAGCAGGGAATGGTGCCTTTCCTGTTTATCTGGCACAGAACTATCAGGCTGCTGGAGTGTTTAAAGGCATCATAGGTGCCCTAAAACCCTGCTGCACTGTCAAGGAAGTCTCTCTCATTTTACTGGAATATTTTTAAAAGCAAAGGTATACCTAGTTATGAAATGGCTTTTTATCTGTTTGTATAATCTATTGTATGTAATGGAACAGTAATAACTGTTTGTAGTTAAGGAAATATATTTAGCTTTCTAGCATGTGCCAAAAATATCCACAGTATTTAGTTTTCTAAGGAAGTTAATGTTCCTGGGATGCATTTCTTCATGGTGAATGGATTTCTCCTGCCTTCTAGGCTCTTTTTGATTCATAGGCTGTGTTTAGGAAGCTTTTAGATACTTCTGCTTCTGCAGAGTCTCCAACTAGTTGCACCTCTGGTTTGCTTGTGAAAGCATTCAAATACTCATTGCTAACAAGCAGTACAATTTTTCATTTTAGTGTTCTACCAGTCCAGTATCAGGGAACTGTTACCACAGATCCCTCAAGTCTTTTCTGTAAAGGGTATGTGACACAATAAATATATCCCCTGGTGCATGTCAGCATATTACATTGCTCAGTGCTAAGGGAGGAAAACAGTTAAATCTGCACCTGCTTGCAAGAGCTACACTTTTTTTTCGCAGTAGTGGCTTTCTCACTCACCGGAATGAGTATGAAACTTCATATTGCTGTCGCTCCAGGACAAAAAGTCCATTCTCAGGTCTGCTGTGGCTGGCCCAGGCTGTGCATCTCGCATGCACATCAAGGTAGCTCTGGTTACATGGGTATGCATGCAGGCCAAGATCAGAAACCTGACTGTGTGAGCTCAGATGTTGTTCAGATCCCACTTAACAGCATCATGCCTCTCCAAAGTAAGGCCAGCCAGGGAAAGACTCTCAGGTTTGACTGCCCGCATCCCTCTAGCAATTTATGTGCTTGTAAAGGAACTCTAATTGGTTGTATATGAACTGGAGGACTTCAAAGAATAGATGTTTTAGTCTTTCTTGCAGTGAGACAGAAACAAGGCCAGTGCCTGTCAGCATCATTTATGGGATCTGGACTGTTTCTTATTCAATGTTCATCACACCTTTATTTTTTTTCCAGCTGAAATTTGTCAATGTTGTGACTATATAACTGTGGTTAGAGACTCACTGCATCTGAATGTCAAAAAGGAAAAGGGAATGTATAAGTTTGGCCCTGGGATGTGTACTGCAACTGAAGTGTATTGGTAGTGGTTTCTGGTTTAGCTGGGTTGACAGAAGTCTCCATTACAGAAATCAGAGGGCTTACTTTTGTGAATAGGGTTGGAATCCTACTTTGCTTTGGGTACTCACTTCACCTGCATTGAAACCACAGAGCTAGGTCAGTTGGTCTGCACAAGAGACCTTAGGCCAGAGAACCAGTGGCAGAGGTACAGAAATTCACAGTTTGATCCTATGATGACCAAACCTGAGTAATGACAATTAAGAGATAATTTTGCTACAGAAACTCAATTAGCAGAACAACAGTGGTGTAGAGCTAACTTGCCTGTGAGATCTTCTGTCCATGTAGTAGATTAAACAGCACTGGGCACTGGACCCTGGTCTTCTGTATTGTTAAATTGTTAGAATGACCTCAGGCATGGCTTTTACCTGGGTTAACTCCCCCAAACTCTGTGAGTTAGTGCAAGAGCAGGATAACTCCAATGATCAGCTTGGTGGCAGTGTGGGTTTGATAGCATAGATGCATGTCATTTCATGCCAGTTGTCTCAGCTTAGAGAGGGGAGCACTTAATTGCTATTACAGATGTAGCCCATCAGTTCAACCATGACACATCAGAGGCAGTCCTGGTGGAGCTGTTGTCTCAGGCCTGAAACAGACACTCAGGGGTCTTACAAATGCCTGGTACCTGTTGCTGAGAAAGCTTTCAAGTGGCTGGGTCTTGGGTTTCTTGTGAATTGTATTAGCCTATATATAGAGATAGATAAGTACACCAATATTTAATATAAAGTAAAAAAGTTACTTTAAATGTCATATGCATGTGAATTTATATATGAAACATTTTAAAGAACATTTTTTCTCCTTTTTAAAATTTGTAGTTCCCAGAATTCCCACAGGCTTGAGAAAGTGGAAGAACAACAGTTAACATATGTTTTTATTGTAATTGTCCAAAGACAAAACTAACTGAGCAGAGGAAGGCTTAATGGCCCTGGAGGGAGTCCTAGAATATGGTTTTATTTATATTAGAAAATTATCTTTGCTGCAGCCATGGAGTTTGCAGGCTGTGCTGCACAAACATGGGTATCCTTGTGTGGCTGT
The DNA here is from genome assembly GCF_037038585.1 of Patagioenas fasciata. Lineage (NCBI taxonomy): Eukaryota > Metazoa > Chordata > Aves > Columbiformes > Columbidae > Patagioenas > Patagioenas fasciata. The sequence continues at coordinate 63,581,315 of NC_092560.1, read as the reverse complement.
GAATATGTTCAGTGTAGCAAAGTGGCCAAGTTTCATAGGTGATCTCTAAGGGACATTGAGGCTGTCAGTTCTAAGCGGTCAAGGACCTAATTCTCTTTTATCTTAACCCTTCCGCTTGTTGTTGAGAAAACAGCTGCTCTTTTTTTTTTTATTTATTTTAAGAGAAGATGACACACTAAAACCAGTTTGCACCTTTCAGCCATTTTGAGCTGATTTCATTGCCAGCCAGACACAGGCATTTTGTGTAGGACTGAGTGCCTCAGGAGTATAACCCTACGGCAGTACAACTGGAAATGAAAGAGGCTGCTTCTGATGAGCAGTCATGCAGTGGTTGGGATGCAACTATTTGACATGGAATGTCAGTCTTTTGAAAAAGTTACACATTCCTTGTGTCTTGTTTTAGTTAGATTTACCTGTATTGGTTGAGCTGCCCCAGGAGTCCTCAGGAAGCATAGGTTGTGCTGTAAATTAGTTGCCATGATGCAGATAAGAATAATGTTTAATCTCTCTTTTGGATCAGGAAGGAATCATCAAGACCCCAAACTATGTTTTGGCAAGTTATAGATCAGTACCTTTATCTGCATCACAACCTATATGAATGCTTAATTCTAATCCTTTGTTGGAAGATCATAAATCAGAAATGCATCAGTCACTACAATTTAGAAAGTCTGTTTATGTAGTTGTTTGGTGTCAGGCTAAAAATCCAGACCTTCTCACTCACATAAGCTCCTGCATTCAGAGATACTTCAATAGCTAGTCCCACTGACTCCCATCACCTGCCATGAATGTGACCCCAATAATTTTGTCGAAAAGACGAGTCTTGTGATGCGTAAGCTTTTCTCTGCCTGAATACCAGATTGTGTCTCCATCTATGCTTTTCAGCTTGCTTTGGGTTATTTCTGATTCCAGGACTTTTTACTTTATATGGTAGGTAGCTTGGACACCACTCCAGCTAAAGCAGCATAGGCTGTGAATTTCTACATTCATAAAATCATAGAATCATAGAATTATTTGGGTTGAAAGGGACCTTAATGCCTGTCTAGTTCCAACCCCACCTTCTACTAGACCAGCTTGCTCAAAACCCTGTCCAACATGACCTTGAACACTTCCAGGAATGGGGCATCCACAGCTTCTCTGGACACCCTGGTCCAGTGCCTCACCACCCTTGTGGTGAACAGTTTCTTCCTTACCTCTAAACTAAATCAGCCCTATTTCCACTTAAAGCCATTCCTCCTTGTCCTATTGCTACATTCTCTTGTAAAAAGTCCCTCTCCAGCTTTTTTGTAGGTCCCCTTTAGGTACTGGAAGGCTGCTAGAAGATCTCCCTGGAGCCTTTTCTTCCCCAGGCTGAGCAACCCCACCTCTCTCAGCGTGTCCTCATAGGAGAGGTACTCCAGCCACCTGATCATCTTTGTGGCCCTCCTCTGGACCCACTCCAACAGGCCCATACCCTTTTTTTCCTGAAAATCATCAGGACCTCTCTATGTATGCCCTATCCTCTATTTCCAAGCCCTCTAATTCAAGCTGTGCATTTAACTGTGTTTAGGCACTATGAGTGGATTTTATCTTCTCACCTAACTTGGCTACTTAGAAATGAGGCATCCAGGCTTAGGTAGTAGTTAGGCTCCCTCTATAGTCAGTATCAGATACCGTAGAAGGAGATAATTTTATTTTGGATGTACCCAAACGAGATGCCTGTAGGATTGCTATAGATTTAACAGAGGAAAAACAAGCATCTGACTCTTAATCTGCTGACTCTGGCAGCTCCACAATATACAATACTAAGATATTAACCATAACTTAGAGCCACAAAACCCCTAAGACATGTTTGATATTCTTGACTTCTTTAGGATAGGAGACAAAAACGCACCTCTGTAACTGAGCTCCATAAAGAAATTCTGAAAAAGTTGGGTCTTGGTTTGGTTTGGTTTTAGGTCTGTTTTCATTTTCCAGGTGGTATTGTTGATATTCAGGCACAGAAGAACTGTAGGTTGGTAGCAGTCTGACTGCAAGTTGGTGAAGAGCCAAGTTATGGCCCTGATTTTCCTCCAACTCTCTTGGTCAGTGGCACAGTCACCCCAGTCTACAGGAAGATGCTGGGCAGCTGTGATCACGTTATAAGCCGATATACCATATGGCAGAGCAGGCAGTGAGAATGGGAAGCAGAGGTTGTAGACGCTCAGACATGAGTTGAGAACAGAAAAATTCAAGGGATCAATTTCAGAAAAACAAAGTATTCCAAAGAACTGGTTTGATAAGACCTTCACTGAAATTACTGATTTCTATGAACAATTCCATTTGATACAATGAAAATTTTGCAGGAAATAAATACCTAAGCAATATTATTGCTTACAAGAAACAGAAAAAATAGTCTTACTATTGAACTTCCTGCATGTGTCATGATGATAAAAAAATAAACAAATTCTTACTGGGGGCCCTCTAAATATGAAATTGATGGAAAGGGAGAATCTATTGCATCTCCAGGTGGAAATCTAAGTGTCCACATCAAATGGGAAGATATTACCTTTTGCTATCTGATCTCATCTCTAATGTAAAGTTCCTTTTATAAAATATGGCAAGTGCATATATTTAATTTATCAAACTGTTTATAGGCATAGTTGGTTAAGCCTTCAGCCATAGATTTTTTTATTTTGAGCTACCTTAGTAGGTTTGACCTTGTTCCTCAGTTAGTTCTAGTTGTATAAATAGTAAATCTGTTCCTTCTGTCACTTCTGACTTTTGCTTGCTCCTTCTTCCACTGGCATCTCTTTTTGGCCTTAGTCTAAAAGCCCTAATTTATACAGCATTTGACAAAACATTTCCAGAAGTCTATTAGCATTATTATCTTCCCTTCCAGTGAACTCAGTTCTTTGTTTGTACAGCACGTACCACATGAAGTCTAAAAGGTGTTGAATATAAAGGCTTCTTGGTGTCCAGAACAAATCTGTACCTGTATATCTAAGCAGAGCTATCTTTCTCACTCCAGGCTGGTAAAAACTGAGTCACCATATAGCTCAGTGAGGACCAGTTGTTTTTGTGGGTGCATATTTTTTACATGTGCTTCAAATTTGGCTTCTGGGTCATTTGGAAGGAGGTCCCAAGTATGTCTAGAAAGGAAAGCACTATGAAGAGCAGAGATTAATAAAAATATTAATACTCCCATTGACTGTTTAGAAACCATAGTATTTGATAGCATTTGGGAGAAGTTTCCTGTGTAGCTATATAGTACAAAATGCAGATTCTAAAATGGAACTTTTGCAAAAGATGAATGAAGTTGCTTTAATCTTTTAAAGTTTTTGGAGACTATAATGTTGGGATCTAATTTGTGCCTTCTCAGACTCAGAATATACTTAAACCTGGCTACACCAGAACATTCATGAACATGTTCTCTTGCAAATTCAGCTCTTCCCGTTCACATTAGCATTGGCTACACTGTGGTGTTTGACACACTTGCACCAACTTTAAACTTGTCCAAAGAGCTAGGTAAATACAGAGACTGTTTGGCCAGACACAGCTTTGCTACTGGGATTTTGTTGCCAGCTATAGCCAAGGTGTAGGTTCAAGTCCAGCTCAAGGATAATTTCATAAGATGCAGTCAATTCAGCAAAGGCTAACTGGGAGCAGAGCAGAGATTGCTGTTCAAGCAATAGAGCTGACACAGGTGCTACAATTCACTTCCCAGTAATTGAACTGGAAATGCTGCCGTCTATTTTTAGGATTTACAAGGGGTAATGTGCCTTGTCCTGATAACGCTTTTGACTAGCATGGTTAATCTATTCAGTTTCCACAGCTCTGAGACACAGACCACAGAGAGTGCCTTTGGCCCTCCTGCCTGAGTGACCAGTTGCCCACTTTTCAGGGCGTGACTTCTATTCAAGTTCAATCCTGTTCCTGTAGGTCTTGTAGCAAGCTTGACTGTGTGCGGACACATGTGTAAACACATATGTATGTACATATCTGCTTTTAGTGAAGATATCCTCTAAATTCTCTATAGAACTGGAACTCAGCTTTTGTTTTAAATAGTGCAAGGTTAAGCCCTCTTCCCCCTCTCACAGCACCTCCCCCTGGAAAAACCTGTGCATTCCTACATTACATCAGCACTTAGGATTCCTAGAATAATGAATAACAATTGCAGCAGTTTGTCTGAGTGCAGTTCATGCCAAATTTGTGCAACAATTAGAAACACAAACCCAAATGTTTTCACATTTCTAGTATGAAAACAATGCAGAATGATGGGATAAATGTGTCCAGTTTGGGTTTTGTTTTGCAAAAAACCCCTCAAAAACCCGAGCTCCAAACACCTGATCCTGCAGAATACTGAGACTATTACTCAGTGCCAGGCATGTGAATAAACCAATTTGGTTTGGAAAATTCATAAACGCACTTTAAGGATTTGCTTAAAAGTTTTGCTGGAGTGATCATCAGGGGTGTGCAAGACAGAGCCCTTTCTATTTCTTTGTCAGGTCTCTTGGTGACTATAACAGCAGTTCACTAAAACTTCATGTCAAAATCCATGTAGAATGGACAGGAATTTGTTGAGATTTTAGGTAGGGAGGATGTATGGTGAAGGTGCACAGAAATCTATTTGACGGATGTAGGATCAATTTATTTAAAATGTGGTAGTCTTGCCAACCCCGAGATGTGGATAACCTTGAATAACCCTTGACAGCACTCCCAACTCTTCTTTGAACAGAGACGTTTGTCAGAGGCCTTAGTTCTGCTCGTGTTGGGCCTCCTCCAAGACATCACTTATGGGCTTCTGAGTCAGTGGGGCCCCTGTTCCCCACAGGGTGTCGTGAGAGCACAACGTGCTCAGACCTCCAAAGCCACTGTCTTGTGGGAACTACATTTGTGGCAATCAGGGTAACAGAGGGAAAGACAAAATAACTGGCCTAACGAATTAATGTATAAGAAAACTCATAGTATAGGTGCCTTTTCTTTTTTTTTTTTTTTTTCAATAATCAAAGAAAAGAAGATAATATGTTCAAAGAGGTGGGTGTAGGATGTGTCATCAAATCTGCCAAGCCCTGATGCAGGAAGCAGTTTTAATTCACTGATAAAACTCCACTGTGTTTGTTTCTATCAGCCCACTGACTAGGATAAAATCATAACACATTCTTTAGGTTTTTGTTTTGTTTTGTTTGTTTGTTTGTTTGTTTGTTTTTGATGTCCTTCAACCAGTACAAGGGGCCCAGTGCCTGAAGTCAACTGACATATCAAATTCAAGAGAATAATCCATGACATTCCAAGAAAAGTTGTTGCAAGGTTAACTTTTTTTTTTTTTTTTTGCTTTGAGGAGAGACAGAGACTACAGCAAAAAAAAAGCACATCAAATAATGGACACAGGTTTCCTTTACAAAGAGAGATGCTGCCAGGTTTTTGTTTGTTTGCTTGTTTTGGGTTTTTTGTTTTGTTTTGTTTGTTTTTAAAGAATAAATCACACTGCTCTGCTCCACCATCCCTCCTAGTAGAATAAAGGAGGAATACAATCAATTGTTTCCTGAAGGTTTTAATGCTCTGCCTTTTTGATAAGGACTCTGATTTTCGTCAGGCGGTACATTTTCTAACAACAGCAAAAGGGGAAGAAGAAATACTATGCTTAACATAGGCTGGTACTGTGTCAACCCCAGTTCCGTGCCTTTATTTATCTATATATGTTTTGTAGGTATCTGGGTGACACAGTCATATTGACCACATGGTCATGGATCTGACAGAGAAAGCTCCAAAACCATTATGGAGTTACATAAATCAAAAGTAATATATTGTAGATCAACATGAAGTCTAAAGGCAATCTGTATCTGATTATTTAGGCCTGTTCTACAAGCTTAGTTCAAGTGAATTGCTGTTTATATGTAATGAGCATGGAAAGGAGTATTACAAATGTCTATTACACTATATAAAATCAAAACATATTTGAACTCAGTAACATATAGCACTTGCCAGATTAAGGTGCTAATTAATTATGTCAAGGAATACTGACAGAGAAGGTAATGAAGAAGATACCAAATCCTGGTAGTCTCACTGTAGAGTACTGCTCACAAATGAAGTTGTATTTAGGTGATTCTCAGATACCAAATTTGGTGTTTCTATTGAGAAAAATGTATCTTAAATTAAGGTTTGGCTGAGGAGATCATATTAAAACTAAATGATGGTGAATGCCAGCTGTCTGTGTTCCATAAAAAGAAATCTTAGTAGCATAACCTTCCTGCAGGAAGAACATATAATATACCACTGAGGATTAAGTAAGAGAAACCTGAAATGAAAGCAAAATTCCATGAATAGCCCCTTCAGTCAGAGATTATAATAAAATGTCAACTGTCTTAATGGGGCAGGTCACCTACTTCTTCCAGCAAACACCCTAATTCAATTTGTTGTCTACAGAAAAGGATTCTTGTTCAGGAGCCACTACAGGAAACTGAAAACTCTACCTGAATTGAATTTCTGTTACTCAACTATGATCTTCTGGAAGGTGCATAGTTCTAAGTAAATATGTGGATTTCAGTGCATAGCATTCACATAATTACCTCAAGTATGTATGAGGAATTGCGCATAGCATTCGCATAATTACCTCAAGTATGTGTGAGGAATTACTTAGAAGCATACAATCCCCTTCTTCCATAGCCTCATGTTTGATTTCCTAGCTAGAATTTGGAAAATATTGAAATACAATATGAACTGTGATTTAAAAATTGGTGGGCATCAGATATGTTTTTCTTCCTTTTAAGCTTTTTCTCTGTAGATATTCAAGAGAAAGAGCTTTTCTAGAGGACAAAACAGTTTTAAGTAATATATTTTTAATTGCTTAGTGAGTAATGGTACTGGGTTCAAATGTTTCCCCAGCTGGCCTCCATTTCCAGTTTGCATACTCAGCTGATTTTAGGCCTTCTGGTTCTCAGCAACTTGGTCCAAGCCACCCATTTTTTTTCCCCCCATTCTTGCTAGCCCTGCTCCTGGCCTTTCATTCTCATCTGTTCAGGTTAAAACACATGCTGCAAGGATACTGGGTGGTAAGGTGGTAAGTACACATATGCTAATGTGTAGCATAGGCTTATTTATCCCTGTCTTTTGGATTGCTTTGAAGGTCACCTAAAGCCTGAATGTCACTTAACTTCCTAGCAGCATGGATGTCAAATATTTCGGACAATTGGTAATATAAACATGACCAAAAGACCCTATGCAATTACAAGTCCAAGACACTTTGTATCTTAGGTACCCGATGGTTATTTAAAAGTATAGTCTGTAATTTGGCAGTCCCAGTGTGTATAACGCTGTGAACCAGCAGCATGAAAAAAAATCTATTTTCTTGGTCTCTTTACGTTGTGTCTTCTTCAGCACCTGTGCCCAAGCAGCCTGGCTTAGAATATGTCCTGAGGACCCATTTGTCTCTTTTATGGCAGTGGATATTTTTTTTAAGTCTCTGGATAACAGGAGCAGAATCTGAATCCTGTATTTCTGCAGGGAGAGGTCAGCTGAAATATCAGGCGAATGCCCTGTTATCAGTGGATGGAGGGGTTTGCTGGGGACAGGTATGCAGTGGGTCCCATGCGGTTGCCATCTGACAGCTGAGTGGATCAACTGAAGAAACTGGAACCGGTCAGAGCTCAGGGACAAGGATAAGAATTTGAGGGCTGATATAAAACCTACTGTCTCATTAGCTGGGACGTCGCTGCTGAGAAAATGGTGCTCAAGTGGCTTTTGCAACAGGCTCTTTTTTTTTTTTTCAGTCCACTTGGAAAGCCGAGGAGGTAATTTGTATTTGCTCTGTGAGTCTTGTGCCAAGCAGCTGTTACCACTCTCCTTGAGCTGGCATATCCAGGTAGGTGTTTGACAACCCTGTTTTAGGAAGAGAAATCTGGAAAGAACTCGATGGGCTGTCTGAGACTGTGAGTGCTACCTTATGTGGACTCCTTCCTAAGCTTCCTGAGCTCAGCCTTAAATGCAAGGAGCTTTTCTGCTTGTGCTTCACTCATTGGAAAACTGCTTAATTGTTTCAGGGAGGGAAAAGAATAGAGGAAGCCACATCTGTGTCCTTGTGTCAGCCTCTGCAGGTGCCAAGGTGGGTATAAGTAGCATTGCCAACTGAACAGCTTGTTCAAAATAAGCAAGATTACAATGGAAATGCTCACTATAAGTTGTATGGTTCTTTTTTTTCTGAAGGTGATGCAATTCTTCCTGCTGTTGCATGTACAGGTTTGCATATCATATGTCTAAGTCTGCAATGTGGGAAGATGTTTCTTCTCTCTTCTGTAAGGTTCAAACAACACGCACACATAATCTCCTTCCTTCTTTTGGGTGAGTTGAGTCCCCTGTGACATATTAAATCAGACATTATACACTTGTTAAGTTTTGATTTAAACCAGTTTCAAATTAACAGAAAACCTTAAGATAAATATTAAAAAATAGAATATAATTACCGAATCTTAAACCTTAATATCTAGGGCTGTGCCTGAATGGTTGCAGGACACGTGCCTGACTTCAGCTGAGACCAAGCAGACACAGAACTGAGCCCAGGCCATCTATTGGTTATCTGCAATATCACCCTCAAGTGTGACAACCCCATGATGTTTATGAATGTGTATTTTTCTAAAATCAGCAGATAGTTCTGCTGCATAGTTCTAACTAGATTCCTTTTTCCAGCTGTAGTAACTAACTACTTTTAAACAAAATTAAATGATTACTACATGGTTTAAAAAAGTGGACTTTGAAGTTCTGGCATGCTTCTGTTTAGTTCAGTGAATGCACATGTGTCTTTTTCCACTCATAATTCAACAACAGTGAGGAAAAAAGTATCTTGAATGTTTGGATGCCATTAAGGAAACTCTTATTTTGCTAAGCTTCAATTTGGTTGAATTTGGATGGTTGAATAGCTAAGCCCCCAACTGGGAAACCCACAGGTATTATCTGAGATCAAAACCAACCTTAACCACAGCAGCATCCATTAGCAATTCTGTAGCTGCTCTGTAAAGGACCTTACAAGGCCAGCTAGCACATGGCTCAGGGTGTCCTGCCAGTGGCCTGTCCTCTGATGCCCTTTTGCTCTTTTACTCCTGAGTGAGCAGGGTGGTTGCTCCTTTGGTCTCCTGTGCAGCCTTTCTCTGCTGATGTGGAGAAGGGATATATTTTCCAGCTTTTTTACCTCATCTCTCCCACTAGAACCAACAAGAGAATTATTATACAGAAAGCCCTGGTGAGTGGGTTGTGTTAGCACTTCTGGGCTGCTCTTCCCAACCTCTCCCACTCCCAGCTGGGCTGGCTCCCAAGCTGCAGTACCCAGGGTTTTCTTCTCATGCCTGGTGTTGCTGGCAGCAGTTGCTCACCTGGAACCTCTCAGGCCAGGGTCCTCTTGTGCTTCCCTGCTCAGATCACATATGTAGTGTTTTTTCTTAATTTATAATTTAACAGTGTATGTGGTTCCTCATCAGGCATCAAACAAGGAGATATAATACAGGAATCTCTGTTGTTAAACTTTTTCCTGTTGTTTTTTTATAATACAAGATGCTTTAAAGTGCACTTGCATTCGGTTGAGATTTCTAGGTGTCACTCTCATTGCTGCCAAGAGGTTTACAGTTTTGATACTGACTAGCTGAATTTTTGACATATTGCTTTAAATTGGCAAATGCCTGATCAACATTTGCAGAGACACAGGAAGACACTGATACTATAATGTATAATTCTATGGATTCACGGCAAACACGGTTATTTAAGAACTTTTCTCAGAGTTACAGTAAAACTGCCTTTTTACAGGCAGACTGAGCTGCAGCAGGATTAATTTATGGCAGTGAATGAACTTGGATGTCTTTCTAGGGTGGTAGTAAAGTTTAACCCTTGACTTAGTTTAAACAATATTTTCTTTACATGCTTTGATATAAACATTATTTAAAAATGGAGCAGTGCCCATTTTTGCTAGCTAAGACTCTTCCCTGCTGCTTTGAATGAGTATATGTAAATAAACTCTAATGCAATTAACTAAACATAACTTCCGTAGACTTTGTTGTAGTGGTTGTGTGTCACATGCTTTGAATTTAGGAGAGGGGGTGATAAGACATGGGCTCATGTGTTTGGTTTTGTAGACTCAGTCCAGACATGAAGTTTCACCAGTTTGTCTGGTTCATACTAGCATTCCTTGTCACTTCAGAGAGCAAAGCCTTTACTGTAAAACTTACGTAAATAAATCAGTTCCAGCTCTCTCTTCATTTGTGAAAGGAACAAATCTTGTGTGACTGTTTCCCATTTTACAGTTCAGTGACAAAAAGGGGAATGCATCTGCTAAAAGGGTAGGGTCAGATGGCTGAGAGGCTTCTCCTTCCCTACCTCCCTCCCAGCCCTGGTGCTGATTAGCCAGGGAGAAAGGGAGGCACCTTCCACCAGGCAACCCATTGCAGACGTTCATCTTTGCTTTACATAACACAGGTAAAGGCAAGCCCTGCTTTGGGAAAAGGCTTTGTTTTTCCTTCCACCTATTATGAAATAAATAGGAGAGATAAACAGTCAGGGCACAGCAACAAACATCAGGCTGGAGGGGTGAGTGTGCTCCATTCCGTTCTTGGCTTGGGGGAGAGTCTTAGCGCTGGAGAATATAGCCAGGCAGAAACTATGGGGTAATCCCATGGGGTGACTCTTGTGTCAAAGCATTTGGGGCATTCCCAATGCCATGTGGGGGTTTGTGTGTTACCAGTGACATACAGGTAGCCCCAGACAAGAGTGAATCCCTCACCTTGCCCAATTTTGGACACAACCTCACAGCATTTTTAAGGGTACCCAGATGGCACAATCACCAGTTTGACTGGAATGGGATTACTCACGAGAAACATCATCATAATTTTGCAAGAAGACCTAACTGAAAGTTGAAAATTGTTTTTAGATGTTGAATTTCATTTTGGAGAAATAATAGATGGCTCCCCATCTGCCTGCTTGGAGAGCTGGGCTCAGTTCACTTGTTGTTTACAGCAGAAAATGGAGCTGGCAGGTGCATCCCTGCCAGACAGCACAGAAACAAAAACATATGCATTTCTTTCCTCAAAATCCTTTCCACAGTAAGTAGTTTTGTTTTGTTTTAGTTTTTTGGGTTTTTTTTTTTTTTTTTTCCCCTATAGTTCAGGGTATTTTTTATTGTAGTAGGGGTTTTCCGGTTCCTTGGGAGTACTAATAACAAACTCCAGCCCCTAAAAGAAGAGTTACAGATATTCCATAAAAATAGCTTCCTCTGAAAACTCATCCCTTTCTAGATCTGGCTTCTCATATTGTTGTCATTGCTACAGCTTCCTGGTTCTATCAGCTTTTGCAGTAACAGCTGTGTCCTGCTGAGACTTCTTTAGGTCCATTGGTTCATTCAGATCTCTTTTTTTTTTTTTTTGATGCATGTGTTGGAATTTTTCATCTAGTAAAACACCTGCTTAGCAAACTATATAAAAACACACTGCAGACTCAACTATGCAGCAAAATATCAGGTTATGGTAGTTATCTTTGGTGCATTAAAAATTCATGTTTACAATTAAAAAATATATCACATACCATTACACTTTTCTAATAGAAACAAAGAATACCCAAGTAACATTACTAGTCCTTGTATTTACTTTGTTTTTTTTTTTTTTTTCTATTTGGGAAAAGAGTTCAGTATCCTTTGAACTTTCATCTGAAAACACAAGATTAAACCAAAAGATTTCTTGAACACTTTTCTGAAATCTACAGGAAAAGGCAGTTCCGCTGTATTTAAGTATTCAATTGAAATCTCTCAATGAAAGTCACTATCAGTGTGCAGTCATCAGTTTTACCCTAGGGAATAGAACTCCTAGCTGTTGTCTTGTCAACAAGATCAATTGAGAGAGTGGGCAGGTTTAATTAGTTCCTTAATTTTCAAAGGAAAATGGGTAAGAATAATGAAGTACTCTGCTTATAAAACCAGCTACCTAGCTCCCTCTTGAGTCAAGATCCCCATGCTCAGGACAAAGAGAAATGCTCATCTTTGTTTTATAAGCATCTGCTGGATTTATTTTGCATCTACTTACACATAAATTACATCAAAATCTCTTTTATCTTACTTTGTAGATCTCAAAGTGATGCTTCTGCAAAGAGGACACACATTTAAATTTCAGCTTGTTGCATGTACATATCCTGGGCTGAAACGTGAACATACTGTCCATTCTCATGATCTTTATTTATTCAAATGCTAATTTATATAAAAACAATACTCTGAAACACAAATTCAGGAGGACAAATGTTCAAAATCACAACAAATAGTAGAAAATGTGGTGAAAACATCTTTTCAGAGTTCCTCCACTTTTGTAACAAAACATTCATGTTTTCAGTCATGAGTTACATGCAGAATATCTGCTAGTGAGATATGCCCAGGTTGTAGGAGCTACAGTATCAGTCCTCTGCTGGGCATGGGGGCAAAATAAGGTAATTTTGGCTGTTTGACTGTTGCTTCTCTATGTAGAACTGGGCAAAAGTGAAAATCACACCTTGATTGTCTAACAGGGGCTAATGCGTGCAAGTGAAAAGATGAGCACTGTTGTTCTTCCATGCTTGCAAGAGGAAAGCTTTAGTTAGTGAAAAGCATCTCCTGGGGTGCAAGAAAGGCTGAGTAGCTGGAGAAGAGGCTTAGACTTGTTGGCTGCATCACCTCACAGGTGCTGATGGAGTGCAGAAGCATCTCCTGCCCTTCTTCTTCTTCTTCATTCCCTCTGGGGAGAGATTGAACCTTAAACTGAGGCTTCAAGGACTTCCAAGATTTCTTATTTTGCTTTGCTTGTGGTTCTCAGGGCTTTGCTTTGCCTGTTACTGTTAGCTTTCCCACTTCCATCTGGTTCTGGCAGTTGCCAAGGGGCTGCAAAGGGCTTCTCTGTCATGGTCAAATGAATCAGGAGATTTTTGCTGCCTTTGGAGCCTGTGCAAGATGCAGTGCTGCTTTCCTGAGGAAGCAGGAGGGGAACAACTCCAGATGGTCAACATTTCCACACTTGCTGTATTACGAGGAGAGCCTTGAGAGATGGGACAGAAAGATCCCACCCTCTGCTAGACCACTGGCATCTTTTTGGTGTTCAGCCCTGCCTAAGCTTCTTAGGAAGAAGCCTGGGGTTAATTATCTGCTGTGTCTGGGTCTCCTTCCAGGTTTGTTTGAGACAGGCTGTATTCTGCCTCTGAGAAGAAATTAGGAAGGTATTGGGCTCAGCCTATATTCTAGAGAGGGGAATCCACTATTTTTCTGTTTGAATTACATTTGTTTATTTAAGTTTCTTGTTGTAAATATTATTCCCCAGTGAAAAGGCCCTTTTTTTCCCCAGTTTAACCTTACTACCAGCTACTAGTCTGCCCTATAAAAGTAATTTGTATATACAATAAAAACAGGACCAGATACATCAGTGTTTTAGTCCATACTTCTTCCTTGTGACAGCTTCTGCCTAGTAAAGCTAATGACCTAATGTCTTCTGGGGACGTTACATTGTAGTGGTATTGTATCTGCATAAATCTTTTCCTCATTCATTTTACAGTACAGAAGTAATGAGGACTGTTAACAGGAGATATGGTACTGGCAAGATTTTTATTCTGCTTTAGTTGTTCTGAAATTTGAGATCTAGTATAGACTTGATTCTTTATTAGTATGATGATGCTCCTACAGCTGGTAAGAGGAATGCTGGCTGGTTCTGCAGTCTTGATGGTTTCCATGCTAATTACATTATCCTCTTGTTACAGGCCCGTCAAGTGATTGTTATGAATTACTTTTGACTGTATTTAAGAAAATGTTAACTGCATGAATTTAAATACACAGAAGTCTGGATACTAAAATCTGTAAACTTTTGCACTTCCTGTGTGTATTGTTGTATACAGGTAATATAAGCAGAAATGTATTAACGAACACATTTAAAAAGTAAAAGTGGATATAAAGAATGCTATGTTGTGCAGTTGAAAGAAAGAGTGCCTGAGAAACTTAGCTTTTTTATTTATTTTCCTTTGAATATTTATCTTCATAGGTTCATCTCTGTGCATCGAATTATGGAAGTTACTTTTCTGGCACAAAAGCACTCCTGGGTCTGAAAATACATACATCTGTGAGTACCCACATAACCATTGTATCCATTCTGGAAATGATAATTGTTTTCAGAAGAGCCTTTTGAATATTCTGCTAAGTGAAAGTAGTCTGAAGGTGGTCGTGTGCATTTTTCAGTGCTGTAAATTTTTAGTTGTCAGGGATTAGTTTCTAGCTTTTATTGTTTCTTATCTGTGGCAGTTCTGCCTGCTGTTCCAAATTTATTTTTGTTTCCTTCCTATGTTGTATTTTGTTGCCAATTTGTTAGATTTTTCATTTCTAAGTAAAGCTTTCAGTCCCATGCTTTCAGCAAATAAATTTCAAAAGTATATTGGCTTTGGTGATCTCATTCACTTTGGGAGTTGTTATTTGTGTTCAGAAATGATTTGTGTGGTCTAACTGAAGTGGTGTAACTGCATTTAATACTAACTTGATTACCTCTTCTGTGCTGTTTTCCAGCTGGAGTGTATGCTCAAATATACCCGCATGCTTCCAGTGACTCCACATGGTCCCGTTGACTATGGTAGGATTTGCAAGCAATATATCTAATTGCACTTTTCATTATGTAGTCAATAGGCATATAAGTTAATTGCACAGTTTTGCTTTCATTTTAGAGATACGATAAAAATTGATTTTCCATGCTTCTTACATTCACTAACTGGGCAGCACAAAACTGCTTCAACACAGATGAATGTCCAGTGTTTTCACTAACCAGCATTCCCACTGCTTTAATGGTAGAACCAGTTTTTGGTGTGTTGGGTAGATGGGAGATGTACTTGCAGATACAGACTCTTATTCTTCCTTCTTCTTAAAAATGCACACTTAGTAAAGCTGTGGATTTATGCAATACATGGTTTGCAAGTTACTGTTCTTTTGCCTCTTCATCTTGAAGGTCCCAGACCAGTTGGCAACATTAGCAGCAACAGAAAGTGCCTTTGGTCCTGTGAACACCTCTTCAGCTGATTGATGTAAACACACATTAGAATGGTTCTCAGAAATTGCTTTGGAGTTCTATGCAAACAATCAGGTTAAAAGCCTAGATTTCTAATTAAAAATTTCACATACCCCATTAAACTGTCAGTATAGCATGTCATTCTGGCTCTTCCTTCCTGTTGGGATGCCTTGACCTGTGCCATGGATTAGCCATATAAACTCTTCCTCTGCTAGTCCACCCTTCTTGGCACTTTTGTCAACTTCTGTTCTCCAAGTTTGGCCAGCTGGCTACAGCTCCTCTGTGACAAGCAGCCTCCACATGCCATAGCCACAGCCGACATACTCTGTGTAACTCTATCCACGTGGCAGGAGGTCTAAATTCTTTATTGCTCTTGGCAGATTACATACAGATATGGAAGTGAGATAATTTGTTAATTCGTATCAAATTACTTGGATATTGGCTACTAGTGGCTTCCTACCCTTTCCAACTTCTGAGTTGTCTTATCCAACAAAATAAGAGGTAATGCTACTTAACCCCTCTAGCTGGAAGTTGTGCTGAAAACTCTGTGCATACACTGATCATTAATATTTCTGCCAAAGCTAGGTGTGGAAAATGACAAAGTTACTTCCTCCAGCTGTTTTTCTTATTAACTTGTTGGAGATACTTGTCCACTGCAGTAAGGCTGACAAAAAGACAATCAGGTATCCATAACTGTCGTGACACATTTATGACTGGGATACCTTTAAGTGATTCCTACTAAACCGAGCATTTGCAGAGGCAAAAGTACCATAGGTCCTCGGGAAGGGAAAGAGCAGGGAATGGGCTGTGGGCCAGTGTTAAATATTCTACTGATTTTTAATTGACTTGCAGTTTGTTTTCCAAATGGCTATGCTAGGGGAAAATGAACATCTTTGATCTTCTAGTTAATGTGGAAGATATGGGAGAAGTTTTTGCTATCTATCTATCTATCTATCTATCTATCTATCTATCTATCTATCTATCTATCTATTTTTGTATATATCTCTGTTGAGCACCAAAGATTGTAAGAGAAGATCTGCATGACATTGATAATGTTAATCATTGGGCAGCTTAAGAAAAAGCAACAAGAACCAAATCCAGACTTTCTTGTGCCTGTGTCAATCCCCCAAAACCAGCAGAGAAGATCATATGGAAACCATTAACAGACTGCCCTGAAACCTCCAGCCAGGTGATTGATTGCATCTGTGGCTGCAGGATGGCTACAGTGACTGAAGATGACAGGCATCCAAGTATTTCTTATTCCTTACAGTCACAAAGGGTTGTGCTCCAGTCTCTCTTAGTTTAGTACCATTTGTCCTTAGGTGTGTATATAGTTGCTTAAAGAAACTGCAGAGCTGTGGGATCAGCTGTCATTATACAGAGGATGGGGAGACAGTGCATGTAACTGAAAGAGGTAGCTATTGTTGTGTATTGATAAGGATAATGGCTGAAAACATTGTGTCTAAACTGGTTCATTCAGCCACAGGAGAGAACACATTCAGTATAGGGGGAACTGTGATTTACATATCAATGACAAGCTAACGAGGCACAGACCAGGCCAGCTGGCCAGATACCGGAGGTGGAGGATGTGCTGGAGGGCACATAGCCCCATCTTCTGATATGCCCAGCTTGGCAAACAAAAGGGAAAAGCTGAGACCCTTCAATGTGGCCCAGGACTTGTACAGACTTACAATTTTTCGCAATCACCCTTTCCCCCTCCAGACTTTTCTCTACTCAGAGAGCTATAAAAAGCTCACCTAAAACAGCACTAGCAGGGAATCCATCAACCTGAAGACCCTCAGCCCACCAGCCTCGCCAAACGGAATCCATCACCCTGAGGACCCTCAGCCCACCAGCTTCACCGAAGGGAATCCACCCTCAGGACTCTTAGCCCACCAGCCTCGCCTCGGGAACTGAACCAGACATCGGAGGACGCGCCTGAACTGCAAACCCCAGCATCCTTGCCGTGCAACACCAAGACCACACATCATCATACAAGTCCTGTCATCCACGCTGTGGGGCCGTAAGAGACTGGATCCCTCACTTTTTTCTTTCTTCCTTTCTCTCTACTCTTTCCTTCTCTCCTTTTTTCTATATCCCTTCTTCTTTGTCTCTCCTTCCGTGATATATTAACTCTCTTTGTCTCTTGCTTATACCTCAGTTTTCCTTCCCTCTCTACCACTCTCTTTCTCTCTATTCTTTTTGAACATATAAGGGTAACATCATCTTTAAGCTCTGCTATTGGATTCTGGTTAGATTTCATATTATAGCTACTAATGGTTGCCAATACATCGCCTGTAGTAGGACTTTTGCTGTTAGTGTGTTGATAAGTTCTGTTATACTTTTGCCAAGTCACTATTTGCTGTAACCAATGTTCCAACATGTACTTTTAGTAAAACTCATAATTGAATTGGACCCCATAACCATGCACAATTAACCCAGAGTTAACATACACCCAATCTCATCTGTTGAGTCAGGGCGCATGTCGTGTTTAGAGTTAACTCATCCCTCATCCCATCTGTTGGGACAGGACAGCTATGATGACTAATTAATGGCACTTTCCCTTTTGAACTAGGCAAAATTAAAACTGCGGTTTTAGTTAAACCTGGGTGCAGTGAGAGAAGATATAAATTTGGATCTTGAGTTTGGATCAGCTTATTTTGATGTTAGCAGCCAGTAGAAAAGTTTGAAACTGAAATCACATCTCGGGAGATTTTCAGAGCTGGGGTTTGGGTTTGTGTATCTGTTTGGGTGAAGATCGTTGTTGAGTTTTAAAAGGTGATGTGACCAAAACAATGATAAAATATGGTCTAATGCATTGTTAGTGATCTTTGAGGTCCTGTGGTCCTTAATGGATGCACTGATGTAGAAAACCATTTGTCCTCATGTTACTAATATCTGAGATGTGTTATTTTCATCACTGAAGTCCTGTGAAGTGATTGCATGGGCTGTGTGGCTGAAGGTGGTAAAGCATATCAAGAGACATTACTAAAGAAGATATACTGAAGAAAGTCCTAATTGACATATCCCAAAGAATGTTTGTGTGGGAGAACTGGATTTAGAATGCTGTCTCAATTACATTTTTCACAAAGACAAATAGACTTGCATAATGTAGCAGTTAGGTGCTTGCTGATTTGTTTCTCAAAGTAACCAGTGTTTGGGAATAAATTGTGGCAGATATACTAACATCTTCATGCTAACTGATGTGGTTTAGTGAGAGAATGTAGGGAAAAAGGATGAACAGCATTATAAACAGAATCTGTGATGGGCTGTTATACTGCAAATTCTTACTGGCCTGCGTTGGGTTGATGCTGTTAATCATAAACAGTAGACCTACGTGTGAGTTGTGTTGATGGCCAAATGAGTGGCAAAAACATTTCTGCCACAGGATGTCACATTTTAGGAAGGCTGAGTAAGTCACACCCATGAGCTGGAGAGCCCTGTGATAAATTGCACTTTTGAAGTTACTTGCTGTGTGCTAATATGCCCTAATTGTCTAAATTGATTTTAAAAGGTGCAATCTAAAAACAAAAAAACCCACAAACCCAAACCAATAACCTGTTTTTCTTCAAAATGTGACCTACTAAGCCAGAATCATACCCATGTATGGCAAATAATAATGGGTTAGGAGAGGGGACTTTGACACTCACCACAACTAGAGATGGAAACAATATGCAGTCAACAATCCAAGAGGGCACATTCCAATAGTATTAAAGTACTTGTTACTAGACACAGTAGATCATAAGATATTGGATCTTAATCTCCTAGCATTCTTATATGCAAGACATATTAGAAAGCTTTGGGTATGTTTTAATGGTTGTTCTCCTTTCACTGACATAAGTTCTGGCTGATTTCTTAAAAGCACTCTCAGGCAGTTGTTTAAATAGTTGTCCTTCAGCATGAGTGTGCACAGTAAATACTGGCAGGGTTTTTGAGGAAGCCTTAACCTGTCAGTACAGATATCATGACTAAAAGTTAGTGTTTTCCCTACTTCTGCCAGTTAAAACCCCTCCTTTCATGCCCACTTACCATCATTGTCTCCATGGCTGTCTAAAACACGTGTCTTCTGCAGTTAGTGTGCTCACTTAACTGTAATGGTGGCACCCACGAGCCAACAGTGTGTCCTGGAAGCCAAGATGGCCAATTGTGTCCCAGGGTGCATCAAGCACAGCATTGACAGCTGTGCAAGGGAGGTGTCGTGGTTTAACCTGAGCTAGCAATACAACCGTGATAGCCACTCACTCACCCTCTCCCCATCCCCCCACACAGGGGAGAGAATTAAAGGGGAAGGGAGAAACATGGATTGCAATAAACACAGTTTAATAAAATAACAAAATGATAATACACTACTAGTAAATATATATATAAGATAGAAATAAAAGATACTCAAGGCAATTCCATCCACACTAAGCAGCAAGTCCCAGGAAGCGCCACCCTGGTGGCAAACAGACAATAAAAGAGGAAAACGGCAGAGAGGCTCAGAGGCCTCTGCAAAATGGCCATTCTAAACATCCTGAACCAAAACTCACCCAGCTCCAGCAAAAAAGAGCGAGGAAAAATAAACCCACATGCAAGAGAAAGCACCCAAGAGCCAGAGAGAGAATGCCCAAGAGAATGGAAGATGCCCACCTCCTTAAATATGAAACATGATGATAATGGGATGGAATACTCTTACTGATCAGTCTGGATGTCAGTCAAGCTCTGGCCCACCCATGCTCCCCTTCCTCAATGCCTCACACCTGTGGGCAGAGCATTCAGAATGTCCTTGGCTCTCAGACCAGAACAATTAAAAACATCAACTCTGTGCTGGTGTGTTATCTCTTGTTCTCAAACTAAGTCCAAATAATGACCATGTTAGCTATGATAAAGAAAGGTTTCTAACTGCATGAAGAAAATTAACTCATCTTCAGTCAAACCAGCACAGGAGATGATTGTCCTACTCTGCTCTGCACTGGTGCAGCCTCACCTGGAGCACTGTGAGCAGTTATGGGTGTCACGGGATAAAAAAATTATAAAGCTACTGGAGAGTGTCCAGAAGAGGACTACGAAGTTGGTGAAGTATTTAGAGGGGAAGCCATATAAGAAGTGGCTAAAGTCACTGGGTTTGTTAAGTCTGGAGAAGTGGAGACTGAAGGGAGACCTCATGGTGGTTGCAGCTGCCTCACAAGGAGAGGAGGAGAGGCAGGCACCAATCTCTTCTCTCTGGTGACCAATGACAGAATCTGAGGCAATGGCAGGAAGATGTGCCAGGGGAGGTTTAGGTTGCGCATTAGGAAAAGGTTCTTCCCCCAGAGGGTGGTGAAGCACTGGAACAGGCTCCCCAGGGAGGCTGTGACAGCCCCAAGCCTGACAGCATTCAAGAAGAGACTGGACAATGCCCTCAGATGCATGGTGTGAACTGTGAAGTTGTCATATGAAGGGATAGGCATTGGACTTGATGATCTTTGTGGGTCCCTTCCAACTCAGGACATTTTATGATTCTGTGATCTGGCTAATGCGTCACAGTTCCCAAGCATGCCCAAGTCACAGAGGTGCTTTGGCCTTGCACTTCCAAGCAGGTGGCCAGGAGGGCCAGGACACCACTAAAAAGCCTCTCTGAAGTGTAAAACTTCAACTTGGCATTATTGCCCATATCTTATGCTTATATTCACTGGTGCTGTGAGTACAGCTGTTTTCAACTGAAGCAGAGTTTGTAAGACTTGTGTATGCTGTCTTCAGAAGTCTGTTGGCTTGCATGGCTGCTCCTGAGCTATCAGCAAAAAATCATGTGTGGATATACTCTGGGTTTTGGATAGTCCTCACTGAGACCTGTCCTGCTGCAACTTATCTTCTGTATGTGTCCATACCAACCCGGGTGTACCTCTTCCCTGCAGGAAAGCTGAGGTCACTGCTCTAGGCTGCAAGAGAGATATGGTGCTTAAATACTGTGAACACTATTACAGGATTGCTTACTGCTCAGGACATTTGGAGCTTGTTTTCTCAGCCAGTATAGATGATTTAAACAGATCTGGCAGCCAGGCAGGCTTGAGATCCCTGAAGTCAAATTTTATTTTCCCTTGAGAGAGATTTTGAGTACAAAGCACAACTGATGGAGCAATGGAAATCTTTCAAAGGAAGATGCATATTCCTCTTCAAGAGATGCATCCTGTCAACAAATCCTTTCTTATTTCTAGGCCAGAATGCTTCAGAGGTGCAGTCTGTTTTCATATTTTACAATATAGTTCAGAAGTTACACTGCCTTAGTTTTAGGAGTTATTTTCAAGCTTGTTTAGGTGAATGAAAGCTTAAGCACGCAAAGAAATTACCCCAGGTTGTCAAATTTTGCTAATCCATGGTTATCTATTGATGTTAAAATGATATTGCTATCTGCTTTGGCAAAGACATATGAGTATCTGCGTTGGCCAAAGAAATGCGTAGAGACTGTGGCTGTGTCTGTCTGTGTAGTATCTTGAGGTTATTTTGAAAATAGCGATGTATGCCTGAAGGTTAGTAAGTGATCTTCATAATTTAATAAGTACGTATATGTCTAGTCACACAGTTGAGTGAGCTAAGCTGTTGGAGAAAATGAGTATAAGAATTCGACCAAGCTGGCTTGCAGCCCTACCTTGTCTGTTAATTGCTCTGGAAACTGAAATGCAACATTTGTGAGGCCAAACCATGGTGGGACAGGGTAGTTTTGACTGTGCCCAGGCTCTTGTACAGGCCTCATGTTGAGGAAATGGCAGCTGCTATTTGAAGATAACCTGAGCTCAGTTTCCATCTGCTTAAGCAAATGTCAGTAGGGAAGGGAGGAGACCAGTCCTCTTAATTCATGCACAGGGTACCACTGCCTGACCCAGGTCTACCGCAGTGCCAGTGACTGTGGCTTCTGTGAAATGGAAAACCTACCCACCACTTCTTTCCCTCCAGTAGTACTGGCGTCCTAAACCACTGAGGAATTTAAATCAGTATTTTTCTTTTTCAGTGGAGCAATCCCAAGAAATGTGGCAGGCACAGCAGACAGTTTCCTTGGTGCAATGTTCCTCAAATCCGTTGTAGCAAATCCTGTTGCAACTGAGCGGCTGGGTTGTGCCTGTTTCTGGAGGACACAGAGCAAAAAATGACTATAGCCATCTGTCTTTGTATTTCCCAGGGAATGTAAAAGCAGTAAATTTTATAGTACCCTAAATTAATCAAAGAAATATTCACTTCATTGAATTTTAGAGACCATGAAATTGCTAGGTGTTATTTAAATATATGTGATACTTGAAAGAAGAGTGCACTGATAGGAGCTGATCCATATAGGAACTGGTGTATTAAAGGCAACTTTCAAAGAAAGCTGCAGATCTGGTGTGATGAAGTGCAGGCCTGCTGCATGTTAGGTAAGACCTTATTTTTACACGCCCTATTTTTTTTTTTTTTTTTTCTGAAAAGAAAATACTCTGACACCCACACAATTCCTTTACAATAGTGCTGGAAATGCTCTGTTCTATTTTGCATTGCTGACTGCCATGCTGAGTATTTCCTGTAGGCTTTTTTATGCTAAGTATATTTTAATGAAATTAACGATTTGACCACATTTCAGTTTGAATCAACTTAGTGGAAAGAATTTAGTTTCCATGTCTACTTTCCTTAATCCTGGTGCATGCATGAGTATTTGGATTTTTGCATTTCAGTGGCAGAAACCTGGTATTCAACCATCTTTGGCCTCCATTTGCATGTGCATATATTCTGGTAGTACGTCATGGTCCTGGCTGAGACCTGCCAAATGTTGTACAAATCAAGAGACAGTCTCTGGTCTAAAGAATGTATAATCTAAAGAATCCTGTCAAACGGGATTAACCTCTCACTTTTCATTGCTTTTGTTTCAGAGTTTATTGTGCTATTAAAAACTTCCTGTTTGTAGAGTGTTACTATCAGCTCATTCACCTCCGATTTAGTTCTGGGCATCATATGCTTTTCATAAATCCAAACCTTCCATACCAGGCTTGCAGAAGAATTGAAATGTGCCTGGTTTAAAAGCAAGTTTCTGTTGCATGTGATTAGGGAAACTGTCTTGGAAATGGCATTCTCAGGCTGAAAGCACCCAAAGTTCATTGACACCAGCTGTGGTATTAGGACCTTACTTGTGATTTTTGAATGTTTGAGATTTGTGGCTCTGAAGAAAACTTATGCAACAAAAGCTTATACTGCTATCTTGCTATGGTAGGAATTTAAGGAGTGAAATGCCATCAAAAAGAAATCTTGATTAGAAATTTAATTTAATTTCTTACAAATACATGTCACAATGGTTGTTAACTGAACTGTCAAAGCTGACAGTCTCTTGGGCATTAGGGGGGCTGTGTAAATCACCCTGTTCTGTGCAGACAGCCTTTGTGGATATCGTAACTGTATACTTTTTTTTGGAAAAGAGCAGAAAGGTGACAAAAGAGTAGGGACCACTTAATATTTAGGAATGGCTTCTGAAGCGGGATGGATACTTTGTGGTTCCACTTTTACACCTGCAAAATTCAGATTTCTTGCGAGTCTATCTAGCAGCATGATTACTGTCCTTACATCTGCTCTGTCTGTTGTGAGTGCAGCTTTGAAGGGAGGTGGAGTAGGGAGAATTTTAAGCTTGCTTTGTGCCTCTTGATGCCATCTGAGGAAAGGTATTGGTCTACGTGAAACTATGTTCCAGAAAAAAGATCATACCTATTTATAGGAACAAATAATGAAAACGAATATCAACTCTAGTTGGCAATCTAGTATCTCGTCTGTTATTCCAAGAGTTATTTAACTTCCAGGATTTGTGAAAATACAGCTCTAAGGTGAAAATGTAATTTCCAACTGTCAAGATCCAAGGGGTGTTGCAGCAGATAAAGGATATACAATAGCAACATCTATGCTCGGTTGAGTCCAGGCTATAGACTGGCATTCCGCCCTTGGAGAAACAATGAAGATAAGAACAAAAAAAGTCAGTTAATTACTTACTCAGCATATAAGATTACAGACTTTGGCTTTTTGCCAGACTTCCAGATGTCTTTTTATTTCAAGGGTCTGTATAAACTTCATCTAAAATATGGTGTTTCTTGTCTCCTCTCTGTGAAACGCCTTTATGAGGTGTAGAGGGTTGTTCCAAAGTGCAGGAACTGCTCCCTGCTTGTCACCTATTCAGCACAGGGAGCTCTGACTGCTTGGATTAGCTCTGCAAGAACGGGAAGTCAATCACAGACAATTGTTCCAATAAGTCTTTTCAGGGCACATTTTTTCCACACAGATCTTTTCTGACCCAATAAATTAGTAATTAAATTCTCCAAGGGAGTCTGAAACACTCTACTTATTATTAATGTGCTCTAGCCACTGCTTTCTAGACCTCTGAACTAGAAGCAGGAGAGGATATCAGTGTTGTGGCGAGGCAAGAGACCACACACAAACAAAGAATGCAGGTGCTGTTGGGGAAGGAAATTCATCCTTGTGCAGCAGGTCAGAGTAAAAACTTGTGTAAACCAAGGGGAAGCAAGGGGATACACTGATACTGAGCTGTACTGATGCAAAGGAGTTACTTTCATCTATCTAGGAGCTGGTTTTCTCCATTTTCACATCCAAGCACTTTCTGGGAAAATACAAATTATTTGTAAACGGAGAGAAGACTTGATTTGGAATATTTGCAGGTTTATCTTTTGCAAAAATTTCTTCCCTTTGTATCTTTGTTGTGTCATTTTCTCTGCCCCACTTTTTCTGATTTTTGTGTCCACAGTGTCAGGTAGAGATACCTGAGCTGACTTTAATGATCTGGGAAAGCCACTGAAAGCAGCTCAGTGTCAGCAGCCCGGTGTGCCAGACTGGCTCCCTCGTTCTGCTAAGAGAAAAAGGCCTGTCCTTTACCTCCAAATAAGTGTTGATAACATAAAGCCTGAGGGACATGATCCGTCTCTGCAGGGTTCCCAGATCAGGCTCTGCTTGGTCTCTCACTTCCTCAACCACGTCCGCTCTCGGTCTCACATGCTCGCACCTTCTTTTTTTGTCTCTTTGGGGACATGCATGACAGTAGGGCTAAGAATACTTTTGGCCGAGAGCTTCAAAGCTACCGCAGGAGGCAGATGCCTCATTCTTATTGAAGTTCATGGGAACTGTGTGTCTAAATTCTCCATGATACTTGGAGAGTTTCTTTGTAGTGGCTGATCTACCAATACCACTGGAGTACTGCGATCCAAATAGCATGCGCTATCAACGATATCAAACTGACGAGCTGATGATATTATCCTGGTTGCTTGTTCAGCTCCTACTTTGGGCTGCCCTGTGTAGCCTGGTGTGGTCTGGTTTTCTGCTGTCCTCTGCCCTTCCCGTCCCCCGCCTCACCTGAGCTGCCCTCCCTGCCTGCCTGCTTGCCAGCTTCCGCCCTGGAGAAAGGTCCTCCCTTCGGCCAGCAAAGCCCTGGAGCAAAACTGCTATGCAAGGGGAGATCTATAGGCTCAGAGTATCCTAGGAATGGAAAAGCTTTCTTGAGGTGATCGCATGTCCTTGAGATCAAGGGAGAATATCAGACCTCCTTGTGCTGCAGTCCCTGTTGCTGTGTAGTGTCCTTAAATGATCCAGGTTTCATGGACGAGAGGGACACTGACAGACTTGCAGGAAACTCTGCAGACTACCTTGCTCCTCCGAGAGCCTCTGTGGTCTTTTGATGCCTTATTTGGTATAAGTAAGAGACTGGCATGGTATTGCCCATCACTAGTCTGTATATAATTAAACTGCTTTCAGATTTCTAACTGCTTTACCTGTGCATTAGTCATACAGCCATTATGCCTAAAACAGCTGGAAGATGTATTTGTTAGTATGACTGATCCTTTATGGTTTTCTAATACTCCATTTTATTGAGAATAATAAAAGTGGTATTAGGATGCAAGTGTGTCTGGTCTTGGTTTTATGCATGGATTTTGTGAACACTGTGTGCTGCTTTGTCTATAACCCCTTGTACTGCGATACTAACAGGAGTAATGTTAGTAGGAGGATTTAAAGGGAACAAATCCTAATTTCTCCATTAATAATTTAAGTGGTACTTGATCTGGCATTTCTCTTCTTTCAAGTCATCACCCTGACTTAAGTTTCTTCCAGGTTTATTTTCACATACATAAAAATATCTTCCAAGCTTTTAATGAAGACTGGAGATAGAAATGCCTACATTCATATATACACACACACACACACACACACACACACACACACACACACACACACACATATATATTTAAATTATTTTTTTTTTCCCAGTGAAATCTGCTGTTGGAACTAAAGGACAAATCTTCATAATGTGCAGTACTGGAATCCTGAAAATCGAATCAGCTTTGATTTTTCATTTTCCCTCCTGTTTGGACAATGAAAAATCTCCTCTCTTCTTCAACTGCAATAATATGAAAAAGCCCAACCTATCCCCCAAGAGACAGCATGAATTTGTGAGAAAAAGATTTCCCTTTGAACCTCTTTTCTAAATACACAACTCTTTTCTACCACTGTGGTGATTTTATTATATTTTTCTTCAGCATTTTTCCTGTATGTTTTTTATCTAGCCTAAAGGCTGATTAGATCCGAAGCTGTTTGAATTGTCTTTTGTAAGAAGTTGACAGGAAATGCTACATAGTTGTGGAAGCCTTCTAGGTTTTGATGCAGAATGGCTTGTCCCAGGGGAATCACAGCTTTATCAACAGGGCACTTATCTGTACCTGAGGCCTCAAATGCTGCAGACATTGGCAAATATATTTGGTTTCTAATAGGCTTTTGCTTTTTTTTTTTTTAATATATATATATACTTATATATAAAAAAGCTGCAACAGAAAATGTCATGGGTTGATTTACTTAATGCTGTATTACATATTGATACAAATGGTTGTTCGGCTGTAGAGAGAACAGGCTAGATGGATGTCCCAGGAGTGGGACAGACTGAAGTTGATGGGCATGTTGCAGATAGGATAGTAATGTGTGATTATTCTGTAACTTCAAGGCACCAAACTTTTTAGTCTTTGATTGTCTGTAACTACTGTCCACTTGAGCTGGTTGCCCCTCTTCTGTAGGTATGAGAGGAAGATGCATGTATCGTGGAGTATTCACTGTAATGGAAGTACTCAACAGTGAAAGTGTAGTGGCTGGAATTAAACCTATTTATTCTGTATCTGGTTTACTGGAAAGCTGCTATATACAGTTATTGTTCTGGGAAGTGTCACTATTGTGTACTGTCAGAGACCAACCCGTTTTGAGATTGGAACGCCCTGAGAAATCTGATCTACATTTGAAATTGGCCCTGCTTGGAGCAGAGGGATGAACTATGTGACCTCCAGAGGTCCCTTCCAGTTTGAGTTATTCTATGATTCTGTGGAAGGTTCACCAATGTATTCAGGAATGTTATCCTGTAAAGCCTCCATCTGGCTATGTTCTAGTCTTGAACTCCATGGGCTACACAGGGAACATCAGCCTCTCCCACATTAAATCTGTCAAGTGAAGAGAGAAAAGTCAAGGTATGTGTGCAAACCATGTGACCATACTGCATCTTACAGGCAAATCTAGGAGGGTTAGAAATGTTAAAAAGGAACGTCTCAGCTCTGAGAACAAAGCTGTCAAGAAATGCGGTGAGCTGGCTTTTCTGGGGAAAGAAGTGTACAGTGGGGCTTCACTATCCTGCACCTGACCAAAGATACCGGGTCAACAAGTGATATTCACTTGGCATCACTCTATAAGTGGCAGTGGATTAAAAGCATTCCTGTTTTTCATCTGCAGCTATAGAGAACGTGTACATGATGGTGGCTTCAAATGGTAATGCAGCATTCAGCATTAATATTTGACACATAAAATGATAGAAAAATCATGACTTTGGAGCAAAACTTCTCCTCCCTGAAGATGAAAAGCTGTAAACTCACAGCTCAAAGTAAAAGCAATGGCTATAAAAATACCTTTCCCATTGTATGGTGTTCACTGATTTATAGTGAGGTACAGGGGTTTTAGCTGCAGTTTAACACAGCTGCCTAACCCTGAAAATTGTCATGTCCTGAACCCTCCTTTTTGCTCATCAGATTTTGTGGGGAGAAAATAAAATGTCCTTCAACAGTCATCAGGAAGGGAGCATCTGCCTAAATTAGGCAGGTTCCGAGTCCCATTAAATCCTTTTCTGCTCAGTTGAATGTTTGATATGTTGTAGCAGACTCTTATCAACAGGAACTACTTAAAAATGACACTCAGTGAGAAGCTTTAAAAACTAATGTGATTGTCTGTTTGTTTTTCTTCAAACTGTTAATCAACATCATCTGTTGTTACTAATGGGCAATTAATAAAGACAATCAAAATTCAGAAGAGAATTACACATGTGGCATCCAATAAAGCCAGTGCAATAGATGTGCAAGGGCAGAAACAAGCCAAAAGCTTTTCAGTCTGTGTGACCACTACTGTGGAGCACAGGGGACTGGGAAGGCACAGGTGATAGTAAGAAAATGAGGAATTCCTTCCATGACCACCGCAATTGTCTTAATTTTTATGATAACATTATAATTATTTTTATTTGATTAATAGGACTTGCAGAATTAGAAGAATTAGATCTTTGGAATACCCTGTCCACACTAAATATTTTGGTTTTGTTGTTGTTACTGAGGTGGTTTCTTCAATTTGAAATCGGCATTTATTCATACTGTAGAATAAGTCACACTCCAAGCCCTGATAGAACTTCAAGGCAAGAAAAAAGTGAACACATTATTAAGATGGGAAATGTGATGGAAATGACTCCAGGAGGATTTATGTGAGAAAGGAGACAGACGGGAGGATTGGAAGGAGATTGATAATCAGGGTGTGGGTAACATTATCTTACTAGAAGTGGTGTAAGAGTGTTAAGCCATTAATAGTGGGAAATGAAGGACATTCTCTTTTGCTCGTTTAGATTTTTTCAGTACTTATACTTTAAAAAAGCCCTAAGCTTTCTAATTGAAAGGAAAAAAAAAACCCACAACATAATCAAGCCAAACCAAAATCAAAACGCATCAAACAAACAAAAACCAAACCCATGTGTTAGTGATGATCATGGAGCTGATGCTGAGTTTGCTTGGGTCCATTAGTAACAGTCTTTACATGACAGTGTTTCCTCAGCCCTGGCTTAGAACTGCAGGACTTGGGTTAGCGCAAGCTCTTGGAGATCCACTCTTTGGCAAATAACAGTTTCCTTTTTGTGCAGTAAGTCAGTCTCCTCGGACAAGATGGCTTTTTTGAGACCCTACTAGCAGAGCTGCAGGACTTTCACATACAAACTTTATACATAAAATCAATTACACAGAAAATGAAGCAATGCTTAAAAAAAAAAAAAATAGCAAGACTGAGTCACTCTGCTGTACAAAGGAACATAAATCTGGGACACTTGGAACTCACTGAATCTGGTGTACAGGGGGCACCCCTAGCAAAAGGGAATTCAACAAACCACCATGCTGAATGGCCAGCCTCTGCTGATAAATGACAGGAATCTCCACTGAGGGCATCCCATGGTGGCTTCTTCACTTGTAATAATCTAGAAAACCTCCTTCTGTTTATTACTTACAGATATTGACTGTGTGACCCACAATATCTGTTTTTTGACCACCACTTCACCCCTTCAGCTGGCCAAGTGATGGATTATGCGGAACTGTGATTTCTCCCACACAAGGGACATATCAAAACCAGCAAAGCTAATAAACATTCCCTGCTCTGACTCCTACCTGCAGGATCCTTGGACAGTACAGTTTCATTCCGGCTTCCCAGCAACTGGCCTGACTGTCCAGGGGAACTTCATGCTGCGGTATGTCTCAGTCCAATGCTCTAAACCCCAAACACTTTTTATTTTCTTGCATAATATGCATTATTTGCATCTATTTCTTCCACTTAGCTTCCCCTGTATGTTTCTATACCTGTCTCAGGAAATGTCCTAGCTGCAAACTGATGTAGGCTATAAAAATGTTCTGGAGGTCCATTACTACCTATTGGCCCTGATTTTATACTGCTCCTTACATATCCATTGCTGAGTTGCCTGTGAAAGCAGTAAAATATGGCAAGACTGATGTCATACACTGGTGAAATCTGTTTATCGCTATTTTATAAAGGTATTTTATCTCAGGACAGGATTAAAGTAAAAATATTTTTTTCTTTCTACCTATATTTAATTTTCAAATAATGCACAAATAGGCTATGAGTGCTATACCTGATTTTGGAGTGCAAAAATGCCTTTCCAGTTTGCAGAAGTCAACTCAGTTCTCTGTTGAATACTTTCTTTCTCTGTTGTTATAAAGCATGATGAGTGTTCCTTGAGAGGATAACGTTCACTAAGAATCTTACCACTATTACTCCAGCAGCTACTAGATCATGATACAAAGTAATTGCATTTAAAAGTTTAAAACCTCTCCTCTTTTTAAAAAGAAACCTCTTTTTTCTGGTTGAAAAAGGTTCATTCCCTCCCATTCAGGAAAGCTTTTGCACGATCATCAGCTACAGCTGGAGAAAGTTCCTGCATAGGAAAATTACAAGGAATGAAATAATTCCAGAGTTGGTGAGACATTTTTTCTCTTTTTAATCAAAACGGTATGTCTTCCTGTATTATGCACGTTCATGGAGTTCCCACCCCTGGAGGTATTTAACAGATGTGTAGACGTGGCATTTAAGGACATGGTTTAGTGGTGGACTTAGCAGTGTTAGGTTTACAGTTGGACTTGATGATCTTAAAGATCTTTTCCAACCTAAATGATTCAACGATTCTATGACAAAACTTACTCAATGAAGGGCTGCAAAGAGCTATATAGATTATTAGGGTTCTGGAATATCTTGCTTATGAGGAAAGTCTGAGAGAGCTGGCCTGGAGAAGGCCAAGAAGGGGATATTATGCTTATAAATATCTCAAAGCTGGACGTCAAGAGGATGGAACAGACTCTTTCCAGTGGTGCCCAATGATAGGATGAGGGCAATGTGTACAGGCTGAAGCACAGGTGGTTCCATCTGAATATGAGGAGAAACTTCTTTACTTTGAGAGTGCCAGAGCCCTGGAACAGGCTGCACAGAGAGGCTGTGGAGGTTCCTTCTCTGGAGACATTCAAAACCTGCCTGGACACATTCAAAACCTGCCTGGACACATTCCTGTGCGATCTGCCCTGGGTGAACCTGCTTTAGCAGGTGGATTGGACTGCATGATCTCCAGAGACCCCTTGCAACCCCAACCATTCTGTGATTCCGTGAGTCATTCTGTGAAGGGGCAGGTGAGGTGTTCTCATGTATAAAATAGTCTGGACATCATCCAGCACAAAGCCAGTGGAGGAAGAAAGTGGAAACAGCAGTTATACGAGATAAAAAAATAGAAGAAAAATCAGAATCCCAGGTGAGATTTGGATTTTGTGAGATCTGTAGAAACTTGGTAAAACACCCTGGTTTATAGTTTCTTTTCAGTGGACTTATTTTACTCTCATTCTACTGACTTTGCCCAGGTAATATCATATAGGCAAATGGAGTACGATTGTGCAAAGCGGATTATTCCAGTGATAGATGCAGATACAGGCAGCTTTGTGATACCACAGCTAATAAATCATGTTGAATGTACTGCTTTCTAGCACTACCCTACGCAGGTGTATATGCTACAAGCTGGCAGACAGCACATGCTGAAAATATACTGTACCTAATGTGTATGTTTCTATGATTTATCTGTGTGCTTTTCTGTACTGTACAACACTTTGAGACATTTTTATAACTTATGGCACTCAAACCCATACATAATAGTACTTTAGTATTTGTTCTTTTGTAGTATCACCTTGGGAATCCAGGAGATATAATACTTCCTTCAGAGGACAAATATCTATCTATAGCTGCATCTGCAGTAGAATTCATAGCACTTGAAGGGAATGTGTTAAAAGAAAATCTGTCTGTTCAGACTTACACTTCAATATTTGGTTTTACATTATATTTAGGATTGACTGGCTGTCAGCCAAGACAGAGCCTATCACAAATCTAAAACACTAGGTGAAAAGATCATGTGACTGGCAGTTTTTTTTTCTTCAAAATGCTTCTTTTGTTAGTACGTTGTGATACCGTGCAATTAAAGTGCATGGGAAATACTGTTACTGCATTTTCTTCAGAGAAAATCTATCAGGCTTTTTTTAGCCATGTAAAGAGGCAGCTCTGTTACTGGAATATTTGCTATTTCCACCAACACCAAATGTGGTGTTTGTTACTGTGAAATGTCCCAGTGCTCAGCAGTATTTTTGAAGCACAACCTGATAGAACAATGAAGATGAGATCATGGGGAGTTTCCCCAAGATATGATGGACTTACAGTAGGACACCCGCACAGATTTTCAGTGGAACTCTAAGTGACTTGCTTTGCTGTTTTGTCTCATTGACATGGGGGTAGAAGTAATTCACAGCTACATCACCAGGCCAGTAATTATAGACAGGAGAGTCTAGGAACTAGGAACTAAGGAGATAAGTTCAACAATATTTAAAAGCCTTCCGTTCCCAAATCTGTAGTTAATTATTAAATGAAATGAGTGGTTTAACTGTCCTGGCCAGTGGATGTGGATCTACTGTTCGTTACAAGAGACAGTGCCTCTCTGAGAGGGAATTGCTATGCCCAAAATCCTCCTCACCTTTTATAGCATGGTCATGGCCTCTTACTTGGAAGCCTGTTTGACTGCTTCCCCCTGTGTTTACTTTGTCTTTCAAGGTACTTTGCCTCTCTCTGTGCCATTCTGTGCTGTGCTCATACTAAGCAACGTGTGCACACCTTCTTCACAGTGGTGAATAGCTTAACTAATCAATGACTCCAAAGAACTTGGAGGTGGAAAGAGTTGCAGAGATACATAACCTTATGACTTCATATCCACGCTACTTACATAGCAAAGTTAGAAGGGAACAACATGCCTTGAGCTGTGCTTGGGCATATACTGGTTCTTCTCTGGCATGTACGTATTTTCTCTTTTTTTTTTTTTTGTCAGGTACACACAATGCAAAAGCTAGAGACTAGGGGAAACATTTTTGGAAGACTAAGTGCAGGAAACTACATATGTTAGCTTGGGACCAGTCATCCCACTTAATCATTTGGATGCCTTCAGCACGTTTTGCACTAAGATGTTTTACAAAAGTCTCTTCCAGGTGCTACGGGCCAGCCTCTGGTTTTAAATTCTTGGCAAAAGCAAAGGAGTTCTTGCATCAGCTCTTGGAGATGCTTTATGTTATGAAATTTAGGCATAGAGGAAGATTTCCCCTGGAAGATTTGGTCCAAGAAAAAACACTCTCCTGCTGTGGTGTCTAGCCCAGATGATGCTATTCTTCATCACCCTTACAGCGCCAGACCACTGAGTGTTATCTGCAGAAACGCAGGGCTGGCAGAAAACACTCCCTGACCTTCCTAAACTGTGGGTGAACCTTCACAGGAATTATCTTAACTTGATATACCAGCACCTTTCTTCCAGGGCCCCACCCTGTGCCTGCAGCCATCTCGGGGTAGAAGGCAGCAGCTGGTTAACAGTGCAGAGGAACAGTACATGATTGTTTAGGACAGGAAGTTGCAATATCCACTTGCAAGAATGTAATTGCTTTTGAGCTGGAACGGAGCCAGGACGGTTGAATCCAGCTGGTAGGAACAGCTGCAGCTGTGAAGGCAGCCAAGACTGGCCTGCTGCACAAAGGGGAAGGAGAGAGATGGAGCTTGCCAGCAACCTTCTGAACCCAGAAGTGTGCAGGGGAGGACCCTGCCTACACACCTCATCCTCCCTGCTCCCCTGCACTGTCCCTGGGGAAACCTGCAGAGGAGCTAGCCAGATACTGCAGCCAGTCCCAGCCTGGGGCTCGTGGCACTCAGAGGACATTCCAGAGCTCTGTCTGGACTCCAGCTACCCACACTGATCGCCTGTTTGCTTCTATGCTCCCATTCAATTTTGTTCAGCTTCTTCAGCTCCATGTCAGTCCACTCCTATCCCTTTGCCTGCCTCTTTTTATGGCAGCTTTCTCCCTTTCATCAGCTAAACATTCTGGCCAATCCCCCACTCCAATGCCAAGGACTACTGTTTTGTTTATGTTGTGCTGTCCAAGGGCTTGTGTGTTTCCTACCACCAGGTCTCTGTTTGGACAAGGTCCTTCTGTGGGGCCAGGATGCTGTTCCCTTGGTGTGGCACCTAGCACGAAGCCTCATTCTCTGATGGTTTCTAAGGTGAAATGAAATTTTAAGTGACAATGAACTTTGCATTGTCATAATGTCTTGAGAATCCAACTGTAGATGGAGAATGCTGGCTTAAACACATGCCAAATCCTAATGCTGGAGTCAAAGGATTTTACTGCCTTTGATACTGGAAGTCCCCTAGGATAGTAGCAGACCACATGGATCCAACATACAGATTAAACACAACTGTTCAAACACCTTTTTTTTTAAAAAAAAAACCTTGAAATTCCTATTTGAAAACCTTAACAAAACCCCCATGAGACTGAAATGGGTATCATGCCACTCTGACACAACAGTGGCTTGATTTTGTGGCTGGGCTGTGAAACCAAAGGTCTTGCACACTCAAAATTCTCCCAGGTTTTCTCCAGCTGCACTTAGATTTTCCAGGGTTGACTTTTCAAGTAAAGAGGTATGTGTGACTTCTGAAGGTGTTAGAAATCTAATGCTCTCTGCCATGTGCAAGTATGGAAAACAAAAACGCTCTTCCCTTAGAAAAATCTCCTGTATTGCCTGGAGGCTCCTTGTGCACAGGACTGCTTCCAACCAGCTTGCTGTATGCCAGAGAAGGAAATGGTCACAGGGCTGCTTCTGCTTTCCCCATTAGTGCCAAGTCTTGAATTAGCCTGTGTAACTTCTCTAAGGGCAGATCCATTACTCTTTGGCTCTCTTCAGGTATCATGTTGGGGCCCTGGTCACTTCATAGACTTTCTTAGTACTATTTTTTTTTTTTTTAATTCACCATAGTCTTGATGAAAATCACTTTGATCTTACCCAGCTACTTTAGCTTGGTTTAAATTAAAGGAGAGTTTTAGGAAGAGTGCCAGGAGAAGTATTTACAGCATCCAATATAGGCAACACAGTTACAAATGTTTATAAAAGAGGTAGGCAAAGAAATTACAGAAAGAGAACACTTAATCTAATCACAGCAAGCTCATATCTTCCAGGATATTTTGCATTTTGGCTGACATGTCAATGCCCCAAACCCCTTGTTAGGGTCTTTGCTGCCTTTTGTATGAGCAGCTCAGTGCCAGCTCTGTCTTGTGTGAAGGGATCAGCTCTGCCCCAGCTCTCTCTGGGAGGCTTCCTTTCACTGTCGCCCTTCCCTTCAGTTTCAGGTGGTGCCAGTGTTATGCTGTCCTCTGTGGGTTTGACACCGCACCAAAGCCAACCCTCAAAATACACTCTAATGTTCACTTTTGCTCAAGCAAGGTCTATGGCTAGGTCTTTCAGAAATGATAGGCTCCATTTGAAGATAATTAATTTTCAATTAATTAATGTTTGGACATCTGAAAGTACAAGGCCAAGTAAGATACAGAGACAATGCTGTAGAAAAGATTGTGTTGTATGGGGTTGAGAGCTGATAAAAAGCTTTCCTTTCATACTTGGATGTCACCAAGTGATTCTGTGATAATCTTGCACGTGGCGGGACAGAGCAATTCATGCTCTTGGAGAATGCTCATGCAGGCGATACTTGCTGCAACCTCTTTGGGGTAAGGCATCGGATCATCCTCTTTGGCACCATCAGACAACTGCACTGAATATTACACAAATAATCAACATTATTTATGACTTTTCTTGATCCACTGTCCAGAGTCACAGACAAATTCAATAGTTTTCCTCGTAGTTGAATATGCCTAATAAATATGAAAAAACTGCAAGAAATCAAGATAAAGAAACATCTTGGTTGGCTTATTGCTTTAATGTATATTCTTGGAGGTATTGTATTTTTTCCAGGTTTTTAGTATGTGGTTAGTGAAAATGCCCACTGATACCTCTTCGCCCAGATATCATTCCCATATTCTTTGCCATATGTCCTGATGTCTGACTCAGAAGTTGGGACTATCCTTGCGTGGTGGAAAGGTATGACTCCTTTTCCAAATGCAAGGCTGTAACCATCTTGTCCTCTACAGTGAGCTTTGAACAGAAAATCTCTCTCAGTTGAAACCAGAGTTTGTTCTACAGCAGTTGGCTTTGACCGAATTCGGTTACTCATTTATAAACATTTGCAGAAATGACCAGATAACATGCTGTGACCTATGTATTGCAGTACAATTTTTGGGAGAACGCAGAGTGTCCATGTCCATTCTTTAGACCAAGAATAGAGATCTTTTTTTTTTAAACATAGACATACTGCTATTCAGGGGAACATGCAACTACAGACACTTCAGAGGAAATTCGCAACTGTCTTGAATTTACAACCCTGAAGCCCAAGTAGTGCGTCTCCAGATGTTACCACCATTTCTGCAGCTCCACGCACTGCTAAGAGAGCAGCAGAGACCTTGCAGTCCATGGCCACCTCCTCTCCCTCACTGGTCGCACGGCAGAGGTAAAAGCTGTTGGTGGGAGCACGGAGATAATTCAGATCACATCTTTCCTTACCTTTGAACAGTCAGTAATAACAAAATTGAATCACAACCATTTAGGTGAAAATAAAAATGTAGTCGTAGAAATTAATAGCAGCAAACTATTTTGTTTATGTCAATTCAACATCAAAGCCAAAATCCAGCTCACCCCGCTTTGTGTATTTAGTTTCAGGCATCAGTGGGAGACTGCTATTTGTGAAAAATCATGTGAATTAATAATGCATTGGCTTGCCTTTTTAAGATGACTGCAAAAAGTGCACATTAAATTGCAGTCAATGGTAATGTTATATAGATGGTAAATGGTATGCAAATGGTAAATTATGCATTTACAAATGTGATTCCAATTGCTTTACAAACTATTTGCAGCTCAGGATTTACTTGCTGAAGAAATTTTGCCCAAAACATGAGCCAGCTTGTCCTGGTGGGTACACAAAGCAGCAGGGAGGAGCAGCAGAGGGTGTGGAGAACAAGCTGTTGGGGCATGGCTGTTGTATTGCGAAGCCTCAGCCCCCAGGGCACAGAGTGTATATGGGCAGAGGAAGAAACAACAGATAACTGAATTGTTGTGAAGTGTGGACTATTTATTTATTACCTTATGAATTACTTTCTTGTGTGTACCATGGAATAACCTGATGGTGAAATATTGGCTCTAAATAAGATGTTTTGATCCAGTCTTCTAGCAGCATGGGATGGAGACAGCTTTGGAACATACTGTAATAATAAACACCTAAACCACGGGTATTTACCTGAGAAACACTTTCGCTTCAAAAGACTCATAAACATTTCACTGTAACATTTCTGGTTTTTACCTAACATGTGCACAGAAAATTCAATAAAATGGTATTCCATGTGAGTTCTTTGTGTTTCAGGAGAATGCCATAAAACGTTATTTTGGGTTTCATTGTTCAAGCAGAGTGATGCTGTTGTTTGTTACTTATGTGTAAACTTCTTTAAAATGCCTTTATGTGAACATAATTAGCTAAGGACTGATGTACCACAGTTTGCTGAGAACAAAAATGGGCAGCATTTTTTTTTTTTTCCTATTAATCAGTCAGTTTTCTTTTAGTTTAAAACACACACATTTTTCAGCAAGGAAGGTAGTCTGTTGACAGTTTGGTTTTGTGAAGGACTCCTACAACACTTGAGATGAAAACTGTCCACTGGCATCTCTCCCTTGCAATATTTGCTACCCAGCCAGAGCTAGAAGAAAAGGTCAAATGAATAAGTTTGTAAAAACCAGAGACTGCCTGCAAACAGCTCCCAGAGAGCAATAGGGTCCAAATCCACTGAGAACTTTATTCGCATGGCTAATGGACTAGGTCCATAACTGTGTGCAAGCCAGAATGAGGGAGAGATGTTGTGGCCAGATCAAACATGGTGGCTGGGGAGGAGGGAGGGAAGCTGGAACCACTCTTTCCTGATGCTAGGCCTGCAAAGGCCTGAGTGTGCTCATATTTCACTATTACAGCTCCCATGCCATGTTTCTTTCGTGGGGAGTTTGCTATGGCACAGCCTCATGGACCCTCTGATCCCCTGGGGTCCGTGGGAGAGTCACTGATTGGCAGGAGCTGGCCTTGTGTTCCTGGGTGGGAACAGGACCAGGCAGTGGATCCTTAGACACAGTAGCCTAGTGACACTCTGTCAGTATGTGACCTAGGGTACCTGAGGACACGCATGTCCTCTGTCCAAATGAAAGGCTTTGCCTGACCCTCTCTTCTGTCCTGAAGGGTGAATCTCATGCGGCAGCTTTCTGACAACTCACTTTGATGCTGTTGCTGTGGAATGGGGTGACAGAAGACCTGTAATGTCCTTCAGATCTGAGTTGCCCAGGCCTCAAGGGAGTTTAGTTAATTGGAGATATTAACTAAACTTTGCTGCAGTAAATGGAAAGCTTGCATTGACTCCAGAGCTTTTTGGATCAGGTTCCAAATGATTAATTCCTCATAAACAAAGGGAAAAAAACAGAGATTCCAAAGAGTCAGGTCTGGAAGAATGACAAAATTTAGTTCTATAACTGTCATACTCATTATAAACTGAGTTACATGGTTATATAGCTTCTAATTATCTTGTAATCTTCAGTGCTGTGTGAATATTAATATTTACATATACCATCTGGACATGTAGCATGATTGTTGTGTGCTATAGTTCTGTGAGTACTTCCAAGAAATGGCTGTTCAAGAGTGAAACAAAAAACCTCATATAGGCGAATGAAGTTTAGCCTCCAGGAGCAACTTTCAAGTGCATTGCTGAAATGTCAGAGTTGAGTATGATATAAACTGCAAAAAAGTTGACTGGGAGGGGGCAGAGGAGGAAGAAAGGAACAGAGTGGAGATGAAAGTAGAGAAGACGATGAAGAGTGAAGAAGAGGAAGACAAGGGCCTTGAGTTCAGGTGCATTCATTTGCAGCTTTCAACTGAACACTTTTAAAATAGCCAGGTTTAATTCTGTGTTGTTAAAACAGTGATGGCCAGAATAAAGCTTAATAGGCAGGCAAGAAGAAGAGGGCATATACATTTTCTTCTTCCAGCTTCATGCTTGTATTTTATGTTAGACAATTGATATGGTCTTAATTCAGCTTTCTTGCACATTAATCCCAGACTTGTGGGATTCCTAGGAAAGGAAGCAAAGGTGCTCACTTTTGCTGATGGTTGGTGAACAAGAGGTTGTGTCAGAAGGTGTTGAGCTGTTGTCTGCTTGGGTGACACCAGTGTTCTGCTCCCCTGGATTTCAAAAGCAGTGTGCCAAGTGCATCGTGTCTATGTGTGAGGAATAGTTGTAATCATGTGAAGCAAATCAGCAAGAATTAACATAGCCTGAAAGATACGTTCATTGTAGTCTGAGTTCTTTTGTATAACTGAGCAGTGAAACTCAAAGATGGACAAGAAAAACTCCCTGCTCCTCCCTTAGCCTTTCCTGGAGCACAAACTGCTGTATTATAGTTAAAATGTGAGGCAGGGTACTTAATAAGTGGATGAGTAGAGACACAAGAGACAATATTTACCTGAAACTCACACAGATGCAATCACTGCTTTTACATTAGGGACCTGAGGTCCTTGAGTTGTGTTATGAGGAGGAAACATGGTACCTTGCGTTGACATGGTGTCTAGAGGAAGTGGCAAGGGAAGAGAGATCCATGCAGACATGACATTGCAGCTAAGACAGTGCTACAGGAACCAGGTTAACAATGAAGGCCTCTTAAGCAAATTAGACAGCATTTCCTTCCAGAACAGGAGTTCTGAATGTGCAACTTTTTTTGGCTCACAAAGCCTTTTATGGGTAGTCTGTGAAGAGATTTCAGCTGTGGCTGTTTGTGATGGAACCAGTAGATCATTAGTTTCACAGCCTTTTCCACCCTCCCTGGAAATGGAGCCAATTACAGCTTGAACCATCCAGCCAGCTTGGAGCTGTCAGTCAGCAGATGATGTCAGTCAGCAATGTTCTGTATTATATATAACAGACGCTGGATACGAGTTAACACACTGCCAATAAATTAAAAAAAAAAAAAAAAATTTGTTCGGAAGTCCAAGGCAGAAATCCTGGTACAGAGAGTTGTGCAGAGCAAGTGCATGCTCAGGCAGAAAGAAAAGCTCAGACTGAACACTACCACACTACAAAATGTTTGTTTGGGGCTGGACAAATAAAAAACTTCTGACTGACTGATTTTAGAAAGATAAAGATGGCAGTAATTTTACACAGTGGGTCTGTTGTGTAGAATTCGCACTGTCAATCAGAAAAAGCCTTTTTGCTCTGTGCATGTTGCCCAGGACAGAGGAGAAATGAACCAGAGATACCATGGCAGTTGTGTGTGCCATGCCAAAGGAAGCCAGTTAGTGAGATTTCTCAACAATATTTCCTATGACCTTAATGATGACCTTACTATTGCATACTTGATCATGTGTTTAAGGCTTCTCCACGTGGTTATGTTTGTGCTTGACCAATTGCTTGGGGCCATGTATCTGATCATGAGATGTTTTTGCTCTGGAATTAGCATATAAAACAAGTTGTGAGTCCACTCAGGTCCAGTAGCCTGAGCACAGGCCATTTTTCCATACTAGCAGTGTAAAGTGCTCAGAAGCAGATTTGATCTCTAAACCTCTGTCATAAGGCAGGGAACACCATAGTAACTAAAGCTGTCAGCTGGAATCTTCCAGATTTTTGGTTAGCCCTTTGGTTAGTCAGCTGAGACAGTGGCTCTCGTGAGCACTTTGATTCACAGCTAAGCAGAGCAGGGTCACCTCAGTTGGCTGTTGATTTGAAGCTGTCCCACTTTCTTCTGAACTGGGCTGAGTGCTCACATGGCAGTTATTTCACCTTAGCACGGAATAGGCAATGGACAGCTGGAACGTAACTAAGACAGCTGAGCTGTCTTGCAAGTGATTCTGTGGTTTGCCACTGCGTGTGAGCACCTTACAATTAACATAGCAGTGGAAAAGAGAGCTTAGATACTCTTCACAGGCCTAGCAAGTTTTTGGTTCCCTGGGAGGTGAAAACTTTCTGACGTGCCCAAAAACATGACCTGGCTCAAAGCAAGAGGTTTGATTGATGAACAGCCAGTGGGTCCTGTATCTGGCTTCCTCCCAGGTCAGTGTGAACATGCCCTTTATTAGTGGGGTTTGACAGGAATTCAGCTCCAGTTTCTGCTCTCTGGTCTGACTTTACAGACTCTCACGTGAAAAGCTCAACTGCAGAAAAGCAAACTGGGTGAAAGTGGTGAAGAAGTGCTGACCTATCAGTGGATAATACTCTTGCTGTGTTTCCAGGCTTTTTTTTTTTTTTATTCTGTCAGGGACACATGCCTATGACAAGCAAAAGAAACTATATAGACAGCCAGAATATGAGTGGCTGATTCACATCTAGTTGATGTGTTTAAATCTAGAACATTGCTCAGGAAATGCAGGCTCCAGTTGACTAGAGACATGATCGTGTTTCCGTTTGTTTCTGTTACAGCACATGGTGTCCTAATTCTACAGTTAGAGAGGAGACAAGACATCATGCTATATTGGCCAATGTACATGAAGTTTAGTACCATCGATGTTTCCAGTTGCAACAATGAATGTCTCCCATCCCTTGACCTCCTAGCTCACACAAGCAATCTGGAAATATTTGCAGGAAAACTTTTCACACCCAGTGCTGTCCCAAGTCACCTACTCCCTTACTGTTGTGAAAAAAAGGGGGTGAGCACCCTGGGAAGAGAAATCTTCATGGGCAAGAGATCCTATTTTGAGGTGATCTGGGGGTGCATTTCAAAATGCGGTGGGGGAACATCAGTTTTCTGGTTCCAAATGTTGTGCTGCTGTTTTCTATCATTGGTAAAGGCAGATTCATTTTTACCCTGCAGAGTGGGCTTCCGATATTTTAATTGTAACAGTTCATAGGCTGCACAGAGTTTTATTTTTAACATATGTTCCCTGGTATATCAGTCGGAATTAATTGCACTCCTTAAAAAGTCATTTGACCCAGTATGGGACATTTCTTTTTATACTAGTTGTTTGGAAATGTTAACACTCAAATGATCATGGGTATCCTTTGAAGTGAACAATGGCCTCTAGATCAACTGCTGCAAATAGCACCTTGGTTGTTTTTGCTATCGTCTGTCTGCTTGAGGTCTCTATAACATACAAATTGATTGTTTTACAGCTTGGAGGTTATCTTTGACATCTAAAGGGGCAAAGAACTTCATTCACTCCTCTTCTCAATTGGACTTTGGAAGTAGAGAAGGTCTCCGAAATTTCTCTACCTGACAAATTGGATTACAGCAATTTTGATGCAAACACTCAGCACAAATATATTAGTTTTGGGCGGGCAATGAAACATGGAGGAGTCTTCAAGGCTGCAGGTTGTTTGCCACACAGTATCACCAGTAGGTTGCACTAGAAGTTGATATAAGGGAAAAATCTAGTGACTGTGAGTGTCTCCCTATTAGACTGGCTAACATGAGGCACCAGCAATGCTGTTATTTTCAGGCAGTACCCTAAGCCCTGGAAATCAGACCTCTTTATGGAGTCTCAAGGCACCTACAGTCATTAGTCACTTTAAAAAAATCCTGACTCTTGTTTGGATAAGGCTTAAAGGATACTGCAAGGTTATTTTCTTTCTTGCTCCTTGCTCTCAGAATAGAATATGCTCCTGAGGAGCTTAATCTTATTGAAAAGCAAGGCATTTGCTGGGTTGCAGATCATTGCCCAAACAATTCGTACAGACCTTTTCAGGAAGCCAAGAAGGAATTTTACCTCCCCCAAATATTTTTCCCCTTTTGCTAAGAATATTTGCAGATCTTGCCTGTGTTTGCATAAGAAAAGGTAAGACACACATGCCTCACTGTGAAATATACATTAAGGAACTTGGGGTGTGATTTATTTCCCGAATATATAACACAATATTCCACAAGCTACATTCGTTATTTCACACTCTGAGTTGATGGCAACCTGTGCGCATCAAAAAGATTCATCAATGTATCTTTATTTAGAATCCAGCAGGGCATTTGCATACATCAGTTTTGTAAATGTATCAGAAAAGCCAACAAAGCAAATACAAGATTTCTCCCCCAAATAGCAGCAACAAAACCTTTCCAGTGCAGGAATGGGCATGTTCCTTAGGATAACATGAAGATGTGTCCAAATTTCTGGCAGGTTAGCACTGCCAGAAAACCACCACAAATGCTTCTTCATGAGGTCCAAAGCCCAAAATAAAAACTGAAAAGGCCATCAAAGGGAGGGGTGACTCCACCTGGTCTGAGACAGCAGGCGGGAATGCAGATTATTCATCTGCTGTAGTATGAGAGGGTTTAACTTTCTTCTAAAGCTTCTGGATTTTGTTGGCACTGCCAACATCCACTTCAGTTTTTCTGTGACTGTGATGCGTTGTGTCCTTGGTAACAGTTAAAGAAAAAGAACTCATGACTCACTTGAAAGCTCTTGTGAAGGGCTCTGTTAGAGGAAGAGACTTTCTACTGTGCACTGATGCTTGGATTTGTGGAGGGCAGCTTTTTGGACCTGCTTGTCTTCTTCATTTCCTGGGCTCAGTGTGTCTCTGAAGAGCAAAGTCATTGTACTGATGTGTAAAAAGAGTCCTGAATTGATGCTGGTGTGGCCAGCTTGGGCAAAGCCAGAAGTTTAAGATACTGGTCCAGGATGTGCAATTAATCACTGGAACTCACTTCCTCAAGTTCTCA
Source organism: Patagioenas fasciata (assembly GCF_037038585.1). NCBI lineage: Eukaryota > Metazoa > Chordata > Aves > Columbiformes > Columbidae > Patagioenas > Patagioenas fasciata. The sequence goes on along the minus strand of NC_092560.1, from coordinate 63,537,651 downwards.
TAGAAGCAGAATAAAATTCATTTTCTGAAACAATGGTTTTAGCTGAGATTATATAGAAATTTTAAAAGGAAAGTTATGTCTCAAATGTCAGTGAAGTGATAGTCCTTAAATGGATAAGAAAGAAGCTTTTTCTGCAATTTGGTCTCTGTAGAACAGATTCCTTGCACTTGAGTTGTGGCTGTGGTCACCATTGGAAACAAGACATGAGCAGGATGATTCACAGAGGCAAAACCTTTCCGCATGTGTTGCACTGCTGTGTTTATACATAGGCTATAAAAGATGTAGTGGTTGTTTGGTTTCATTGTATAAAACCGTTGCACATGACCCAGCTACCTAACACCAGGCCAAAGCCCCAGAAATCTTAAATTCAGCTGTCTCCAAAAAATAGGAGAAATGGTTCTCAGGTTTCAAACTTTCTCTTTGATTGTTAATTTGCTTTAGTGGGATGACTACAAGGCAAATACTCAAAAATTTTGCTGAATAAGGGTCTGAGGAATGTCAAACTGCCAGTTGATTCTAACGAGAATTACTGTCTTAATTAGTCACTCATTTAATTTTGGCACATCTAAAAGGTGTCCTCACTCGAAATAAGCTTTCTCTTTCTTCTGATTGGCCTCTGTTTCTCAGTCCTCCTCCACAATTTAATCTGTTCTTCAAACAGTACTATTAGCACAAGAATGAGGAACACTTTGCCCTTGTCAAGACTGAACCCTGTATAATTTTCCTCCCTTCCTGAATCATCTGTTGGGAGAATGCAAATCTAGAAAGTTATTTTTAAAATATTATCTCTGTGATGGAATATGGCATCTTTGATGTGGGTGACCCATTCAAAAAATACATTCTGCTGGTAAATTTTAAGCCTCTTATTAAAGTTTAATCGTGACTTCGTGATATGGATGTCAATACACTTTATTTTAACTTAAATGTCATAGATGGTTTAGAGTTAGAAAAGTAGCTGACATTTCAATGGTCACATGTAGCTGTTCTGAAAGAATAAGGCTCCAGTATTTTATTCTGCTACTGCACAAGACTGTGGTGTAACTTCTGGCTCCTGTTCCCTGAAACTCTGCATGTACCCATCGTTGATAGAGCCAGCACATGGTAGAGTCTGTGCTTTGTTCTCTTGCTACCCTGGTGGGAACCTATGTGATTCTTTCTGAGTTCGTTTTAATTTCATCTCTTATGAGTTCTCATATGTCCCTGAAAAATTCAGAAGACCAGCGACACAGATGGGATCTCTTCTGGAGTTAGATGAACATATTCAGAGGACAAGCTATAGGAGAGATGAAGCCAGGCTCTAGCAGTTTTCCTGAACTGTCTCTATCTTAAAAAAACCATAGTGCATCATGGATCCATGACCTTTAATAAACTCATGATGACCATATGTGAACTCCTGCTTAGCACAAGTCACAGAATTTAACTAATCCCTTTTTGTCTTAAACATGCAAATTCTGTTTCAACTCAGTGGTACCTGTCTGAAGGACCCTGGTGAAAAACTTAAAGTAGTGTGGAATTCATTGTTCCTGCAGAAATTTTTCAGGGACTTAACTACAACGGCTGGTTTGGGTAGACTCCCATAGTTTACTTTGAGGAGATATTTTTGTTTTATTAGGTATATTCGAACAGTAGGCTGAAGAGAGCATGGTTGAGTTTCCAATAGTGTGTGGTCTCTCCTGTGTTGCCTGACCTAACCGACTTTGTTTTAAAGCCACCTTTTCCGTTTCACTCAATAAATCCTCTAGGTGAAATATATGGTTACAATTCACTACTAGGATAACTTCAGACAAGTAAATGGAAGTGCACTGTGAATAAATTTTAGCCATTGTTTAGTTTTTAAAAACTTCACTCCTCCTTTGATTGAGCACAAAGTTCACAAGGTTGCAGCACCTCCAGAAAGAGCAGAGCCGAAGATTCCTCACATTGTCAAGCGCCAAGGATCTTGCAGTTGGGAGACAGCTTAATAATATATATGTTTTCAAAAAATCCATTTGTTAACTCGTTTGTCATCAGTTGATCTCTACTCCAATTTGACCGAGTCTTAACTAAAACTCTTTCCTAATGTTCCCTTATCTCCATCAGCTTTGGACTTTTAGCCTATGTGGCCAAATTTAAACAGAGAGGTTCGAAAGGAAAATAGTTTAGCTAGTAGATTAAGTTAACATGCAAGAGCAGGAGGAAGCTGTCATTTTATTTTGTATTTTTAATTTATAGCCACATCCCCAAGAATAAAACCTAGGTCTCACCAATAAACTCATCTGGGGTACATGTGTAAGCAGTTAAAAAAGAATGCTTGACTTTGGCAGTACATCTGTCCTAAATAGTCAAGAAACAGTTGCTTTTTATTCATTTCACTAAAAAACTTTCAATATGAGTCTAAAAAAAAAAAAAAAAAAGGCAGGGAGGGGGGAAAAACAATGTTCAAAGTTTCTACCCTTATAAAAGAGTTGAACTTCTATTGTGAGTTGTGGTCCCCAAAGCCAGAGGAACAGTTAGAATATAAATCATTTTAAACCTCTTTTCCCCTCTAGTCACACTGACAGCATCATTTCTACAAAGTCACCTCCAAAAGCACCATTTGAAGTAAAACTCTGTTCAACAGATACTTGGGTATTGGGAGATGCCCTACAGAATTCTAAGTAAATGATAATGCTTTTTTTTTTTTTTTCCCCCTCTCCTGATAAGTTTGTTATTGTTATATAATTAAAAGAATAAAATGTGCTTGATCCTGAGATCAGCTTAAATCTACTAGTGTAGACTGGGTATTCACAATGAAAGACAGAAATTTAGTGAATTCAGATACACATTTCTTTTGTCCTTTTTCACTCCAGTGGATTTTAATTGACCCAAATCTGTGCAAGCTATGACGTATTCTAATAGATTTTTAATTTAAAAATAGTTTTGATGAAGTCTTACTGTATTTCTCTCTGGATTACTGCTAATGCTTGATAATTACTGCTTTCTATTTCTATTTATCCTTCTAGTGTTCTTATAGTATATGTTTTCTAAAGCTGGTTTTGATCACGTACAGCAGTAAGGAGGAGTTACAATAGGAAATTTCTCTAGCTCAGGGCAGAGGAGATTGTGTTTTCATACGATTTTAGGAGCTTTTATCCACGAAAATAAAAGAAAATCACATTGACAATTCTGAAAAAAAAAAAGAACATGCAAATCATATGGAAATAATTCGCTAAAATATGTATTTAAATATTGGTAAACTTGAGCCAGTTCTGTATACAAGCTGGTTTAGGGCCTGACTGACCTCCCTGTGGCTCACTGAGCCACCAGTTTTCCTTTGTGCCTGCCTAGTCCCAGGTGTGCCACCGTGTTTTGGGAACAGGAGACGTGCTTGGGAGACAGTTCCATTCTACTTCTTGTTGAAGCCAGTTTTCAATACAAGGATCTGAATATTGCAAGTGCTTATTTCAAAGCAGCCTGCTGAGTCTCTGCATTGGAAGATGAATTAGAAGGAAATGACTGTGACGTTACCTCATTTTTGTGAAAATGCAGGTTTTCACTGCACTTCCCACAAGGTGGTTGAGGCCAGGTATTGTTTGGAACAGAGAAATATTTAAACAGCCAAAACCTTTAGAGCCTGAAAGCTGAAGACACATGTGAGACAACAGCAGTCACCTCTGTGCTTTTAGCTCTGGTAAGTGGAATTTCAAAGATTTTGACTTTGATGGATACTAACTTTGATGAAGGTTTCCCCCTAACAAGTGCTGTGTTTTGGGGATGTCTTGGGAAGGACTTTCATTAAAATCTCAGTACCATCCTGAAAAGACCTGGGAATAGTTTCCTAACATTCTAACATCCTGATCTCTAGTTACTGTCAATCAGTTGTCTCCACTGAGACAATTATTGTAATTTACACCTACAATATTTATTTTCAACACTGAACCCTTTGCAGGCTGCTTCAAAGAGCAAGTAGCTTAAAAGCAGATACTTGCCATTACATATCAGGTACAATGTCTTTCAGGTCTCTAAAGGCTCTACTTGTGCTCAGCATCAAACACATCAGACGCTGTTATGCATATTGCTACAAGTAGATGAACACTTTTAGACAGGATGCTTAGCAGGAATGTATTAGTCAATGTGTTCTGTCTCTTGTTCTACATTTTTTTTCTATAAACAGGAGAAAACAGCATGAGAAGTCACTCTTTGCAACATCTGTGTGTCTATTTAATAGATAAAAATCTTTGTGACTCAGGCTGCTTCTGCCCTGTCTGCCAGGCCTCTGCTGCCACCCACCGTGGGTTGCGGAGGAGAAGCTCCAGGCATGTGGTCAGCTGGAAGTCTTCTGTATCTGTTATCCAGACAAATTGCAAAATGAATCGGCCAACAATGTGATTAACTCAGTATGCAGTAATTTGCAATGAAATAATTGTTTTTCTATAAACAAGTACATCTTCAAATATTTTAAAGGTCTATTTGCCTTCAGAGGGGTTGCTGGATGATACTGCTTAAATCCTGTAGAAGCAGAGTTTGAAACCTGCTAAATTGAGCTTGAATGATGATCTCTGGAAACAGAGAGTAACTGGGGCCAGCTTTTTCTTACATTAGTCTCTGAAACAGCATAGGCACCTTTGAAAATGTCATCCTGTGTTAAAATTCTGTTAGTTGTCCCTGCTCCATGGAGACCTGATGTAAGTCACTGCTCTTCAATTTGTGGAGACCCAGGACTTTTCACCTCAAACCATCATATTTGGATAATGACTTAAAATCATTCATGTCCAGTAGTAATCGGACAATTATATTAGTTGCTTAATTATTAACCCAGTGGTCAATGCCTGCCTGTTCCTCAAAAGCAGCACCTTGCTTCTGGCAGGAGACAGCCATCACCCTGCCGGGCAGGGCCTCCTCAGAGCTCTTCTCATGGCAGCTTTCCCAAACAGTAAATTCCTCTGATATAAAACAGCGCCAAGTTAATTTTATTATCTTATGTCACTGGTACATGCCAAAATGGTGTTAGTGATGAATCAGTTAGCAAAATCCTTCACCCTGTCCTTTTAGTGCCCCATCTTCCATGAGGTGTTTGGGTATATGGGCTTTGTAAAGGCACCGGTGATAACACTCATGAGCAAAGACTTGTGCGCAGCCATAGATATGTGTAGGCAAGAGAAGGTTGCTGATATGCTGGGAAAATCTGCCTCTTCACAGAGGGCACTCCAAAAATAGTATTCTAACTGGTATGTATTAACTCTTCAATGTCCTCATCCCTTCTCCTGTGCATGTGCTTGGACTAGTGAGTGGATGTCTCGTTTTCTCTTCAAATATCTCAGAAGTGTGTGATCTGTTGCTTCATGGATTTTAGCATGCTTAATTGTGCACTGAAGTTCAAAACTTGATAAAGAGTTTCCACAGATGTTACTGGGGGAAGACGGGCTCTGACATATTAGTACTTTGAGTTCAAACACCCCCATCACAATAAGCTGTAGTCAGAGTTGTCCACTGCCCAGAAATAGGGCAAGGAGAGGAGAACAGAGAGGTGTGTCTCCTTCTCTCTTCTAGAGGACTGCTGGGTAAAAGCTGGGCCTCTGGGCAATCTGTCTTTCCCTCCTAATGTCTTGTACACCCATAGCCAGGAGAAAGGAAGAACAGAAAAGCCGCACACCACAAAGGTCCTGCTGGGAGCTGACAGTTCACAACAAACATCCTTTTGAGGTTGGCAGAGCTGTACTGTTTGACTGGGGGTCCGCTTAGGTAAATGTGACTCCAGCATCAGGGAAAGGAGCTGCTCCAGGCAATGTAGGGCAGGAGTGTCACATCATGAGATTTTCTGAGGTCAATCAGCAGGTACTTGGGTCTGCCTCATGGTACCTTGTTGGGCTGCTCTTCAAATCATAAATGGCTTATCAGAAGGGCTAGTCCTAGTGGAAGCTGTCCAAGAAAGTGGACCCAGTCTGCAGCCCAAGTCTGCACCATGTGTAGCTGACAGTTCATGGTTCCAGCACTGCTGATGACCCATACATGTGGCCACCCTGTCTTTCATTCTCAGTATGAAAGCTTTTTCATACGTGCTTTTTCACGTGCTTTTCAGCTGATACAGTTTGGAGAAAGCAAAACCTTTTTCCCCTTACTGCTTTCAGGATGCAAGAGAAATACCCAGCTAAACTATGAGTGGTATCATTTTAGATGCAATGTGAAGATTTCTGTCTGCTTCCTCTGGTGAAACTCTTCCATTTGGCATTAGAATGACATGGGGCTGGGAGGGCCAAATTTCCTCTTGGTGAGAACAGGTACTTTGATTTGTAGATGAAGGGAGCAGTAAAACCAAAGTATTATAATGTAAAATTAAGATCACAGATTAAACTATTCTGACACAGGTTGTGGGGAAAGGTTACCCATCATCCTAGCTGGATCCTCTTCAGCCTCTACAGCACAGAGCAAGACAAAAGGACATGATCCACAAGGAAAGGACATGAGCACACATTTCTCAGATTGCTGCTAACAACAGTTTTATTAAACAACAGATACATGTCACAACACAAGGCATTACTGTGCATACTGAACTGAGAGTATGAAGGTCATTTATGTGAAAAATGCATGGTAGATACTTATTGATAAGTTGCAGGCGACCACAGAGAGGAGTGAAAAGCTTTATGTGCTACTAGCATGAAACAGAGTTTTCAGTCCAATGACAGCATTAACTCTACTGAAACCCCTCAGGGTCAGTCCTGTAAGTGTGTCCTCATATGCCCAGGATTCATGCATCTCTCTCCATCTGGCTCTTCTCTCAGAACAGTTTTATATTGTTCTACTGACTGTGGTGCGTATATCTATCTGCTCGGATCTTCATGAGAGTAGAACTGAGTAAAGAGACTTCTAGATGAACTTCGTAAAGTTTAGAGTGAGACTAGGTGGCAGGAAAGCATCTGAAAATAAGCATTTTCAAGGGAGTTAAGGAAGAAGTTTGAGCAAAGAGGCAAAGAATAGCTGGGCAGAGAAAAATGAATAGTTGTTTCATGGATTCAGAGTTAAGTCAGTACAGAGAAAGAAAAAATTACATCCTTAAAAATGATGCAGAGCATAAAAGCAAGTACTTGTAGTTTACAAGTTCCAGGTAGGGAACAGGGAGAATGGAAGTGATTTAAGTAGGATTGTTAGTGGGCTGCTAGCTGTGGTAATTGAAAATGGGCTACTATTCATACATTTAAAAGCTGGATGGGCTTTTTGGGTATGTGTTAATCCAGAGACTGACTCCATACAAGTGGTATGTGACAGTTTTCTGATTCCAAACCTAGCTCTGTGTGTGACATGGTTTCTCACTGCTTTTTTACCTTTGATGTTCTGGAGTAACATCTTGTGTAGACCTTATGGAGAGTTTAAATCTAGTCATATAACAGGACAGCAGGAAATGGAAAGGGGTCATAAAAGCCAGTAGAATCTGTATTAAATGGGTCTAACATACCTGAGAGGCATTTGGATATAGATCTGCTGTACTATGTCCACATACATACACAGGGGATGTGGAGCTCCAGTGTCCAAAGGAAAAAGGTTTTGTCTCTATGAGGAAGCACCCAAATTCTGCGCAAGAACCAGAATCTCTTGTCCTCTCCTGGCTGAAGTTCAGCTTTTAGGTTTTAAGGGCTGTCTACAAGTTCAGATGACCAGCCATGACATTGTTATTTTGCCGGTGGATGAGCAGAGTTTGCCTCACCAGGTAGGGCTGAGCAAACCCTGGGGAGCAGGGGATGAGGGCTTTGACGTGTTGGAGAAAGGTACCAGTGCTGTCCTTCCTTGAGGATCAGACCACCACAAGCCTGAGAAACACTTGCTTTTCAACCAGGTAGATTATTAATGATTTCTAATAATTTCTCCTCACTTTCTTTAGCTATCTGTTTTAAATGAAGGGGTGTTTTTCATCTATCAGCCCTTCATTGCCTGTCTGCCTTTTCCTGTTTTCCAGATAGTAAGGAGCCCTTCACAACTGTTGTATTTCACAGTCTTTGGGGAGTTCTCCTTTTCCTCAAGAGATGGCATATCCCTGTCTGACAAAGAAATGGTAGTACATAAGAGATGTGCACAGGGCCATCATGTGCCACAGAAATGGACCCTCATGTTTTTTGCAATAAAGCAAATTCTATCTGGTGTTCTCGTTGCCTCCCACTTGAGCATAGCAATTCTCTGTCGGGTACAGCATCAGATTGCAGTGGAGTTAGCATGTGATAGCAAGAATGATGCTGGGGGGGCCTGAAGGAGGGAGAGAATTGCTCTAATTTTAAATCACTGAACTGGCAGCTTCATCTTAGATCAGCTTACCCGGTCTCAAAGGATATTGCTATGATCTATTTAACTGAAATTAACCTCTACTGATATGAGGCAATTAGGTTCCAAAATCAGCAATGAACTTCTGCTAATCAGTCCCCATTTGACACTGTCTTCAGGTTTAAGAGCATTACATTCAAGCTGTGAGAACATGCTTTAAAGTCCAGCTTTGGGACTTCCTGAGTCTCAGCCAACTTGTGGGCAGTTCAGTGTGTGTTGCACAGTTTTAAATTAATATATTCTGCCATGAGACAGTTTTGCAGAACAGGCTGAGCCTGGCTTGTGTCTGAGCTCACCTGGCTCCTGGGCACCTTTATCTTCAGGAGGGAAGGGTAAGGCAAGAAGCCTCCTTGTGTGTTCTCTTCTGTGTGCACTGAGGTCACCAAGCTCCCACAACCTCTTCCCCATGCAATGCCAGAACTAGCATGGCCACCACAGTCCTACCCTAAAAGAAGGCAGGAAGAGACTGGGAGAGGCCAGCACAGGTGACACCTCTTTCTGGAGAAGCGCTGAGTTAGTTATCAAAGCAATTCATATTCATAGTCATGAAGGAGGACAGAAATAGGAATCCACCTTGTTCACATCTTCAATTAACGATGACTAATGGACACAGGAGATGAAACAGTTATTGAATAGCAACAGCAGATCCAAAGTCAGATTACTCTGCTGTCCAAATAGGTAAAATCCAGTGGTTATCTTCAGAGGATGGCAGAGTGTCCTACAGAAAGTTCATGTGTAGGAGAAGAGTAAGCAGCTCTGCTTCTCACCCCATAACCCTTTCCCACAAGCCTCTGTAAAGAGACCTTCCTAAAGAGTAATGCTTGGACATGAAGATGTCTGGTCATCTAGAACCTTGTGGCTTGAAGAAATCAGCCAAATTGATTAATATTTAACTGTATCTAACTGTTCAGAAGCTCCACATTTAGGCAGTCATCTGGAGACACAGGTTAGTCAGGACCCATGTGTTACTGTCCACATGGCCTTCAGTTTTATTGTAATGGTTTTCCAGACTGATGGTCTTCTGAAGGTACTTTAGGTTTGAAGCTATGTTATCTTTGTTAATACTCACATTACTGTGATACTTTTCCTTCTTTTAATATCCTGTGACAATCTACAAACTTCTAAGTTTTCTTTATGTGGCCTTCGAGTCTGTGAAATATTTCTTGTTACATCATGTTTTCTGATTCTCACCAGTGATGTCTCTTAAACTGCATTTGTTGAAGGCTTAATGCAACAAACTCTATTTCACATTCAAGTAAAGACCTTGCATGACTATAAGGGAAGGTAAATGAGAGCAGAAGGTAAGTATTGGCTAGCTAAACTTAAGAACAGTTGGGTTGCTAAGCCATCTCTGTTTCACCTCCTTGCCCATCACCTTCGCTCTCACTGTCAGACCTCACAGGTGCTGGTGGTGGCCATTGCTCTGCAGGGTTCTTCCTGGGCTGCTTCAAAACACTTGCTTTTCTCTTTGAAGTTTTCTTGGAAGTCTCCTTACAAAGTGAGTTTGAACAAATCTGCTTCTACTTGTGTCATCTTGAGTCTAGGTTCAGATTGTGTCCAGAAGCAGCTCAGCATTTTTTGTGCCTCAGTCCATGTATAGAGGAAAGCAGCTTACTGAAGTCAAGATCAATAACCAGACCTCTGTATTTCTACTGAAATAGAAATTATGTGGGAAAAGATCAGGCTTTGTTTATTCAGGGCAGAGAAAAGATCCTGCTATGGTTGAGACATAAGGCAGCGGGATATATACATCTAAATGTAATGCTACCAAGGTGCTTGTAGAAGCTCAGAGCTGTCAAGCGTCCTCATTGCATTCTAGTGCCTAAACCAAACAGAGTGGAAAAGTGCCTCTGTGATTTAATGACCTTTCCTGGGGTCAGTTTCTAGTGCCATTCATTTGAGGATTGAATCCTTTTTTTTCTTTCTCCCTTCAGCAAATGTTTAAACGTTCACTGTGAGTCTTGGATGGATTTCTGTGCCCTTCCTAAAGCCCTTTGCAGCACTCCCACCTCCCTGCTCCCTGTCTGCTGATGCTGACCTGCTATATAACTTATTTTGTATGAGATTTCAAATAATGCCTGATTTGGACTGCCTGCTGATGTCGACCACTAAAAAAAATCCCAAAAAACAAAACCCAAAAAAACCAACTTTAAGAATCACAAGGGCATTGGTAAATATAGTAGGACTATTACTTTCGTAGGACAGGACTTCTGTGTTCTCAGTCCAGTGTGCTCATTGACTCATCGGATGACCTTGAGGAAAGTGTACTGGAACAGGGATTGACTTCATCAGGCTGGTGACTAACCCATCTCAGCCTTGTATTGGTAAAAGGGCTTCTGCATCAAAAGATAACCTCACCCCGGACCCTATTCAGCTCTTTTCACTGTTGGACTTTACTGTGAGTTTTCTTTGAAGAAAACAGTACCATCTTTTATGGATGGAAGGAGCGGAGTTTGTCTGAACAGAGTGATATAACAGAGAGGCTTCCATCTGCCAAAGATTCAATCCAACATTGATGGGAAAATCTAAAAGAAGCTCCTCCAAATGTTACTGATTCATACTGTAATATTATTGGAAACCAGATATATCTCCATCTTCATCTCTATGCATTTTCATAACAGACTACCCCAAAGCTCACATCTCTTACCCTTGATTTTGAAAGAAATATCTAGTAGCTTTTCTCTATGCCATACTTTTATAGTAAGCTTGGAGAATGTTTGCATTGGAAAACTGCCCAGAGAGCATTTTATTGGTCACATTCAATTTAAAAGTGGTTTAGATCTCCCCAAACCCCAGGTTTACAGTATTTAATATTACTAATGGGATGGTAAGATCACCAAGCATTTATCAGCATAGAGATATCAGAATGGAAATTGTAAAATGACACATTAATCTTTGAGTTCTCAATATGTCGCCACAGAAACACCTGCTGTTATGAAAATACCAAGTTCCTAATAACAGACATGTTGGAAGAGAGGCAGAAGTGCTGGGGAATGAATATTGCAGTTGGCTGAATCCTCTCTTTTCTTGTTCAGCTTCAGCCACAACCAGTTTTATCTTGCAGGCAGTGCTGCCTGCCTCCCATGGAGAGAGGTCATTGCCAGGCTGTATATAAAAGGGAAGATAGAGACAGTTTGTAACTTTTTTTTTTTTCCTGTTAAATAATGACATAGTCAGTACTCTTACGCAGGGCAATTGGTCTATGATGACAGCAGAGCTCTCATTGGCTTCACTGGCACTAGATTAAACTCTCAGGGACCTGACATCCTGACATTTATTACACACACTGGTTATAGTTATAAGGGTGAGCATGGATCCAAATCACAGGCTGCCCAGTGACAGGGCTGTGTTTTTGCAGCTAACACCACCTCTAGGCTTGGAAGCCCCCCTTGCCCCAGGTCCTGAAAACACCCATAGCCTATTCTCCAGGGTATGAATTAAAAAATTGTGAAACCATACATTTGAAATTCCTGGCTGACATCTTTATCTGACAAGAGAAGAGTTAGCAGCATTTGCACCTGAGCCTGAATGAACCTAAATCCTCCTGCCTGCTCGAACTGCTTTCTACAAACTTTAATGGGTAAACAAATTTTAGTTAACTCTTACCTCATTAAAAAGCCTGCTTCTCTCTGGATGGAAAAAGGAACTGGAACTGAATAATACATGTATGAAGGTGCTTCTGCCTTTTACTACAAGCCAAAATAATTGGTCTCTTAGTAATAAGCAAATTCAAAGGAAATTTTTTTCCCTTATGACTGGGGAGGTGGAAACCTCCCGAAATCTTGACATCAAATCTTTTTTGATATACTGGGATGATAATCTTTCCTTAGACAGAAGGCCCCTCTGGTATGTTCTCTGGCATACTCAGGAACAGGCAGTCCAACCTGAGGAGTTTTTGGCTCTGTTTACTCCTTCAGACTAACCTCTAGTGAAGCAAAAGAAAAAACTCTTCCCCAGCTGGGGTCAACCCACTGCCCTTGCTTGGATCAGGAACTGTGCTGGAAAGAGCAGCGCAGCGTGCAGGCTCATGGCTCTAGGCAGAAGCAGCATCTTATCCATAGGTTATGGTGCAAATATTTTCCAAAGACTCTAAATGAGAAATGAAATGGCTGCTTTATAACTGGCCTTCATGCAAGCAGTGGTTATTTTATTTGTGGAATAGAAAATACGGTAAACCGGAGATTCTCTCTGCTAATCCAAATGTTCTCAGAAATAGAGAGCAAATGAAGCTATACATGGGTTTTGTCTACTTTAATATGCAGCCCTGCTGTTTTATGAGGAGTACACACAAGCACTTTCCCCTGATGAACAAAGGATTTGATGTTAACTGGTACATATTCAAGCTTACAGTTCTTTGGCATGTCTTTCTAATAGCACTGTTGGCCCATCTCTTCCAAAATCAGATCCCACAGGCAAAAGTGTGTTTAAGTCAAACTTTCCTGTGAGACACTTATTTTAAGCTCCACAGAGGCTTTGCAGGTGTGTCAGGAATAACCAGAGCTCATATAACTGCAGGGAAAATAAAAAGATCTGTTTATTCACTTAGTGATCTGGCTGCTTGTGTCATCCACGATGTCAGACAAAAAGTCAGCACCTCTGTTTAACTCATGTTTGCATTTTTCACAGACCCGATATTCTTAAGTACATCTGATATCTGCTCCGTATCTTAGGAAGAGTCAGGAGGCATGTGTGAAAATCACAGCAGCAGTTCTATAAGAGATCTAAGCATTCATTCAGTGCCTGTGCATTAACTTTACCAGGGGCTATCCCACACAAGCATGTGTACAGATAATAATGATCCTTTGGGTGCATTTTAGAATGGAAAAAAGCTCCAACTACCGGCCTTGTAGATTCTTGTTGTTCCTTGCCCAGAGCATTTTATTCAACCATAATAAACACTCTGCTGGGATGATGACCTAGTAGAGCACACTGCAGGGGAAATCATTAATGCCCACACATTTGTTCTGTTGGGCACCACGGCGTAAGAATAAAAAGTCATCTGTGGTGATGCATGTGCACTTTGCAGGGATTAGCCCATCTGTATCTTTCCATTTTTTTAACAGAATGCCAGCTACATGAGTGTTTCAGCACTCATGATGATTACTGTATTGTGCATCTGCTAAAACTAATGATGCAAGGAATTTCTGAAGTTCGAACACTTTCTTCATTTCCTAAAGCTCAAAGGTAGAACACTTCTGGGAACTGAACGCAAATTTCTGAATTGAATTAGGAAGAAAATTGGATTAGGAGGTTTTTTTTTCAGGTTCTAAGAAATGGGAGTTAAATGTTCTGCTGCAGTAAGACAACACACAGTAGGCAACACATAGTAATAATTCAGAACTAGATAAATATAAGGCTTGATTTACATTTATTTTTGGATGCACAGAATGAGCGAAAGACCCATCTTCTCACTGAAGTAATGGATTTTCTGAGGGCTTTTTTGAACTCTGCATATGGTACCTGGTTTTCTCTCCAATAGTCCAGGACATTGTTGTGTGTGTATATATATATATAATTATGTATATATATATATGTAGTTATTTAGTAAGGAATAAACTTTCGTCATAAGCATAAAACCCTACCTAGACCTGTCTGCAGCTATTCTTGCCAGCTCTGTAGTCAGCCAGTTTGTTTTCCTGACCTGATCACCTTTTCTAACATAAGCTAACTGCTGAGGCTGACTGCAGCAGAGGGCTGGTATTGGTGGGGAAGATACTGTGTATTGAGGTAGTGTATGATTTATGTTGTATTCCTGCTCTGCACTAGCTGTCCATGGAATTGTGCTCGGTGAGCAGATGGTATGGAGAACAACTCTACTCTGAAAGTGCCAAACATCATTAGGCTTTGAAAGTAAAGGAATTTCCTTATGTTGGCAACTGCAGGGTTGCACTAGGGATGATTTTCTTTTCTCAGTAAGAAAAAAGCAACTGTTCCCTGTCACAGTACCCTAAAGCAAACTCTTACTCATCTATCAGCTCACCATTCCTCTATGGTGTCCAATACAAGCTGGTATGGCCCAAAGATCCCAGACTCTATAGCTGTTTGGCTGTTTTCAGAATCAAATTCCTAGTCCAGAAACTAACTCACTCAGGTTAAATTTTGGGACTGCTCCAGCTCTTTAGGGAAGGCAGTGTCCCTGAGAGCTGAGGCTTAGACCAAACTGGGTCGGACAGGTTCAAAGGACCACCCTGCACACCTGCAAGGAGGAAGCAATGTCAGCCACTGTAATTACAGTAATGTGATCCTCCCTGGTTAATACCGTCTTACAGAAGTTTAGTCACAGCTGGATGAAAAGTGGTTTTGACTAGGCATAGCATTTGAAACTTCAGGAACACTTGCTGAATAAAAGACATCCCAATATACTTTACTTCCCTTCAGTGAGTACAGTGCAGTTTCAGTAATCATCAGAGGTAAATTCTGATGTCCTCAACTCCTCCTCTCTGCTTTCTCATTCACCTTCACCTTTCATCTTTCTTCTCCATATCCAGTGCTAGAAAACCTGTATGCTTGTCTCTGGGAATGGTGGAAACACAGCCTGATGTATCTGATAGTAAAACCTGCTCATTTTGGAAACTCATATAGTTGCATATTCCTTGCCTTTCCAACATAGTGGTGCAAACTATGATATTGAATGAATGAAGCTGCACAAAAAAAACAATTGTTATCTTACAGTATTCACTTTTCTGAATATAGGTCCTAACTAAAGAGAAACCTGTAAACTTCTATAGGAATAAATTCTTAATAACGTGGTCTTTTCACTTAGGTTCAGAAGTGCATTAAATGATAGCAGGCATAAAGATGAGTACTAATACTCTTCTGGGTCATGCCTTACTGTTGAGAACAGGTTTGCCCTGTGTTTGGGAACATCTAGAATGATGTGGTGAGACTGTCACAGTACTCTAAGGAAATAGCTCTTCCAGTTCCCTTGGCAGAGGGAATACCTGAAGGTTCTTAAGGCAAGGAGCCACGTGCCTGTGGTGCAGCTTCACCTTGGTCAGTGGTGTCTCCCCACTACAACTTAATTCTGCCCTGGCAGGCTTGAACACAGCAATTCTAAACAAGTTTTTGTAAAGCAGCCTCTGAAGTCCTAGGACTGCTTGAGAAGGAAACCGAGATTTACAAGACCTAACTAGGACCCTAAATGGAGATAAGCCATGGCTCCTTCAGCCTTGCAGGCATTGCTGCAGAGAACTCATCTGCATTTCCAGGACTGTGGTGCATACATTTTTAATGGCCTGGTTACATTAGAGACTGGATGTCTGAACTGAGATTCGCACTGGCATGTCTGACTGCATAACAACAGACAGACATACCTGAGTCTCCGAGGGCACATTGTTCTGTGTTTGGAGGTGGCTGCCGTGTCTCTACAGACCACCTTAGTAGCAGGCTGCCATGTGGGCAGAACAGGTGGTTGTGGGTGGAAGTATCATTTACCCACTGCCATCAGGATGGAGTCACCACACCATACAGTGAGCAGTGTCAGTAGCAGTTGTCTGCCCAAGATTGTGATCTACACAGGCATGGGATTAGAGCAGATTGCTGGTCACAGCCGCCTGAGTCCATAAGCTGCTCAAACGTGAAGGGGGCTAGAAAGTGGGCTGCTGGTTTTGCCTTCTGTCTAAAAATATTTGTATTCAGTATGCTTTACTTAGCACAACACAGCAGAACACAAGCTGATAGCAATGAAGAAACTTAAGGAAACGCTTTTAATGTGCTAATAAATACATATACCCTGAAGATGAAATAAAAGCAATTTCAGGGTCAGCAGATATTGCTCTACAAACACCTTTAGGGAAACTAAACCTGAATATATTTTCCAAATAAAATTCTTGAAAGATTGGAAGGAAGAAATGAAATAATTCTTTCCCGTAGGAAGGAGCTCTGTTCCATGTGTTTCAGCACAATGCAATCTTCTATTGATTGCAGATGTAAAAACAAATCTGGTGGCTTGGCCCTGGGGCTGTGCTGGGCAGGCATGGAGGTAGCCCAAGAGCAAGTGACAGCAGAAAAGGCCATGCTGCCTGGTGGTGCAGCAGCTCCTCACCGTGGGCATCACCACTGTAACTCCAGGACCACCTGACCAGGGATTTTTGTGAGGCTAAATCTTCTGTTCACATGACTTCACAGAAGATCTGGGTTTAGCTAAACCTGTCAACTTGTAAACTCGTCCTTCCATGCTTCCATCTCTCTGCGGTCACTCTTTCGAGTCCTATGAGTGCAATGCATTGAATTATAGTCACTGGGAAAAGCTGATACTTAACAACCAGCCTACGTGTATTTACTGTGAGCATCAACTGAAATGTTACAAATACAGGATGTTATAGTACGAACCTCCTTTGCCTCTGCAGGGAATATGTTTCTCTCCATCTTGGGTCTAACAGTATGTGACTGTTTCATTAGGAGCCCTGTAATTAGACACAAACCAGTCCTTTGAAGTTGTAAATGCAATTTAAAGGTGTCTAGACACAATCCTGGTGTAACTTTTGTTATTCTTGAGTAGTACAACACCAAATTCAGTTCACAGGTTTAACTTAACTGAATAATATTCATGATGCTGTATGGAGGAACCACTTTGACAGGTGAATTAAGATTTACTTTATTCCATTTTTATAAAGAGATCAGCACTGAAAGTGCTTTTCATAGGAGCTCAATTCTACAAGGCCAAGCTACTGAATACCATCAAATCTGCATTTTAACTATAGGTTTCCAATAAATAGACAACACCTTGTAGAATCCAGCTCAAAATTATTCTTATCAGGGAACACAGCATGTTGGCTCTGAAGCTGGAATTTATGTGAAATTTTGCTACTTTCAGTGAACAGAAGGATGTGCAGCACCTTCGAGTATTTGAACATTAAAGAGGAGTCTGGACAATCCTGTCGCAAGTGTTTGATTAAATGGTCTTTCTTTAGCAGGGGTTAAGGATACTCAGTAAATTGTAGAAGTGACCCTGAACATGGATTTATTTCATAGAGTCTTAAAAGAGATTGCTGACACTTAACAGCCTTGTTTACTGCAAAAACTGTTTCAAACGAACACTTATCTAAATGCATTTGTTCCTGAAGGTCAGCACAGGGAAAGGAACAATATGTCCATTAAGGATATCTCTCAGATATGGTTTCTGCTGTTGATTTTTGCTTCATCTGGATACCGTGTCTTGTATTAGTGGTGAACTACGGGATACAAGCTTTTCAGCAGCAGTGAGTGGTCTTGCAGCCATTCTGGAACTGCAAGGTTTGTTGCTGGTGCTGACACAGGCATCTGCAAAGACCGTCACAGGGTTAAATGCTACCCTTGGATAAATAGTCTAAAACCTGAGACAATGACAGAACCATTTGATGCTCAGCAGAGCTTCTGTGGCTAAGCTAAAAGATTTTAGCTCATTTATTTGTAGTTGGTAGCAGAGATTGAGGATAGCTACAAAATCAGCCCCAGCTGTCAGCAGAATGAACACTGCCAAGTTAAAAGCAGGTATGCTATCTCAATATTCATGGCTTAACAGCAGCAGAAATGCAGCTGATGCACAGAAACCTGTTAGTGATGCCATGTATTGCAAGAATGGGTTCATTTTTGAAGTCTTCGGGGATTTCTGAGAACTACCAAAAGTGAAGTGCTTCAGACTCTGAAGTGCTGCTCTTTCTCTCCATTTATTGTATATAAGGATAGTCAAATTTGCAACTCTCCTGATTTTTTGAGATGTGGCTGAGATAAACGTTGCCCTTTTAACTCTTGTTTTTCTTTCCAAACTATGTTGAAATACTTTGGTCCTGTTTAGTTATTTATTACAAGGAAAACATACTTGCTCTGCGCTTCTTTGTGTCACCATTTTGACACACCAACCCCTTCTTTTCTCTCCAGGCAGTCTCTGGAGAGCCTGGAAGAGCATAATAGCTCATTGACTTGCAATGTGATTAATCCTTGGATTAGTCAAAATATGATGCAAACAGATCCTGACCCAGTGCTGAATGTTGTTCTTGCCTGTGCATGCAGTGTTAGGTACCTTACAACTGTCTCAAATTGATCAGGACATCCGGATTTTGTAACCTCATTTTATAACTGTTCCTCTCTCTCTAATTCCATCCTGTGAAGTTCTGAGGATATGTAACAAGAAGCCACCCAGTTTCTATTCCTCGTGCTATCTGCCAGTGTCACCTGCTTCTCTGGCATCATCATACAAGCATGCACTGTCACACTCCCCGCTGGAATCTCATCTCGCGGGTTGAGATTCACACCATCACTCAGCCTGACGAGAGTGTTGACTCCTGGAGCCAGAGCTGTGTTTGGGAGAACATAAAAGCACTGGAGTCCCCTACATCTTGGCAGGACTTCAAGGACTATCCCAACGAAGCAATCTTGACAGCATAGTTGTAAACTCCACAGGCCCCAAGGGCTCAGACACCATGATATTTATGCTGCAGACTGGATTGCCAAAATAGTATCGCTGTTATGCTGACATCGGTCTCTGGGTAAGAAGAAGCATTTCTCACACCTGTTAATTGTCATTCGAAAAAATTGAAACTGACTGAAGTGGGCAGTGTGGTTAAGAAAGACAATGCATGCAAAGCTGTATCCAGTGTTTCCTGTGTTGT
Organism: Patagioenas fasciata; assembly: GCF_037038585.1. NCBI lineage: Eukaryota > Metazoa > Chordata > Aves > Columbiformes > Columbidae > Patagioenas > Patagioenas fasciata. The sequence continues at coordinate 63,518,797 of NC_092560.1, read as the reverse complement.
CTGTTAAACGAGACTTCTGCTGCATGGGTACCACAAATATCTGTGAAAGGCAGTATTAACTGAGGGAATTGCATACTGCATTATCAATGTTCCTGATATATTTAATACTGTGCTTTTACACTCCTTTCAGTCTTTATTGCAACGTAAATCTCTGCAAAAATGTAAGAAGTCCAGAGCTCTTAAATTAGAAACAGGTTTAGGAAGCACCTAATTGTGTGATAAACTACTGTGAGAGCACATGCAGGCTTTCAAATTAAGCATAATCCTTCATACTTTGCTCAGCTCTATTCCTGATGGAAATACTATATATAAGGTAGGTTCTCCACAATGTTTCACCAGACTGGTCTGACTGTAGTAGTAAACCCAGGTATTTCTGTATTAGAAGGCAGTAACTAGAACATCAAAGACAAAGAGGTGAAGCTGGAAAAATTTTGGCAGGTAGTGCTTCTGGCACTTCAGGCAGTGTGAGATAAGTACAGTTGCTGACTATTTCATCTAAAACAGCCAGCACTGAAATTAGTTCATGAAGTCAAGTGTTGACAGCAGATTTCAGCCTCAGCCTGTTGAAGTAAATAGGGCAATTAACACCTTTGATAACTAATTTTTAAGTTCACTTGTGGGGAAAAAACCTTAAGAACTTCAGAAGGCATCATTGCATTACTCAGCTCTGATCTTCACTATATTTTCCTGAGAACTGCAAGGTTTGTATATTAGCGTAACATTTAAAAAACATTGGACCATGAAGGGCATACTTCTGTGTCTCAAACAGACTGCTCCATAAGTAGAACATCAGACCAGAATACACAAAATCCTGCTAATAACTTTTAACTCTGTTTTTCTGATCTAAAGATCTCATTTTCTTTCCAAACATACTCATTTTAATTTGGAAAACCTCCATTCATTTAAAACAAGTTATAATGAAAATAAAGCCCCTGTCGGTAATATGAGAATCTCGAGTATGGGAAGCCAAACCCCAAACCATCTTGAAATTATTCAGCCTCATATATAATATCTGCAAAGTACTCCCATCTAATAGTCAGCAGCAATTCATAAGATTCTTAGGAAAAAATTCTCCTAATTAACATAAGAAAAACGAGAACAAGGGGTAACATTTTTATAAGTAGCTGAAAACAGGCATCCTAAAACTTAACAACTGCAAGAATTCCGTGATAACACTCCTGCTCAGATTTTCTCCTAGTTTTGTCTCTAATAGGAGTGGAAAAATCAGCACCTTAGGCTAAACAGCTGCTGAGCTGTTCACCCCTCACCCCCATTCTGGATATGCCCTCGGACTTTTTACTCTTTTTGGCTGTTTTATTTCAGGGTCTACCTTCCCACTTTTCTCCCATGGCCTTTTTGATACGCCTTGTCCCGCCTCATCCAGCCTTCCAGTTTCTGAGACAACGACCTGGTGTTTGGAACCAGCACGAACAGATCCTCCCTGCTCAGTAAAAAGCGCTCAGGAGAGGGAGTTTTTGCGGGGAAACAACCGCGGGAGACCCCGGGGTGAGCGAAGGCCGGAAAAGGGCCGGAGAGGGGCCCGCAGGACACGGGCCGGCAGCGCCCCCTGGCGGCCGCTGCTGCGCACCAACGCGGCCGCCGCCTCTCCCTGCGAGCGGGACCGTGCGAGCGGGAAGCACAACCTCGAACCTGGAGAAGAGAAGGCTGAGAGGGGATTTCATTGATAAATATCCCAAGAATGGGTGTCAAGGGGATGGGACCAGACTCCTTTCGGTGGTACCCAGCGGCAGGATAAGGGACAACAGGCAGAGGACACAGGAGGTTCCATCTAAACATGAGAAGAAACATCTTTGCTCTGAGAGTGCCAGAGCACCGGAACAGGCTGCCCAGAGAGGTTGTGGAGCCTCCTTCTCTGGAGACATTAAAAATCCACCTGGACACATTCCTGTGCGGTCTGCTCTGGGTGAACTGGCTTTAGCAGGGGGGTTGGACTGGGTGATCTCCAGAGGTCCCTTCCAGCCCCAACCATTTTGTGATTCTGTAACGATTTTCAGTTGTCAAACTCATTTTCCACTTCTTTGTTAAGTTCACTTACCCTGCATTATATAAGTGACTTGAAAAATGTTGGCTGTATTAGTGGCCAAATGCCTGACATTAGAATTTAAAGTGCAAAAATGTTTACATGATGCTAGCTTGCTATTCCAGCTAACGCTATTTTAAACTTACAAATCCCCATCTATTGGCAAAATATTCTTACCATAGCATGCTTCTGTTAGATTTTTAGAGAGAGAGGAAGTGTTGAGAGGATCTCTGGCCAAAGCTGTTCTTAGTGCAACCTGAATTCTGAATCCTGATTTGAATTTCTTGGGCAGCTCACATCTTTAGGAATTGCTGCCAGCTTGTGTTGAGCCAAAACTTGGGAAATGTTGACCTCAATATGGAGTTTTGCTTCTGGGCTGCTTAGCCTGGTAATATGTTAACACGGGTGTTTTCAGACTTTTCTGATATGCGGTACCTCTCACTTGCAACTTAAACCCACTGGCAACAGGCCTGATTTCCTTAGTAGACTTTCAATGAGCTGTAAGTCTGAACTCCTGCACTTGCTGTGATTAAAGTTATCTTGTTGCTTCTCCAGATCATATACTTCCTGAGTTTACAAGTTTTGACATTGTAGTAGTGCACAAAACCATTTCAGTTTCTTCCAAAGCATTATAAGCGAGCTCTTTTTTTTTAACATTCTTGCTGAAGCTTTATTAGCAAGAAGTGTCGCCTGCACAGGGCTTTACACAAGGACCTTGTCACAGTTATTTGAATTAATCTCAGAGTCAAACATAGAATATTAGATGGATTCCTTCAGCAGTGTTGAAATAGAATAAGTGGGCATATCTGATGCTGACCGTGCATGTGATATCCCCAGCAACTGATTGACATGCCTTCAAAAGATCAAATTCAGCCTTACTTGCACGGTATAAGATAAAAATCTGGCCTAGGATTTAAGTGTACCTGGTAATTAAGTTTAAAGAACAATAATGCCTCACAAACCTCTCCAGGCCTACAATAAGCTTGCTGGAATCTTGGTTGCCATTTCTGCAAACTGTTTACAATTCACATACCTCTGCAAATTCAATCCCAATCTCAAATTGCTGCTCATAAACAACATAGCAGAGATTTGATGTATGAGGGCATGTTCTGAATTCCCCTTCGCTAGCAGTAGCATGGCTAACTTCTAGCATTAAAGGAACTGTCTTATGTCTCTTCTTATTACAAGCAGCACTCTGTTAAATTCTTTCATACATCTCTCAGACAATTTTTTTTGTGACCAGTATCAGGAAGGCAGATGTAACATGCTTTTTTCTTCTCTTCTTCTGCTAGCTGTGTGTAAATGAATCTGTTTCAAAACTGAAGGCAGTGTAGCCTTTGTTAACCATCCCAGAATTTCTCTGGCAGTCCCTCAAAGCCAGATGTTTTTAACCTTCAAAGCAGGATACAAAGCTGATCTTTCAGGCTATGCTCTTGCTTAGTCTTAATACATGAGTGTTTATTAGTGAACCTCGATAGTGAAGTGATAATTAAAAATGAGGTAAACTCTATTCTTTAATGAACTGCATTTTAAAGAGGAGGAGGAAGGTCTTTGCAGGACATATTGTTCAAATAAGAATGAAATAAATTACTTGTCTGTATTTACTTGACTTGACAATATACACAAAATTAAGGGCTCTGTCCCCAGTTATTAGCTGTTTCATGAAGACAGGTGAGCATCCCAATACATATGTTACCCTGGGGAACTAAAAAAATCTTGCAGAAATTAAGCTTGAGCTGATTCTAAAAGAATTGTGTTTGAAGAGAGATTTAGGGTTGGAAAAACTGGGAAAGGAGAACTGGGATATACAAGACTGATTTGTGCAAAGTCAAAACCAGAAACCGGTCTCCCTCATTTTAGCTTGCTCTCATTTACCTGTGTTTAACCTGACATATGTTTTATGAGCTCACTGAAATCAGAGGAAAGGCTCCTGTCCCAAGCTGGCATTGTTCCCAGTGGTCATTGATCTAATGGTAAGTTATTTCTAAGAGGCAAGTGATATGGGCCTTAAAAGAACCAGAGATATAAAGTATGCATTCAGACAGGAATACCCATATTTAATATAGCCTAGTCCCAGGGCTGTAGAAGCTGGTTGTCATTTGCCCTCTGTTCTTGGATTGTTATGTACCCCAAGGGTGCATATTCTCTTGCCTGGGGCAAGTGCTGGGGATGAGGGATAATACAAAAGAGCATGATGGAACAGAGAGTGCAGGGGAGCCCAATCTGGGCTCCATGACACCTCTACAAAATGGCCTTCATCTTATTTCTTCTTCACAAGAATGATGCTATAGAAGTAGGGCTTTTTTGTCTTAATTATGTTGCTCATATTCATGTAAAACTCGTTTTAGAATAAAGGGCACAAAGCTTACACTTGATTGTGCTTGTGAAGTGGTTGCATCTGGCATTTGGGAGGCATGTTAGCAGCACATGTATCAAATAACAACACACTAGTGAGCCTAAATAAGTCTTATTTGAAAAGCTGGTAGATGCTGGGTCAAAAACTTAGGTCTGGTAGAGACATGGATTTACATGCCATAGTGGAGAAAGAGTGGTGTGCCTTTACTGGAAGAAAATAGCACCTCAGGAATGTGTTGGAACTCTTTGAAAAATCTCTTGGTTGTGTGGACACATGTTCATCTGCAGAAGGCTTTTGACAAGTGACAAAATAAGCCCAACCCTAATCTGTGACAGAATGAGATTAAAGGTCCTCCATGGATTCATACCTGATTACAGGTAGAACGAAAGAGTAACAAGAAGTCAGTTTTTTCAGTCCTCTGCAGATCTGTCCTAGGATCTTTACTATTTGACATATTCATAAATGATGTAGAAAAAAGGAATGAGAAGGAGATTACAATTTTTGCATGTGGTAGTAAATTAGTCAGAGCCTAAACCCCAGAAACAGCTATGAAGGATTACTTGCCTTGCAGAAAGATTTCCTGCTGCTGGTATGCTGGAGGGTGCAATACCCAGTGAGATCCAGTGCTGCCAAACATGAAATGATGCATTTGGAGGAAAAAAAAAGAAAACAGGCATAGTGATGGAATCAACACTAGTTATTATAACCCTGGAAGGAGATTCATAATGTATTTCTCTGAAAATGCCAGCTTACTTTGTAGAGTTACTTACGTATAGAATATTAAGAGTTATTAGGAAAAAGCAAGCAAAAAGAAAATATCATTATGCTACTACAAAAATTTGTGACGTAAGTGTATCCTGACCACTGTTTCCAGTTCAGAACTCGTGTTGCTGAGAGAACATAGCAGAACTTAAAAAAACAAAAAAGGTATTTTGAAGGGTGACAAAGATGAGCAAATATTTGCAACAGCATCTGTACAAGAATCAACTAAACAGGCAAGGTTTCTACCGCCTGCAAAAAAGATACATTAGAGGGGAGAACAGAAAAGGTGGCTATAAAACTGTGAGTGATATAGAGAAGGTGGATATAAAGAGGGTCCATTCTTTTTCATAATAATACCAGAACTGGGAGATGTTAAATAAAACAAGGTAATGCCAGTCAAAAGGAGGTATTTCATCACAGGCACTGAAGTGTGGAAACATTGGCATAGGTTTATGAATACCAAGAGTTAGCATGGATTAGAAAATATGATTAATTAGTTGAATGGAGAGAGAAAGAAAATGCTGCTTGACACAGAGGTAACATTTCTGGCAGAGGAGTTTCTGAGCCAGAAACTGCTGGAGGCTGGGAAAGTACTCTGGGACTGCCTGTAACTCTTCAGGGGCTGTTTCTGGAGAGGAATGCTGAGCTGGTTAAATCTACACTGTGACCCACTATAGCCTACATCCATCCTTATGGCCAGGAGAAGTAGCTATGGGAATGAAGAGTAAAAGATAAGCAGAGAGTATGGGCTGTACACGACCCCAGGAACATGCTGAAGGTGCCATGCTGACACCTGGGCTGCTCTATTTTCGCTGCAGTTTTTACCCCATATCAGTATGCCAGATGATATGATAACTAGCCAGAGGGAATGCCTTTTCTGCTGCACTGGTAGTGCCAGGCTGCAATGGAAGAGCAGACAGAGTTCGTGCTCTAGGAAACACACTCGAAGTAGCAGATGACCTTTCTATCAGGCACTCGGGTGCAAGTTCCCTTGTGTTTCTCACGACAATTTTCTTTAATGCAGGATCGTCTGTCTCCTGTGTTAGTGTGTGTATGAGCAACTGAAAATCCATGACAATAGCCTTATTTTTCCACTAGATGTCTCACAAAGCCAGTGATAGCCGTCACCCTGCTCAACTTGCACTTCTTTCACCTATAGAAGTTTATTGTCTTTAAAATAGTTTTACTAAATACAAATGCTTTACTCATCTGTATGCTGATGCTTGAGATAGTACTGCATAATAAACTTAGTGTTTCAAACCACATTTATTAATCTAGACTTCAGTGTGAATTTATTTTTGCAAGCTGGTCTCTCTTAAAGTTGTAACTTCAATCAAATTGTAAATGCCTAAGTGGACCACGGTGGACTGGAGTGAACAAACCAGCTTAGGAACTGGTGCTTCTCTGCACAGTTCGCAACACAGGGCTTCTTTTCAGAGTTGGTCACAATATCTTGTTATCCATGGTGGCTTTTGTTTGCTTGTTTGTTTCTTTGTTTGTTTTGGTGCAGGGAAAAGCCTTTGTAAGCAAGGCTTTTGCTTTCAAATTTCCAGCTCTTCCCTCTCTAAACATATGTAAGATCTAATATAGAGGTCCCCACATGCATTCAAGTTAGCTCTGCTTGATGTGGGAAGATCTGCTTTTTAACTATTCCACTGAAGATATGGAGTTCTAATTACCTGAGTATTAGTATATTTTCATTTTTCTACACACAGCCAAGAACTGCTGCTTCTGCTTCAGGAGAGACAACAGTGCTCGATGCATGAGCTGAAAGCTGTTGCAGTTACTGACTCTACAGCTAGCACTGTTCTCTGGAATTCCCTTTCTGTGGTATCTAGGTAGCTAAATTTTGGAGCCCCTGCTCTAGAAGTTGATAAACTACGTTCACGGTGAAAAGATCAATTTTATTATTTTTGCAGTAGTAATACTGCTCACAAAATAGCTTACTAAGTTGTTTTTTTTTTTTTTTTACTAAATGCAGACTTAATCTGACATCCTTTCCTTTACAACAGAGACCAGAGATACAGACCATACAGTGGCTAAAACACCCAATCTTCAGTGACAGACTGCAAAAACTACTATCATAATAGGTGTGTTGTTCTGATATTTAATTACTTTCATAGTTAAAAAGGTGCGTGTTCCCTCACATTGAATTCGTCTAGCTTTACTTAAACACTGGACCTTATTATACCTTTCCGTGTTCAGCTAAAGACTACCAGACTGATATCAAGGCCTAGGAACAAGGTTACTGTATTTGTTACATATGGTAATACACTTTAAGGCCGTCATGGTGTCTACATGGTACAAGTTTATAGAGAGATGTAGAAGAGTGATTGCAGGTACCAGATTCAGATTACTTGGAAGAAGCTTCTGTTCAAGAGTCTTCGCTATTACATCCTGTGGAATGGTTGTCCCTCCACCTATCTGCTCAGTTAGAGCTTGAGAAAATAATATAAATATTATTTAGAGTGGCGTGTTTTAGAAGTGCCTTTTGCTGGGAGGGGAAACCTCTGTGTTTTCACAGCCATGCCTGGTAGATCCTTTGATAGAGTTCAAATGAGGAGTGAGAGTTGCCTTCTATAGCTAACGTTTCTCTGAAATCACAGTATCTTTTTTGGGGGTGGGTGGCTGTGTAAACCCAGATAATCAGATAAAGTCAGATGATCCTAACTTTTATGGCTATTGCAGTGTTAAAACAGAATAATAAGGTTTATCTTCCTTGTTGGTAACAAGATTTTTAGTGCTCCCTTTTTTCTCCAAACTTCTCACAAAGTTGTCATCCTTCTGCAGAATGAAAAACCTCTTGTATTTTCAACACGTTCTCAGCAGCTGCTGCCAAAATCTGGAGTTCTTTGACTTCATTTTTCTACTTCCACCATGTCTCAGGGGAGACTTTCTAGCAGTCCTGAGGTGAAAGAGGCACTAGAAACTCTGGCTGCACAACGTGTACTGAGGGGAGATTTGCCATGCAGTGATAAGAAAGCAGCTGAGGAAATGCTTTAGATACTGACTTTTGAGTTAGGAAGGAGCTTAATCTGGGATAGCAGAAGGAAATTTGGGAAACTGAAGAAGAAAAGAGTTTGTGAAAGATGGTGGAGACAGGAATAGAAAGAAGATTTGCTCTAAACTGGGAAGATTTTGGATAGACCCAAATCAGCTGTTTAGTTCAGTAGTATTTTAGGAAGGTGGGACAATGGCTGGAAGGGGCTTTCCTGAGTGGTAGGTCTGACCTCCTGTGGGACACCACTCACCCAGACCCAGTCCAGCTGCATCTGGAAACTAATTTATTCTTGCCCCTTGAGTAGTTGTATTGGAGGACTTGCTCAGATAGTTACTCCTTTGCTGATCACTAATGTTGTGATTTACAGATTAAATTCACCATGAGCCTGTTTGCAACCATTTTTTAAAATGTCAGCACTACCCTTTATTTTAAATAAGTTTTTTCATTCCTTTGTTTTAATATCAGAGTACAATAATAGACAGAAATCAGTCTTTCAGCCTTCATTTTCTTAATATGTCTAGTCCAATCCTGTTTTCCGCTTCCTTTGGTGAGTTGTTGTCATAGTTGAAAAAGGCCTTTAGGGGCTTTGTTGTCTTGGTGTAGAGATCTAGATGAAAAAAAAAACAGATGGATATTATTGGTTTAATAAGTACACTCAAGCCTGATCCAAAACACAGTGAAAGCAAAAGACTTCCAATAGCTTTTATAATCCTGATTTGATGCCCTTTAAACATTAACATATCCTCCAGTGCAGCAGTTGATAAACTGCTGCTGATTGTGGCCTGTGAAAATGGAGTATGCTGGGAGTTTCAACACTTCCAACAGGAACTCACCAAGTTAATAATTATGCACCAATATCCTTTTACAAAGCTAAATAAGAGAAACATTTGTTCTGTAGTATATTAGTTATGTTTTTTCCCTTGCCAGTACCTCTTTAATTGCACTCCCCCTTTACTATTTATTATTTATCTCTGTAATTGTATTCTTTCAGTACACATAACCTGTTGGGATATGGTTGGTATGAAAGGCACCAAAGGAAATAAAGTTTTATAGCATGAAGAATTGTTTCTAAATGTTGGACATATTGGCCATTGATTTCATTCTTATTGCACTCTGAAATCATAAGCAACTTCAACAGCAAACTTTCACATCCTTACAGCAAATAAGCAAGGAAGAAATGAATAATACATTTTATTTATATTGCTTCCTGCAAGTTCCATCTAAGCCCGTCGGGCAAAGATTTAATTTTTATTACACTGTCTAGCTAGCAGTTTCACATCCATAATCTACCACAGAGTAAATAACATATTTGTATTGTTGCATTAAAAAGCAAACCAAAAAAACCCTGAGAACTGCATTACCATTGAATATGGCCCTTAGTTCAGTTTTTACCCAGAGATCTCAGACAGGTATGATGAGTTATATGTTCAAGTGGAGGTGGATGAAATGAAATTAAATTGTATTTAGACACCTAATGAAATGGTTTTGGATAATCAGACCATTTATTTAGGTGTACAAATTAACTAGCTTTGACAATAGGGTTGATGTGACTTCTTTGCAGATGACACACAAATGTTAGAACAGCCTCTTGCTTATTCCTACAACAATCATCAAACACATGTACCACAGAAGCCTTAAGAATTCAATTTGAGTGTCTTGTCTCCACTCAGATTGCTATCTGAATGTTAGTAAAATGAAGTATAATTAGCTGGTACACTCCCTTTCCAATTAATCCTTCTTCTCCATGTTTTTTTTCCTTTATTCCTCCTAGCAAAACAACCTAATGATAACTTTAGCTGGTTTTTTCCAACAGACATAGTCTTGTCTGTACTTTGCTGTCTCTTTTGATTCGAGGAGTGTGCTGGTTTTACTGAAAATGGGTAAACTTTCCTCATGCGGTTAGAAACTTTTCTTTCTCACAGATAGCATGCTCATTATTTGGACTTAGTTTGAGAACAAGTGGATAACACCCCAGCACAGAGTTAATGTTTTTAATTACTCTGGTCTGAGAGCCAAGGACATTCTGAGTGCTCTGCCCACAGGTGTGAGACAGCAAGGCAGAGGTGAGGCAGAGCTTGACTGACAGCCAGATTGGTCAATAAGAGTATTTCATCTCCTTAGTGTCATGCTAATTATTTAAGGAGAGTTGGGAACTTCTGGATTTGGGCTCTTCTGATCTCTCTGGTTATTCTCTGTCTTCTTTCTCTCGAGCTGGGGGAGTTTTGGTCAGGACGTTTAGTTTGACCTTTTGCCATTTTGCAGAGGCCTCTGAGCCTTTCTGCCTTTTTTTCTCTTTTTATCTCTGTGGGATTGGCTTTAGGACCAGGTGTGGCTTGCTGGGACTGTCTGCTCAGTTATGGACAGAGTTTTGAGGAATTGCCTTGAGTATCTTTTATTTCTATTTTTTATATATATTTACTAGTAGTGTATTAGTGTTTTGTTATTTTATTAAACTGTGTTTATCTCAATACAAGTTTCTCCCTTCCCTTTTGATTCTCTCCCCTATTAGGGGGTAGACAGGGGGTGAGTGATCAGCTATTGTGGTTGCGTTGTTAGCTAGAGTTAAAAAATGACAAGGAGTTATTATCAAAATAGTTTCACAGTAACAAGACAGAAAAGGGAACAGGCAGAGCATCAGGATAACAAACAGAAGCACTGTTGTGGCAGCTTTTCAGGCAGCAGAGCCCTTCCACTAAGGTACAGACAAATGCTTATACTAACCCAAATTCTTATATTCATGCCTTCCAGTGCCTGTTTTGCACTGTGTTCTTCTATGCTGAAGATGGGGAACCCACTGCAACATAAGACAGATTCCAAGATGGCCTTTGCAATGCCTAGAACTGCTCCTCTGGCACAGATGGGGCAGAGGCACCACCCAGACCTACAAGACCCCAGAGGTCTGGACTCTGCTGAGTAGTTTGAACCCTGCATTGCTGAGAGGCTTTTGAAAGTCATTTCTCTATGGCTCAGTTTTCTCATCAGCTATGCAGGTGTAATCCATTCCTAATAAAAGTATTTCAGCTCCACTGATGGAGTTCTCAGAGTTGGGGAATGTCAATACTGTAAAGCAGCATGAGGGTGTTTCCACCATATTCTTGTGACATTGCAGGTAGACACTGTATATAAAACAACTCTGCAAAAATAATAAAAAACATTCACCAATAACTTCATGTTCCTACTGATCTGAGTTAGTTTTCTTCTACAATGAAGAGAGAGCAAGCAAAAAGGCTGTTCTAAACACAACATAAAGTGTGTAACAATTCCATTTCTTTGAAAGGCTTGACTTTGTATTTATCATCTCTTATGCTGACAAGGCAGAGCTGGACTCTTGGTAGCCCATTCCCCTCAGGTAGCCAAGGAGGGTTAGTGTCGTCACATCAAAGTTTCCTTCAATGGTTTTCTTCCCCCAGGAAGAACGATACAGGATACCTCTCACAGTCCTATGAGCCACCATCCTGGGGGCTCTTGAGAACTCTTTTTGTCCTACAACACCCCAGGTTGATCTTTCTTGCCACAACCAGTAGGCTGAAGTAAGGACTGTCACTGAAGTACAAGGGTAGCTCATATGCTTCATTACTACTGTTTCCAGCTATTTGTATCAGTTACATTCAGTCATGTTCATAAGCTTTTCTTCTTACTGCAAAGGCTAGAAACTTACTTATTTCAATTTTCACTGCTGGTTTAATCTCATTACTCTGGTACATGGGTCTCTCAGTGTGGGACTGTGATATTTATAATATGGGTTGTACCAGATACTCTTGGAGGACAAATGAAGATCAGATTAATTGTTATTTAATTTGGGGGCAAGAAATTACAGTGAATTGTGTTTTTATTGATATAGCTCCTCCACCCATGATCATTCCTTGCTAAGCTTAACTAGTCTTCCAAAGGTTCCTTCTTGTTCACCACAATTAGTAATTTTAAACATCTCAGTCCCACTTGGAAATAAATTCAGATCTCAGCTCTTGCCTCACAGCTTCTGTGTCCTTGTGCTCTGCTGCTCTTCTGACCTCTCAATTACTTCCCCAGCCCACTGCTGTGTTCAGCTACTGTCTTTTTCTCATCTCTTGCAGAAGGCTTACTTCTACAGGTTTAATCAGTATTAAACTCCACTAGGCAGCATTTGACATGATGTTCACAGAAAAGGAAATTAAACTTCTGAATTCTTTTAAATCTTCCTGTGCATCTTTTCCATGGAAGGGGATGAACTTCATGTCTCGTACAGGACTCTGCCACTCACCATCTCTTAAGCCTTTAGGGATTTAATGCCAGGTTCCCTTGCTGACATACATGTTTCCCCCGAATGTTGTAGTAGAAGTTAGGATACATCTTTGCTGGTCAAGCAGTTATATTGAACAACAATGGCACTATACATTATCAGAAGTATTTTTCCAACGAGCAGCTCTTGACAGCACAATGCCCTCTCTCATCAGGCGATGCCTATGGATGTGCAGAATACAAAGTCAGACTGTGTGCAGGAGCTGTTTAACAGAACAACACTATGCACTTTACCAACTACAGGCAACAGCGGAAAGGGGAGTGGGGCATGGAAAGTCAGACTGAGAACAAAATTTAGTTCTTAGATACAGAGTCCAAATCTCATAGCAGCTAAGCTCGTCATGCAAAGACTCGTTCAGTAAAAGCAATCCCCCCGAAGATGCATTACAGGAAATGTTCTGACACAGAAATCCTATTTACTACATGATAAATTGAATACAGCACAGCTTTCAGTCCTTTTGCAGTAGGAAGGCCCTGTGCTATAGCAGAAAGGATCATCAGGTAATGCCTGTGCAGAGATTTCTGAGAAATCAGCTCTGGAATTTTGGAAAGTCACATATCTCAGCAAAGGCAATCGATCCATGAGATGTGTAGATGTGTAATATAATGCCCATATTCAACAGCAGGTTTCCACACATCTCCCACAGAAATGTCTTTTTGTCTCTATACCAGTGCCACATAAAGTGTGAGAAACAAGATGTATTTGGTAGTCTCCTTGTTTTTCCTCTCAGTCTGGGCAGAAGTCTGAGACTGAAGACCCCAGGCAGACCATCTTTCATAATAAATGCTACTAAATTCCAGTTATTATTTGCTAATTCACTTTCCACATACGAATCAGTCCTCCCAAAACTGGTCTAGTTCTCTGAAGGGCCCAAGGTAGGAGGTGCAGCGTGATTGTGAGATGCCCTCTGCTGATGATGGCAGCACACCCAGCTGGGTGCTGTGTGAGTTTCTCTGCCCTGCCAGGTTACACTGTGGTTATAAGGTGCTCTATCTCTTCCATGGGGAGTAGATGAGATGAACATCTCCAGGTGGAGTAACATAAGATAACTAAGATACTGAAATTCTCTCACCAGGCAGTCACCCCTCCAGACAGGCAAGTCTTCTTCACAGTGTGATCTTAAACCAGTGCAGTGAAATTTGTGCTTAGGAATGCTCTGCTTTAAACCAGTTGTGTCTGTTGTTCCAGTAAATGAGGACTGCTTTAACAGCTTGCACGGAACAAGCGTATCCGACACTGAAATACAAGTGTCCACAGAGCAAATTACTTGAGATTAGCTAAAGAGGTTCCATGTACAGACAAGTGTGGGTTGCAAGGTGACCTCTCTTGGGACTCCTGGTATAATGTGGCTGTGCAGTTCTTTTGCTCATCTTCAACATCTGAGGTCCTCTGGGCAGAAGAGAAAAAAGCCACATCTCTTGTGTGTCCAAACCCTGCTGGCTCTCCCAGTCTGCAAAATAAACTCCCATTTCCATATGCTGGGCTTTACATGAAGATTTCTCTTCATTGCTAGTAATTACAGTGCAGAAACAGTTGCACACAGCAATAAATTCAGCCTCCCAGCATCTGTGTACAGGAGGGCAGGAGGCCACAGAGGGATGCAGCTCCAGGCTCATGGCCTGTATCCTTAGGAGAGCAGCAAAGAGAGGAAAGATGTTTCCCTAAGTACTGAAGATGTTTTTCACATACATTTGCCAGTAGTAACATTACCTGTTAGCATAATGCATTTAATGAGCGGAAATTCAGAGAATATAACAATGATGCACCCACAAAGACAGTGACCAAAGATACATTGAGTCAGCTGGAGCTAGTACTGCTGATATGGGGAAGTACTTTCATCCTTTATTGCTATCACAAGCTGTTGTGTGTGTTTATGTTTGCCTGTGTATTTTTAACAGCTTGGGGCTAGAATAAAACTAATTTCATTCCCTTGAAGAAAAATATTAAACATCTGTGACAGAAAGTACATATTCAGCAATTGCATTCCCGATCTGTTTTCTTTGCTTTCAAAATTATTTATATGATTACACCACCCACATATTTCTGGCCCTTTGCACTCAATGAAAAAGTTTCTCTGTAGCTAGGATTCACTCTTTTGTCTCTGTCTCACCTAATGTATGTGGGAATTGGAGAATTTGGTATATAAAATACAGTGCAATAATAAAAGAATTGACAATCAATGGTATGAGAAAGATAAGATTTATATGGCATTAATACCTCAGAGCAAAAAAGAAAAGAGTTCCTTTCTGGAAAGGGGGAGATGAAACAGAAAAACAGAAAACAATAATATAAATGTTCTAATAAAATGTGGAAATAGAATGTATTCCTAGGCTTAGTCTTCTGATTAATTCCTAGTACAAAACTACACAAGTTTTTACAGTAATTTAAATCCAGTCATAACTTCACCTGCTCTTCACTGATGAATTCACAGTTTGCTGCTCTGATTTGAGGAGAATGATGGAATCCACATATCCTGCATCATCAGTTTGTGAGGCTGGTGGTATTCAAACACTCCGCTGAACCACACTGGTAAGGTAAAAATATAAAGGCAACGAACCTGAGGCTGTACCTCATCCATATCAATGCTGATAGCAAAGTTCCCATTGGCTTTAATCTAAATCTGTGTTTGTCTGACAGGCTGGAGAAAAGACTATTAACTTAATGGTGTCTCATAGAAATGTTAGACGGAAAAAAAGAAATAACAAGGACACATATTTTAACCTGAAATCTAATCATTGTATGTTACAGAAAGAATATGTTCTTGAACTGTAGTATATCCTTGCAGTTCACTCTTTAGCAGATTTCTTAAAACCAAAGATCAAGAAAAGACATTTTCTTTCTAGGAATTCCCCTCTTGCATTAAAGAAAGTTAAGACAACTGACTAACATGATTCTGAGTCTTGAAAGTTTTCCAAGGTTTGCAACAATGCCATCAAATTTTAGACTGTTGCTGGTAAACCTGTCCTTTGAGGGGTATGCATTTCCTTCCAGTTGCTATCAACTCTCCTCCACAAATGCTACTTTGGATGGAAAAATTCTAACTTAAATTGATATTTTCTTGCACAGTGATATATAAAGGACAGTTGGAGTTAAACCAGCAATTCAAAACTGAGCATTGACATTTTGACATTAAGCACTTTGATTAGTTTCAAAATGTTGTTTTAGACAGCTGGGCACACTAAGGACACACCTGAGATGAGCAAGAGCAGCAAGACAAGGCTGTTAATGACTCGCAGGCAGAGCTGTGCCTCCCAGCCTCAGTGGTGATGGTAACACACTGGGATTACCCTTACAGTAAGGACTTGGCAGTGTTAGGTTAACAGTTGCATTGAATGATCTTAAAGGTCTTTTCCAATCAAAATGATTCTATGACTACACAAGGGTTTACTGTTATAAAATAAATAAATAAATGACAGGCTAACGCAACCCTTCCAAAACTACAGCGCCCTGTGCCTCACCTCTTCCTAGTCTTGACCTAGCAAAGAGATGCAGGTAGCCATAAAACCTGGCTTTCCAGCCTGCTCAAATGTCCTTCCCACATGCTGTGTGGGATCTGCATGAGGCCTAGACCACAGTGCAAGCAACATGTGCTCTTGCTCTGCTTTTAAGCTCCCTGACCCCTAAACCTGAACATGCTAGTAGGAAAGCATAGAATGTCTCCGTATGTTACACTCTGCTGTGCTTTGCTGTGTGCTACAGCCAAGAAACCAGTACAGACTCTCTGGTGCAGAGGAAAATCTAAATTTTCCCTGGAATCAAGTGCCTCTTCCCTTCAGGTGCTGACTTGCAAACTTTGCACTTTCACAGCATGAAATCACAACTTTGGACCTTATTTTGATTTTTTTATTAGTAGCTGGTTGATGCTGGTAGCCAGGTAGAAAATTAGACTGTTATCCTGGAATACAGTGAGAAGCAAATTGAATCGACAGTTGCTGCAGACACCCCAAGTTAGCCTCTCATTCCCTCGGAGAAAGGGAGAAGGTTCATTTTTAAGCATGTGGCTGTCATCTTGCCCTGTGAGCAAAAGCAGAGTGAGTTCAGCCACATCCAGCTGTGCAGGTGCCAGACGGAGTACTCCAGATTGCAAGGCACCCTTGCATGAGGTCAGTAGGGCACTTGGACATCCCCTTTTTTCTTTGCTCATTCTCTTTCAGTGGTGTTGTGATAAGACAAACACCTGGTGATGAAGCCATAAGGACTCCTGACTTTCTGGTAAGCACTAAGTTGTACTGGATAAGGGAGAATCCAAAACTTGTACAACCTCTCACTTCCCCCCACCAGGCCTCAAAGGAGTCTGTGTGTGATTTCCATTATGGCATGCCCCTCCGCACACTGGAAAAGTGGCAAAACCTCAGGAACATAAATTCTTACACGGATGTTATGTTCAGAGGGTTTTCTTAGTAGAGCCTGTCGACATAGGACAAGGGGTAATTGTTTTAAATAAAAGATTGCAGATTTAGACCAGATATAAGAAAGGCATTTTTTAATTTGAGGGTGGTGAAACACTGGAACCATTACCCAGAGAGGTGGTGGATGCCCCATCCCTGGAGACATTCAAGGCCAGGCTGGACAAGGCTCTGAGCGACCTGATCTAGTTGAAGGCGTCCCTGCTCATTGCAGAGGGGTTGGACTAGATGAGCTTTCAAGGTGTCCTCCAATCCAAAGGATTCTATGATTTTACGATTCTTACGAGACTTTAAAATGGGTATTTTCTGCTTCCAATGTAAAACACAATAACACTTATCTCTATAACATCAGGCAAGACTGCTGCATCCATCGCTGGGCTATGAGGGGTTATAAACAGGACTGGAAAGGTTTCTCCTGGCTCTCCTGAATGGCTGTCCTTAAAAGTGGGACTCAGGAGGCAGGGGGACTATGAATGTTCAGAGATAATATTATTGCCTTGAAAGTTATTTTTTAAACACCCAGAAGAATCAATTTGCTTCCCACTGATTGGGTTTTGCTGTTGTATTCCTCAGGATTTGTGCAGAACACTTTTTTTTTTCCCTCCAATTTAAACTATGGAAAATGTGTTTTAAAATGAAACCCTTCTTTCTTCAAATGGTCATGCAACTGAAAGCTGAAGCTTTACAATGCACATGTACAAGCTGGGTAACCTAACAAACGTATATGGTGTATTTCATTGAAGAAAAGGAAAATCTCTTCCCTCCTTTCCTGGCCAGGCAGCAACAGAGTTGGGACTCGGCCCTGGGTAACAAGCTGGTCTTGTCCTTCATGCCCAGGAAAGAGGGATAGTAAAATGTATCGCAAAAACTGGCGTCTTGAGAACGTTGTTATTAGGTCAAAGCATGAAGAATGTTAGAAAAGTCTCCCACAAATGTTTGCTGCCTCTCAACCTGAATATTCGAGTGTAGACTAGCATTGAACCTTTCACTTTATCAAAGCAGCTGTCTTTTGGGTGGTTAATGCTCACCCTCCTGTCCTGAACGTTCCGCTCGCTCTTCCCATCCATATTGATCTCAGGTCAACTGCTGGATTTCGATTTCGTTAGCAAGCAGAAAAAAAAAAATCACTTCAAACAAAATATTTCACAGAAAGATTAATTCACTGCACCGCAGGTGTTCCTTTGCTGAAAAAGGTATTAAGTCTACACCTTAAATCACTTTGATAGCCAGGTTTTATGGTCACCCCAAATGTTTCCTTTAAAAATTGAGGGATCCAGAGCTCCTATAGCTTCTCAAGAGAACTGTAGTTCTTTGCTGGTTTCTTTACCTTTCTCTTTGACTTCCTATCTTTAGCACTCTCCTTAGTCTTGTTCCATGTCCTCTGACCTTGCACACCCTGCGTGCTTAAAGACTTGGCTCTAGTTTTTCCCCCTGGATTTTGCTCTTTGCTGGTCCTGCTCCATCGGGCATTTGCTTCCTCTGTCTATCAAGATGCATCCTCTTATTGAATGTGCTTCTCAAATTTTCCTATTTGCAGCTATGCTGAATGCATTTCAGGACTGTATCCAAGTACTTTCATCTTTGCCTTGCAGACAGAGTGGTTTTTGTCTTCTCTGTTAGTTTCTTTCTCCTTTTTTTTAACCTCTCTATTTGTACAGTTTCCCTGTTTACAGGCAAGGAGTTTCTTTCCTCTTTTCTTTTAACCTCTCTATTTGTACAGTTTCCCTGTTTACGGGCAAGGCTATGCTAAACTATCTTGCCCTTCCATCTGACCAAATATTTTCTGACTCTTTGGATAATAAGCGATATTATTATGTTTCAAATGCTAGAACCAGTTCCTTGCATGCAACCCTCACTAGTATTTTTTTTGTCCTTTCATCCTAGTGATTCATGTTGGGTAGGCAATTACCTTGATTATGCATTAACTATGCACATAGTTAATTAAGCGTATTTGCATATGCCATTTTGGCAACAGCACAATATTAATCTTGCTTTGAAATGATGGCCGTCAATATTTAATAGTTTAACTAGTTACACTGAAGATCATGTCATTCAGTCACTAGAAGTTATGCATTTCACATCTCCACTATCTGAAAATATGTAGTTATTGAGCTACACAGCTTATAAGGGAAGAAATGGAGAGTTAGGTCATCTGGCTGAGGTCAAGCACATCTAATACACATAATACCATGCAAGCATGACAAAAATTGCAATAGTCTGTCTAGCCTAAGTCATTGTTCTATCTTTTTCTGGGAGGAGAGGGAGGAACAACACAGTCTTTCTCCTTAGCCCTTCATTCATTTCAAAGTGGAAAAGTTTAGCTGTGGTATCCTGTCTCTACCCATCCTTTCTCTGCCCAGTTGCATGGGAAGAGAAGCAGACATCACAGGTAATAGTTTCATGTCTCAGACTGGGCTGCAGATCTCCAGAATGGAGGTCAGGAAGGACACCACCAGCTGTGCGCACAAGATAGTGCCAGACCATGAGGGAGAGGGAGATCTACAACCATCTCTTTGTTTTATTTACATATATAGGTATGAATGAAAGTTTTCAGTCCCTCTGTTTATGAGAACAGCACTTGAAAAGGCAAATGTCCCAGTTGTCTACAACTGTCCTTCAATTTTGCTGATTATGCACGTGCATTTTCCCTTTCTGTGCTACTGATTTTCTGGGGGTTATTTCCTCAGAGTTTTCTAGTCTTTTGATCCTCTCCAACATCTTCCAAGGTAAACACTAACATCACATTTAAGAAAACAGAGCAGTCCCTTAGGGCTGGATTGTGAATCTCCAATCTAAGCTATGTTAGACAAGAGGAGCAGCATCTACTTTGGTCGACACCGAAGTATAGACTTTAGCTCTACTTCCTGCTCCCTCCCTTGTTCTGGAAAAGCTTGTATCTCTAGCCTATATGATCCCTCCCCACCTCCCTGCTTGCCATCAGCCCCCAACAGTGGCTGAAATCTGCAGGAACAGGAGGAACTTGTTTTTCTCCACTCTACCACTGCCCATTTCCTTATGTAAGTAAAGCAGAGAATGAAAGTCTTTTTATTCCCTTTGCTGGCTAAATTGGAGCAGTGTCAATTTAGTTCTCAGACAACATGCCACACTAGCAAATAAATAAATAAATAACCCAATGATTCCCTACAGCTTTCACAGGCCTGCACTTTAGCATTTGATTTCTGAGGCTCCCACTGCAGCTAATTGAAAAGGTCTGTTTACATCTTGTTTCTAAGTGCTCTGCATGACATGCAAACTATTTTGTGCACATAAAACACAGGCAAGGAATTTAAATGCTTTTAACATGACCAGGTACTCGTAAGTGTTTAAAAAGAAACAGAGTCTATGAGCCCAAGCCCCCAGTCCATGGTTGCATTTCTGAGTCCCATATTTTGTTTGAAATCCTTCTTGTTCATAAGGAGACAATTTGGCAATTATTTTACCCCCTAAAACAATTTTGCTTTTTGTTTTTCTAGAGTTCATGAACAATGAGTTTGGAAATAGCAGGATAAGTGGTTACAGCATGTGATTACAACCAGCAGCAGAGCGTGTCTGGAAGGATTGGCACAGCCATAGTGACACCAAATCTTTTGCACTTGAAGGTGAGAGATCTGCCAATGGTTCAGATGTCTGTTCTAATCATAACTGCTTCAAAGTCAGGGTCCTGATTGCAGAATAGTTTACTATTGTGTGGGTGTGCTTGTGTGCAAGCTGTGGATTTTCTGGTGTGGGTTCTGGTCTCTGGCAGCGAGCAGAGCTGCAGTGTGGCTGTGAGCTGCAGCCTGAAAGCCAGAGCATCCTAGGGACATCAGAGGAGGGAAGGCACTGCAGACACACTCCTCCTGCTGTGGCTTTTTGGCTGTGCTGGTCAGAGAAAATAGCAGTTATTTAAAAATTAAAGTCTTCATCAAGTCAGTATCAGTCTAATAGTGAAAGGGAAGGTTACAGTATTGGTTTTCAGCAGTAAATATTGATGTAATATTTCTCTAAATGAAGATGAAACCATTTAAAGTTCCTAATTATGTGCCACATGTGCATCACAGAATATATTTAGTTAATCAAAATCTTGGCAAACTGACAGGCTATGAAGAGTAAAACACACAGTTTATTGGGCAAGGAAGTTGAAAGTGTGAGCCCAGAGAAAGTGAAATCCTATTGCATGTAAAGAAGACAGCATTAAATGTAGTCAAGTGGCTGTCTTAACAGAAAATAGCATGGCTCACAACTGGGATTGGTGCAGAAATATAAATAATTTAAATAAAAATTATTCCCAGAAAGATACAGAACTGTATTATTGGGGAAAGAGACCTAAGTATGACACCACCAAAAAAGGGTTCAACATATTCTAAATGGGCTTAATCCAAGGCGCATCATGATGTCTCACAGATACAATACAATGGATGCAAGCTTCTATTATTTCTGTTAACATAGTGCATCTGGAAGCCTGTGAAGATCTGACAAGTTTTTGTGGGCTTAAGCTTGTTCTGTGCTCCCTTCTTTTGAATTATTTTTTTTTTTCTGAATGCAGCAAAAGGTAGAACAAACACACATGTATCTTCTCTGTGTAAAATAAAAAGTAAAAATAGCTTGTAATGTTAAATATTATGTTAGGTTATTTTTAATTAACTAGTTAATTAATTGTCTTTGACCTGGATAAAGTGAGAAAAAAAATAGCCTTGAAGTTTTTGAGGAAGGGCTTGGAAAACTCAAGCAACATTATCAGTGGAATCTTATTTGATGAGTAGGCTGTTTGTCTCCACTTCCCATTCTGCTGTAGGGTAATGCGCTGGAGCCAGACCCTTGGTCACTGCAGGAGGCTTTGTATTTCTGGAGATGATGCTGTCTCCAGGGAGCTGTCCTGACTTAAACCTACAGAGGATCTCACCCAATATATTACAAGAGATAATATGGTTGAGGTAAAGAGGACATACATTTATATCCTTATTGGCCATCTGTCTCTTTGTCAGCAGCAATGTTGAAATCAGGAAAAGTGTCTGCAAAAGAAAGGCACGGGGGGCTTTTCTTGCTATGGCAGGTCCAGATGCAGCCATGAGTTTAGAGTGAAATAGCAAAAAATGACTCAGTATTTCCTCTTAATAACACCCTCGGTTTTCTTGCAGCCAGTGGTTATGAGATTTGACTCTTTTATGTGGAGGGTCCTTTTGGGAAAAAATACAAATAAAAAAATAAAATACTGTAACTTAGTAATTAGAATATTGAAAATAGCCCAGTTCATTCTACTTTATCTATAGTTATTTATATGCCCTTTATCACTGCTCTGTCTAGAGCCTGATTCTGATCTGAAAAGTAGTGGTATAAACCCAGAATATCTCCACTGGCATGGGTAGAGATGGATAGATTACTCTGAGTATAAGCTGTTGTATTTTCATTTTTCAAGCTGTGTAAAGGTCAATTCTTCAAAGAAGGTAGTTTATCTAATTTTCTATAGAACTCATCACTTACTAGAACATAAATGTAAAGTAGGCTGCTATCCGATGCAGTTAGAGCAACTGTTTGTCTGCATTTTCTTGTTCTGTCTGAAAATTTTGTCTGGACAGAATTTAAGAACTTTTGCACATTTTCTAGGATTGCTGGGTATCAGCACAAACACAGCAGCATGTCTGACAACACTGATTAAGTAACCACATTCCATCTAGCACACATGCTCTTTATACAAACAGAGCAGCACTACATGATGCATGTGCAAATCTGTTTCTGAAAGGAAAACCTGGACAAACCCACAGCAGTACTAATGAAATTATAGTAGCACAGAATATTGTAAGCTAAAACGGTTTTAAAAATATGTGGCATACTGTAAAGTCGCTAAAAAATGCGAAGTTCTCAACTCTTACAACACAGACTCTTAAAAAAGAGGAACTTACTTTTATTTTTCCCTTTAGCTCTTTATTGTCAATATTACAACTGATTTAGGTCATCCTTAACTTTACCATCCTTGTTGCATTGTATCTCTGCAGATATTAAGACTACATAGGAAACCCTGTTAATCTGTAGCATGTGCACCTGAAGAACTAAAGGGAGCAGTCTCTAGGGCGAATAGCTGCCTCTCTATCGTCTTGATAAGCCAAAGCATAATGTGTTGCTTCCAAACTTTCTATTAGAAAGTAAAATTGATGGGTTCTTCTTCCTGTGTCCACATGAGATTTCTGGACTCACTGAGACTGCACAGAGTTTTGCTTCTTTGCTGTGTTGAGAGCAGCGCAGCTTAGAGGCCTTCATAATGATTGTTAGCTGAACAGAAAGTCCTACATATGCACATAGATCAAAACACAGGAAAGGAAGTTTCCTGGCTGTAGCAGCTGCACTTTCTGCCTTGAGTTCAACTGCAATAGGAGCAGCGTGGTTGCAGTTTCATGAAGCTCTAGGCAGAGAGATTCTATAAATTACACCTAAACAACTCAACATTCACCTGAAAAATGGAAAGTCCACTAAGGTCACTTAAAGTCTTTCAGCAGAATTTACCAGCTTTGGATCAAGCCCAGTTAGACAATTGCATTTATTAAGTTTGCAGAACTATGTGCTCCAAGTTACAATTTGTCTGTTCATATCAGATAAATGATAAGAGATGCTAACTCAGATAAGGGAAGAATTCACATTTGAATTGCAAGCTGACTATAACTTTCTTTTCACTTTCTCTGACAAAAATGAAGTTAGTAGGTCCATGACAAGGGGACAACTGGCTCTTTGTGCTATTTTTCACATCCTAACTAGGTGAGTAGGTTTTCATCTGCACTTGGTGGCATCATGCTCTGCTGTGCAACATGAGGGTGGGCATCAAGCTGATAATGGGAGGACACAGCATGGTCTTCTCCAGGAATTTAATAATATAACTTTGAGTCCAAAACCTCTCTCTCACAACAACTTTACCGGTTCGCTTGGGATGTCATGTGTCTCCGCAGTGGGCAGCAGAGAAGCCAAGGTTAAGATGGTCAACATTGCAACTGGGGTGTTAATTTTGGGCAAATGAGCTCCAGATGGATAGGAGATTAGTGGCATATTGTCCTACACCCTACCCTCTCCCCACCATGATGAGAACATTGAGTGGAAATGCATGTGTCAAAACTGATCCTTGGTGTTAGAAAACTGTGCTAGAAAACATCTGGTCTTGTATGTCAAAGACAAAGGAAATTGGGATGCATGAATAGTCCATAAAATATGCTGCTCTATGACTACGCGGGAGTTCATTTGGTCTTGTGCTCTTTGGGAAACAAAGAGCCTCCCAGCTCCTATATGTTAACAGTCTGGGCAGTTCAAGTGCCAGCAGTTGCCTCCAAACAATTGTTCTTAATAACCACAGATTAATTTGCCTCTCAAGAATCTGATGGAACTTTGGTGTTACCCTATGCAGGTGAAACAAAGCCAAGTTGCCATATTGTGTAAAATATCTTTCAGCCCAAAGAATAAGAATCATTGTTCTATGATAAAATGAGTGGCTCACTAACACACTAGTTTCATATTTTTGCAAACAGGGGCTTTTTCTGATGACGAGAAAGAGGTAAGATTATTTCAGTTTAGGCTTATGAAACAAATAAAGCAATTTCCTTGTGTTTTCTAGGCCAAAACCTAAAAAGCTAAAGGTTTCACAATTTCTTCACCATGTAATCCCATCTTGGTGCTGTCGGTATCTCAATGGTCTATTGAATGGATCTTGCTACTGGTATTTTCAAAGAAATATTATTTCTCTGTTAGGGAAAACATGAAAAACTGCTTTTAAAGATCTTTTAAAAGTTTTATGATTTTTCAAAAGCTTCTTAGAGGCTTATCAACTCAAGGCAGCTTGAATGAAAATCACATTCCTTCTGCACAGACAATTGCGCACCTGTCTCTAGTGTATGTGTACTCCTTCCAACAGAGTGGGAATTATCAGCAGGTTTGAAAAAAACATGAATTGTGGTACTTTTTATGTGTTATTTCTCCAGAATTCATCCCCTCTCCCTCTTATACCCTGTCAATAAACTATGCAAGTCTGAAAATGCATGGAGTTCACCGTAAAATCTGGATGGTTCTTTGTGATCTTTTTTCCTCATTCTGAAATCCTGATCAAGAAAGTGGAGGAAATACCCCAGCAGATTGTACAATCAATATTAGCAATGTACCAGTCTGTGAGATGAACAGATGAGGGTATGGGAAGAGAATACATATTACATTACATAGAAAACCAAAGAAAGTCAATCTTTGAAGTCATATTTTTTGAGAGCAGCAGAAAGACAGAAATGGGAAAATGAACATGAAGACAGTGTCCTGAGCAACCCAGAGCACTGTGGATCATTAATTTTTCTTTATATCATCATAATAAACTGAAAAGAAAGAAAAAATAGGTCTTAATTGCATAATACATAATTTTCCCAATGCCACTCACACTTGCAATTACTGAAGATGTAATATTTGGTGCAAACAAACTTTATGAGTGTCTAAAGCAACACTCAGGTTTGTCAAAGATCTCACTTCCTTCCTCTGTTTTGCCTAACATTTACCATAGGTTCTGAGTCTGGCAAGAACTGACTTGTTACCAAGAAGAAAAGAATATGCTCCATTAAATTACCAGGAACAAAACTGGCAAATACTGATAAATCTGCGATAGGAAGGTGAAAAGTAAGAGATAAGAGAGATGCATAACAATATACCCAGATTTTTAGGTGACAATTTTTTTGAATTTGGGTCTTGACTCCTCTGTTCTCCAATAGAAAGAACTCTCTGAGCTCAAAACAATACCTTCTCCACCTTACCAGATCCTAGCCATAGAAAATTAGAGGAGAAGGAAAACAAAGTTATTAAAACTGGAACCTTCAAATCCACAAACAACTCTGATAGAATAACTCAAAATTTTTTTCATAAACCACATGTGTAAGGTTTGGCTTTTATAAGCTGCCACTCATGTTTCTAGCCTTATTTCCAAGTGGCTCCTTGTGCTTATGAATCTGTCCATCTAGAGGTTAAATTTACTCAGATTAAGTGATCTTTGGAGCTTACCTTGGGCATGTGTAGCATAGTGGCATAACCCATGGCCAAAATGCTCTTAAATTATTTGCTACACAAGTAACAAATAGTACTAAACTTCAGGATTTGAACATATAAACAAAACCATCCATTTTGGAGTACTGGCACAAAGGAATGATTGTCCTTATTGCTAATCACAATTATTTTAAATTTTAAACAAAGTAATTAAGTTGGCCCAGAAGTGGAAGAAAGCAACATTAAATGTTTATCCAATATAATCCTATTGTTCTAACAGTGTAATGCATACTAATTCTTAATTATAAATATACTGCGGATGCTTGGCAAAGTGTTATCCTGTTAGTAACTAAAATATATAGAGTGTTAGGAAAGAACAGTTTATAACATGATAAATGCTAATGTGACATCAAAAAGTGAAAATGAGTGAGGGCAAAAGAGTGAGACAACAATGAGGAATATAATGATTTATACTGGCCAGGTGACTGTAGGGCTATGACTATTATTTATGTGGCTGCTCATAATCCTCCCATTCCTCTGTTTTGTTCGAAATGTTTACTTGTTGCATGTTCAAAAGCTTTTGGCACAAGAAGGACTTCTATGTAATCTATTTGTGTGTAGAGCTACTGGTCATGACTGGGGTTTGTGAGTTCTGATATAGCACTAGTAATGGGTGAAACGTAATTAATGAAAATAACCTGGAATGCAGTAGGAAACTGGGAGACTGTGGATTAAAGCAGACAGCATGAAGAAAGAAGGCTGTAAAGACTCTTATCTGATGCAGGTGTGATCAGCAGAGGCCCTTTTTCTAGCACAGCTGTTGCTTGAAAATATATGAGCTGCTCATATGTATTGACTGCTTGGCTATGCCACAGCAAGTCCATGTAAGACACAACAGAGGAGAGTAAGACTGTGAGTCCTTGGAAAATGAAATGGGTTTAAATGGTCAGTTTGGTGAAAAGATATATGGCAAATATTTATTGGTGTGACAAGACAGAAAACTGATGCTACTTTGTTTGGATTTGTATTTTCAGCATTTAATACAGGTAAACATGTTGTATGCCTCTGATCTTTAGTTGTTTCTATATTTAAATATGAGTGAATCACATCTTGGCTCCATAGATTGTCTGATGGAAAAAAGGGAGAGGACAAGGGCCTTGAAGGCTCAGCTCAGACCCAGATCCAAAACAAGTAAATAGTGTGAAAAGTTAAGAAACTAATAGTTTACAGTCATCCCTTCACTGTTTCAAAGTAGTTTAAATTTACATTAACCTTTATGTGTTTCCTGATAATATCCTAAAGAACAAACCCTACCAACTCTACAGGGAAACTAGTGAACTCTCCTTGAGTTCATTGGGCAGACTGAACTCCCTTCCTGACCTGTTCAGATGTATGCTGGCTATAAGGCCACTTTTTCATGCGTATAAATTCTGATTATGAGGGTGCTCTAAGTATGTGTTGTAGACTTTCTGGGTGCCCTAGGCAACAAAATTCTCCATTACCATTCTCTGTTCAAATCAGAAACAGTCCTATCCAAGACACTCAGTTAAGACAGAAAGAAACAGCATATGCAGAAGAGTTATGACTTTAGATGGTATGTTGTAATATGCACTCTATGCACATCTATGTCATTTTGTAAGCGATAAATGATATAAGGAATGTAAACAGCTATTATACTGCAATGTAATTAATTATCTGTTTTTTGTTACTAGTTAGACAATTATTAATTACAGTGATTAGTAGAAGTGCCAAATACATACGTTCATGAAACATTACTGTTTTCTAATTAAATTACAATAAGATACAAATTACTGTGATTTTTTTGTTATTGCTATAAAACTAAATGTAACCTGACAAAATAAAGTTTGCTGCTTTTCAGTTACGTTTACATTTATGAGGTTTGTATTTGAAAATTAGTAAGTCAATGGTCGTTCGTATTTTCAGCAAATTTATGAAGTTAACAGAGTCAATAAAAAGACCTTCACTTTTATATAATTCTATATATATCACATATGTAGATTGGTATAACTTGTAGTCAGTATTTTATGTTGGAATGAATATCAGGATGGCAAAATAGGTAGGATGACCTTGGTATCCTAAGAGGACCTCAAAAGGTCAAGTCTTTATGCACTTCTTTCAAGAGGAAAATTCCTGAAAATAGTCTATAGCAGATCATGGACAAATTGGCACAATGCCATGTATTCAGCATTTTCTTTTAAAAAGTTGTGGATTATTAAGAAGAAAAAGAGGGAGAAAACCAGAAATTTTGAACCTCTATTTAAAGAGATAAAAATCCATTCTTCATAATTTTGAAAATGTACTGATACCTTATTTCCTAAATGGAGCCCTACAGTATCATCACAAAAAGAACTAGAAAGATGTAAAATACCCATTTCATCATACATGCCTCCATTTTTATACTTCTACCTCAAAAGACTTCTTCATTGGTTTTCTTTCAAACTTATTCTGGGCTAAATATGTCCACATATGGAGCTACTCTGAAAAATGTTATAAATTCAGACTCTTCTTTTATCCCAAATATCTTCTAAGTGAAGGCAAGCCCCAAGGCAAAGATGTGGCTTTCTCCTCCCCTGCCATGAATCACAGTGGAAAAGCCTGCTAATCCCACTGGCCAGGCTCCTACACTCTCCAGTCCCTCCATCTGCTCACTTAACTGACCACAGAAAAAAGCTTCCTCATTTTTACCAAATGGTTTTGGGGTAAATATTGTGCTTCAGCTCCTTTAACAGCAAACTGCTTCTTCAGTGATGTATTGTAAAATGAAGTGTTGAAAAATAATTGTAGGGATTGATATTTTTTTTACTATGATTGAATAGTAGCAGTCTAGATATCTGCTAAAAACAATTTGTTTCATCATGAGACTTGATGTACCAGTTGTGAAGTTTACCCCCAAAATGAATCATGTTATGCTGGACCTCCAAAACCAGAAAGGGAGCCTATAGCCATGTTTGAACATTTGGTGCATTACATTCATTCTATTTTTATCTGTTGCTTCTGCAAAGAAAAGGTGTGGCGCTTGGTTTCAGCACTTGCAAACCATGCGTGACATACCAGCATAACACAGTTGCAAGTTGAATAGAGACAACCCTTCTGCATGCAGGGCTTTTAGAAGGGTCTGGGTACACCAAAGTATGAAAGACTGTTTCTCCTGCTTTCCCAGGACATCATTCCTAGCATTCCTGTTCCTGCATGCAGAGAAGGGCCATGTGTTGCCTCTTAGGAAAGAGATATGAGGGAAAAAGTCTGTGCTCTGTGTTGTAGTTCTTTGCTTCCCAGAGTAAGAAACTGTGGACTGGAGCCCAATTCCAACCCATAGCTACAGTATGTGATGAAAGGATGAAATATTTGACCTGAACACAGGTCTAGTACATGTAGATTCATGTGCTGGCTTAGTGTCTTCTCCAGTGGAGAACGTTCAGCAGATAATGATGGAAAACTGCTCCCACCATCATTAAACACCTGGACTTACGGACTTCCGAAAGATTGTGTCTCAGTCCTTATCAACAATTATATACAACCACTGCTGAACCAGAAACATGATGGATAGTTTACAGATCTATTATACGTACTCTCGATGGCAAAGAATTCTCATCACTAGCACAGAGACAGCTCTGGGACTGGATCAAATCACAGACCACTGATTAAAGCCGAATCCAGACAAGGAATGTTTCAGGCGAGGACAAGGAGAAGTAAATGGATGACTGTGCAGCCATGGTGTGTCATTAGTAACAACTGTGCTACTCTGGCACACAGAGTCCTCCATGATAAAGGTAATTTTTTCATCTGTGAGAGGATGATGTATCTCAGGCTGGTCTGAGACTGGCAGATTAATACTTCCCAAAACTCAGGACTGTCAGAAGTATGTGGTACACTTCACTTCTCATACCTTGTCCTGGATCAATGAACAGCATGGCATACATTTATCTTTTAAATGTTATTCTAAGTTTTAATTCTAGAAACTCCACTAAAATGCTTTTCCCTCTGGAGAGAGGTTGCAATAACAAATGTTTGCCAAGCATTGTTCATGTTAAACAGTATGCTACTGGAAGATAACTGGGGACTATGCCAATGAGAAGATTGTAAAAACCTTAACAGTGAGAAAGCCACTGGGATTCACCTCTCATTTAGACAGAGTTCAATGGGCTTGTGATGGATTACCTTTGCTGGTAGAATTTTCAAGAAGAGTGCCTGTCCATGTGTCCAAAACTGAAAATCTCACTCCATCCTAACAGAGGGCAACCTTTCAGCTTGCATGGCTGCACAGATAATCTTCCAAAACTGTAACTAAAATTTCAAAATCTGTCTGAATCTTACAGCTGCCTGAAACTCAGCAGTACGAACTTTTGTGATCCAATCAGTTTGGCCTCAATATGTCCAACTACTACTTAATCAGAGATTACTCTTGATTGATAGGTGTATGTGAGGGAAAAGACGAACTACAACAGTGGCCAATATGAGTGTTGCCAGAAAAGAAAGTCAGAGGAGAGAAGACACTAGAGATACAGGAATGAAAAAAGGAAGAAAGGAAATCAAGGAAGAAGAAAATCAGAAGTACCAATGTATGTGATGACAGCATGCTGTACAAATAACAATTGCTTGGACCATATATAAAGGAAGGACTTAGCTTTTCTCCTCACCTTGCCATGATCTTTTGGCCATCTTCTACTGAAGAGACAGCAGTCCCATGTGACTTGTGGGCAAATGTGGAGTCCAGAGTTCATTCTCTGCCTTAACTGCAGTTACGCAATGCACTGCAGCCCCAGACCCCACCAGGAATTCCTTCCACGGGCTCTGCACTTCTCCCACGTGTACTGCAATTCCTACTGCTCTGCAAATCAGGCTGACAGGGTGTGAGAGAGACACTACTGGCATCTCAAATACGCCAACAGTACTACTCTTCATCTCTAATTCCTAGAGCCTTGAGTGTGTTCTCCTGTCAGAGATCACCCTGAAACTCACATGCTGCCCTTTCTGAGGGAACCAGATTCCTGTTTCCTTGTCTTGTCTCTGAGGAACGTAAGGACTGTCCTGTCCACCATCTCCTGTGAGGATTTTGATTTCCCTCTTTAACTACCTTTTGTGGTACTTGCAGTGCTTTTACAGCATATGGGCTCCAACTCCCTTCCTCTGATCTTCTGTCCAAAAGGACTTCAGCACCATTTCCTTGTCTTGTCTCTTACTGCAAAAGGGTATAGCTTTCCTTATTTTACTGTCTCAGCATTGTTTCCACAGAGAGACAGCTTTTCCTCTGATCTCCTGCTGGCTTTTCCCCCACATGTCATGAAATTACAGCCTGGAACTCATTGAGCAGGGTATTAGTGTTACGGATTTAATAAAATTCAAAAAGGGACTGTATAAACATACATAATTTATATGGACATCAAAACCACTCAAAGTTATCAAAGCGAACAGCAAAACAAACAAATGAACCTCATTTCCAAAACAAAGCCCACACAAACCCTTGAGACATAACAACTCTGATGTTTCAGGGTTTAAACTGATCTCTAACCAACCAAGATTAGGATGAGACCTAAAGCAGAGGGTAGATAATCCCACATTTGCCTCATAAGAAGTTTCTCACACCTTGTTCTGTCTGTTGAATTTTGAAGACAGGATAGTGGACAAAACAGATCTGGCCTCTTTTCCCACCAATGCTATATTGCTCTGAAGGGATGGGTTGGGCTCCTTCTTGCTCATCCTTTCCTGTTTTTCCATGGGATCCTCAAACTACGTTGCTTCTCCTTGCCTTCCTCCCCCAGCCCTCCCTATCCCCTCTAATCGCCCCAGGAGTTTCTATATTAGTCTGAGTGGCTGGATTGGTCTCAGCCTCCATCTGGGGTGATTAGATTTAATTTATCCTCTTAATTCAGCAGCAACTTCCTCACTGAATCCTCTCCCTAGCTTCACATTCGCCCCTGCACTTGGCTACCACTTCATCCCGGTCCCTCTCAGGGAAACCAGGGGAAAAAAAAGGAAGAAACCATGAACCCAAGTGTTGAACCCAAGTGTTAAACCCAGTGCCCCCTGGGTAGAGAGGCAGAGTTTGGGACTCGAGGACATCACCCTGTGCAGGGGGTGGGCAGGGATGGCAAGGGGTCTCCGCTGAGGACGGGGGGCGCACCGCCCCAGGGCGCCCGCGGGGGTCCCGTGTGTCCAGCCCTCAGGCAGGGCCGTTCTGCCGAGGGGGCACGGCCGGCACGGGTGTCACCCGGCAGGGGACGCCCTGACGCCTCCATCAGGGCCGGGCCGGGGCCGGGGGCAGCGCCCCGCGGGGGAGGTGCCGAGCAGTGCCCCGCGCCGCCGCGGCCGCCCCACGGGCGGTGGTAATCCCATCAAAGGCCGGACCCAGCCTCCTCCTCCCTTCTCTTCCTTCCCTCCCCGGCCCTGCCCGGCGCGGGTACAAGCCCAGACGCTCCGCTCCACGCCGGCCTCAGCCCCGCTCCCCTCCCGCCTGCCGCCCAGACGGGACGCGCGGCGGCGCCCCTCGCCCTCGCCCGCGGCCACCGGCCCCCACCTCCCCGGCTCGGGCGGCGGCGGGGGAACGCGGCGCACATGGAGGTGCTGGGCGGCTGTCACCGCCGCTGCCTCGCCTGGCTGCTGCTCCTGGCTTCGTGCATCGGGTGCGCCGCGGCGCCGCGGAGGAGCATCCCTCGCCGGCAAGGTAGGGCGGGCGGCTGTGCCAGGGTGGGGAGACGCCCTTTCAGCGCCACGCTTGCACCCCGCAAAGTTTGTCGTCCCCTTATAACTGGTGTTGCTGCGGGGTGGGTGGAGGCTTCAGCGGGGCAGGGGGAGCTCGGCTGGCCGGGCAGTGGTGGCGGGGCAGTGCCCGACGCCGGCCGCTCTTCGGCGTCCTGCCGTGGGAAGTGAACTCGTCCGTGAGCTCCCGGGGCAGCCGAGGTGCCCAGCGAGGTGGTCGCTGCCCCCTGCTCTTCCCTGCAAGTCCGTGCTTCGTCCTCCTGCCCGCGGGTTGGAGAGGATGCCCAGGCAGTGGCAGGGAATGTGCCACTGGCAGCCGTCAAGTTGCAAAATCGGTGTGCGATCCACTTTTTTCTGCCATTTTCCACCCGATGCCGGTGGGTTCACTCGCGTTACAGACCAGGACCTGAGTGCTGCTGCGGAAGGAATTGGCAAACATTTTATCCTTTTTTCCTTGGAGCCCGTAACCTGTGGTGCTGCGTGAGCAGAGTTAGAAGCCAGGTGGACCTCTGTGCCAGTCAAAAGGTTTCTGATCAGCAAGGGTGTGCTTTGGCTATGACCAGTTGTGTGTGTGGTAGTGAACAGCATAAGACATAGAGTAGTAAATGTGAAAGAAAAAATGGCTAGGGAAGCAAAACTTTCATCCAAAAATGTAGTTATTCTGTACCAAGTGTGACATGGGATGCTTCAAGGTCCTGCTTCTGAGAATTACCTGTGATCTGCAGGAGAGTTCCTACTACTGTCAGGGGTTTTGCACATTGATCAAGGTGGTCCTTAGTGGTTGAAAGTTAAAAACTGGGACTCTAAGCAGCTTTTGCAGGCACTGCAGTCTGCAGTGTGTGAAACAGTAAAATGTAAACAGTGAGATAGGATGCAGTGCATGGTGAAGTTTGACATCCTGCATACTTAAAAAATTGTGCTAAGAGAAAATACATGCCCCAAACTATCTCAAACACTGGGAGTGTCCTGGAGTCTTTGAGGCCAACACTGATATTTATCCCTAACTTCACCAGGATCAGATAAATGGAAAAATATAACAAGTTTAGTAAATTATGTCAGTTCACAAAGTGTTTGCAGCTTCAGACCCTTTTCCTACATATTCCAAAGTGTTAATCTATTTGTATTTCTGCATTTTTGTTGTTGTTGTTGGTTTGTTTGCTTGTTTGTTTTTAATCAGTATTGTTCATTCTCTGCTCTTGTGAGTAAAAACCACAAATGCCTGTACAGTTGGAAACTTAATACTTAAATACAGCCTGAACTTAAAGCCCTTACTGGACAGATGGCTAATTTTACAGGTTTGACCTTGTCTCTTAGGGATCTAGTCCCATGATCCTTGGTTATCATAATAGCTACCATTAAGTACTGTAGGAAACTGGGCAGACAGATAGTTGTGAATGAGGTGATCGGTAACTTGCATTAAAATATTAGATATGTGAAGCTGGACATGGAAATCTGTAAATATTTTTTAAAGATTCCTGTACCACACTGTCATACTTGTTTCTCCTAATCATGGCAGAATGACAGACCTCGGGAAAATGTTTTTTTGTGCACTAAATTAAAAGAGTTTAAAGCTTGGAAACAAATTGTTTGTAGTATTGTGGAGGAGATAAATTAATATGCTAACATTACATTTTCCTTACTTTTGTTAGCTGCATATTTTATGTTCTTATATATATAAAACTTAAGTTATTTCAAGTTCACTGATGGATTCAATCATATCTTTCGTACTTCTTTGGCTGTGTAAGAAGTAGCCAGTTTTATATGGGAACAATTTTTTCAGAACCTGTGAAAACATTTGAAAATCCACTTGTAGCAAGATTTGAAGAGGGAAATCCCCCAGAGAGTTTATGTGCAGTGGTATATGATTTAAATCCTATCTACATTCTGCCAACAGCTATTGAAACTGCAGGGCTTTCGATAATCCCATGTCTGGGTCCCTACTGTGAAATGTTGCTGTCAGAACACTGAGAACAGGTATAGTTCCAGGTAGTTCACAACTCTGCCTTGTTCTGCAGGGTATCACGTGCCAGGCTAAGAGTGAAAGGGAACTGTCATTTACTCACACATCCAAAATTAATGGGTGAAGAAGATATAAGATACTAAAAAGTTCATTAAGATTTTTTTTCTTTCATTTTGCCCTTTTAATAGAAGTCAGAATTGTACAGAAATTGTTACTGAGGGGAAATCAAAAGGCTGTATTGAGACAGAATTGATAAAACCAGTTCATCTTCAATAATGGGAGCTGACGGGGAGGTCTGCTGGGTCTGAAGAAAAAAAGAACTGTCAAATGCATCTCCGTTTTTCCCAGTTTTTTGTTCAGGGCTTACCTTACAAGGATCATTTTTGTAATCCCAAGAAAGCAGCAAAGTGAGAAATACGTCTGCAAAGTTAAAAATAAGTCGTAAAATGCCCACAAATGCAACTTCTTAAATTAAATATCAGGGAAAAAAAAGCCATCGTGCTCAAATTTGAAACATCCTGATGACTGCTAAGCTCATTTGAACATTTATTTACAGTTACATTTGCTGGAGACAAGGAAACAGGATGACAGACACTTTAGGAAGGCTTAAAACAAATCCTTAGACACTGTGTGGTAAGTTGCGTAGTTGGGAACAGATTAGGCTGGGATTCTCTAAATCTTGTGCTCTCAGGAGCTGGCACTTGTGTTGCTGCTTCCACATTGTTTTCTTGCTTTTGTCTTCTGCAAAGACACAGATTTTTGCCACTTCTATTTCAAATTTCAGTCAACTCATTGAAGGCTGGTAAACCTAAACCTAGGTCCCAGTGTGCAATACTAATGCTGAAGTAAACACAATAGTATTGCATTTTAATTGTTCTGTGATTTTAGAGAATTATAGGAGAAAGAAATGACCACTTAGCCATTTTCCCATGGATGTTCATGTTGTGAACTTGTTGCACTATATTGCATTGTTCCAGTTTTAGTATCAGTGTAAAGTTCCAATGCCCTGTAAAATATTGAAACTGTTGAGCTGGTCTGCACAGAGAAAATAAAATATTCATATCTCATGCTTAGGAATCCTCTTCATTTTTATATATATATATATACATACATATATATATATATATAGATATATAATGCTTATCAACTAATATAAACAAAGAATTTGGCTTGTATTCTATTCTGTTTCCCAGATGTCCATAACAGTAGACTTCACTGGGTTTGTGTGTAAATGCAGGAGGAATCAGACCTGTTAAAGTATGAAGAGTTCACAAGAGTGTAGCATTCAATATCAGGGCTAGATTTTCGAAACAGCCCAGCTCCCTGGTCAGCACTACAGTAATTTACTTCTTTTTCCAAAGAACTTGGCACTGCAAGACTCGAATTCTTTAGAAAATCTGAGCTACCGGATGCAGAACACTTTTGAAAGTCTAGACCTCTCTAGGTGTCAAAATAGGTCAAACTATCTTGAAAATCTGGACTACACATACAGAAAATGCAGCAGTCTTTGGGAAAGAAGGTGCTTAATAGAGGTTTTTTTTGAACAATAGAGTAAATTGTAATTCACTGCCATAATAAATACCATATGTAAAGTGTGCAACAGTGAGGTTGGTCTGCTGTTGAATATAAAGTGTGTGAGAAATGGAATGAGTCTGAACCCAAGTGATTTCTAATGCAAGGGTTGCCAGGCTGTCAGAGAGGGTGTGTATCAGTGAGCTAAAACTAACACAGAGATGTGAATAATTTATTTTGGGGACGATTAATTTTTTTTTTTAATTGTTTCAGATGTAGGCCGAACACGGGCTGTCAGATGTTTGATGCCTTCAATGACAATAAAATCAACTAAACACAGATTACATTTGTATTTGGTGTTTATCAAATTTGGGTGTAAGTTGTGTCACAACTTTATATGACATTTTCATTTAGATTGGACTCGCTCTTGCACCTCTAGGGTCCGTACTGTGGTAAATCCTGAGAGCACCACTCAGTGCCATCACCACCTCGTGCAGGTACACACATTCCCATAATGCCTTCTGGAGCAGCAATGGGAATGGACTAAATTATTTCACTTCAGCATGTTACCTATTATGTCACTGTTAGTCACTCATTTGCAAGTATGTTTTCGATTTTAGTTAGTCTTACTCTCAGCAAAACAAGTTGTGTCCTTTCCATGCTGAAGTCGTTGTCTTCCTCTGTAAAAATAAACTTGCCCTAAATGTTTTTCTTGGACACCATTTTTGCAATGCCCTCTCTAAAACTACTACACAGACTTCCACCAGTGTTCAGAAAGGTACAATTAGCCAAGAAGTTTCAAAAAATTGGTGGAATTATACCTATAGCAGATATTGGGGTTGCCAGTGATGCTTTGGAGAAGAGGGATTGTTTTGCAGTTAAGTCACTAGAGTGAACCTTGGGAAAGTTTTGTGTTCTGAGGATGTCAGAGACTTGCTTTGAGGTTTTGCCAGTCCTTCCCTGATCAGATTTTCAGTTTTCACAGTGGGGTTAGAGTGGTTTTGTGTTTTTGTCCTTCTCCAACCATGCCATACTAGACAGTACTAGGACTTCTGTAGGGTACTCAAGACAACTCTACCCCAATTTTAGTCAAGGCTTCTGTGAGTGGCAGGGATTCTGAGCATCAGTCACCCAAAAGACACCCTGAGGAGCCCAGGAGTACCAGAAAATGTCAGTGGATGGATTCTCTTCAGTGCCCCACAATCTCATCAGTTAGCTGAAAGTACACTTAGGAGTTTCCTATTCCTCAAATTATGCTTATATTGGTACTCAACCTTATACCTGATTCTGCTTCTACCCCTTTCATGTGGTCTTACTGAAAACAACCAACCAACCCCAAAGTAAAATCCAAAACAAACTAAAAAAAAAAACCACCAAACAAACAAAACCAAAACCAAACAACAAAAAAATAAAATAGGTGTCTAACATTGTTGCTTCATGATGGATACTTAGGACTTAAAGGACCTTTACACAGCTTTTGTGCCACAATGAAGTAAAATACTAAAATAAAAGGTTATTAAAAGTTTTTATCATATTAAAAAATTATCAAAATATATAAAAGGTGCCCGACATCTGAGTAATTTACCATGAAGAGATCTTTGCAGATTTTATTATTTCTTATATTAAAATGTGTATACTTTGGTGCTTTGTTTATCAGTGAATGTGCAACAGTGGTCTGTGATCATATAATAAAAGACTTTCTAAACCATAGGCACACAGGAGACTATTAGCTATGTGATCTTGAATAAAATTTCCTAGTGGTTTTCTGTGCAAATGAATGATCTGCCTAAAAAAAACCCCACATAGCAGACAATACCCAAACCTGTTCTTCATAATTAATTCCAACTGAAGGGAAATACTTTTGGATAAGAATAGGCAAGATTTTATTTCCTTTGCTTTTGTACTTTTAGTGAAGATGCTTAGGCATGAAAATCAAATTAGTTATTTCATACAACGTGAACATCCAAACCACAGCAAAATATGAACATTATTTTTTCAGATTTTGCAGAGTTGCTGAGCTGAAAACAAGCACGGCTGACTTCATCTTTGAAAGTAACTGCTTTAGGAGGGCACAAATGACTGAAAATTGGAGGCTTAGAGGAAAAGCTCTATCACAACAAGGTGGCTAACAGAAACCTAGGTAATGATATGGTGTGTGGCGATCCATAAAACTCTCCAGGTGAGAGGTGTATAGTGTGAAAGTCCACACCAGTTCTACTGAGCAGAGGGTAACTACACTCAAGAGTAAGGGCTACTCATGGGGCAAGTTCATGATGTCAACCTCCAATGAAAGAGAAATTCCCAGAATATTGACCCAGGAAGCCTTTTATTCAAGAAGAGAGAGTAGCTATGACGCCATGTGAGAAACATTTTGTTCTGTTAGTGAGTAGCTGGCCATATAATTGGATGGTCAAAATACACTGACTTTGTTTTCTTAAAAAGATCTTTCATTCAAGCCTTCCCAAAAGTTATGCTTGATAATTTTTAGACCTAGAAGAGATAGACTATGGGCAGGCTCTAACACACTCTGCACCTTGTTTTCTCAGTGTATCACCAAGTGGTGATGAGGTGGTTTTCCATTTATATATATTAACCTCGTAGTTAATTAACACTTTCAAAATAACAGTGTAGATAGCAGCCATGTCAGGAGTATCTGTTCTGATAAAAAGACGCTGAGGGGTTCTGAGTTTCCTTGTGTCCTCAGAGGATAGTCACTGGTGTAACTCACACAGAGAGATCTCCAAAGCTGGAAGAATGCCAAGTCAAATTGTTTGTTGCACCTCTCACTTAAAATTTCTGGCACCTGTGAAAATGATGGTACAATCAAATATCAACACCTGTGTACATTTGAAATTTGCAATTTGAATAATCTTTCTAAAATGAGGGGAAACGAGCATCTTGTGAATGCTGAGCATGCTTCTTTAAAATAGAGAAATAATTCTGATTCTTCTGATGTGTCAGAGGTATTATTGCACATACAAAGGTTTAAACCAATACTGTGTTACCGAGCTCAAAAATCTTCTGAAAAAATCCTAAGGGTAATGATTATAGAGAATTTTACTCAAATTAAATTATTTCAAGCATGAGAAACTTCAAGTAGAAGATCATTTAGGAAAAAAAAAAAAAAAACAGAACAAAACCTGTCAAACTGCAAACAATGAAAAGTAAGCATCTAGGACCAGAACTTCTGTGGTTAAATTACAGACAGCAGAAGCCAGAATTTGTTACTTGGAACAGAAATATTTCAGCTCTGTTTCATATTCTGCTTTCTGGATAATCACAGGAAAATAAAACATGTTTCTAAAAATAGACAGGCTTTTAATGAAGATGACTATTTACAGAGATGGTGACACTGCAGCTCGTACTCCAGCCATGAATACAGAGACCAATGTCCTGCTGACATTTTTAGTTCCTGTTCCCATTTCATGACAGTCCTATTCCTGCGTGAACCCATTGTGTGTGGGTTGCTACTGTTCTCATCTTACTTGAACAATCATAATCACAGCGCTATCGTATGGTGAACTGTACAGTCAAGAGCTGCACTTCTCTCCATGTATATGCTAAGGGACTCAATAAGCTGAGATGAGAGCATTCAAGCCGTTTACTTCTGTGGAGTCATAAGGGATCATTTGTGATCATAGGGAGGATGGAAGAAACCTGCAGAATATAAGGGGAAGAAAGCCACTACTGGACAAAGGACCAGGCAGCACCTAAAATGTGCCGACAGGTGACAGGAAAGAGATGTTTTACCAGCAGATGCCAAGAGAAGGGCATGGCTTTCATGGTGAGGCATCCCTGGTAAGGGTTTGGGCCAAAGGGCTGGGCTCTGCAAACTGAAATGGATCAGGGAGTGCTTTGGTGGATTTAGGGGTATTACATGCTAGCTTTGTGGACATCGTAACTCCACCTGTGTCATTTGCTGCTTGTTCCCTTACATACTGGGTCGTTATTTATGCTGGGATATATTTCCATGTCTCAGTTTTTCTTGCAGCAGAGAAGCTTTCATCCCTCCCAGTCATTCCCCCAGCGTTCACATCCCACTGCTTGCTCCTGGCTGTTTGGAGACACAAGCCCATGTCCCACACTACATTAGTGTGGGGATTCAGGTTTAAAAAACACATCTATTTCTGTCACTTAACAGAGAAAAATAATTTCCTCTGTGGTTTTTACTGATACTACTGGTGAATGGAGAGACTTGCTGACTGCAAAAGGTAGTGAAATTACCCATTTCTTACAGAGGAACTGAGTCAGAGAAGAATTTCTTGCTACTCCAGAAGATGCTAGATTTCCTCCCTGACCTGGTCTTCAGCAGCTTTCAATAAAATCGAAGTTGCAAGTGGGCTGGTTTCTCCAGTCAAGTCGGGATCACTGTGCAGGGGCAGCCCTGGTGAATGTCACTTTGCAGCAAAAAGGTCAGCAGCATCCTGGGCTGCATTTAGAGAAGTGTTGCCAGAAGGCTGAGGCAGGTCATCCTACCTCTCTACTGAGCACTGATGAGACACACCTGAAAGATCTGGTCCAGTTCTTGCCTTCCCAGTATGAGAAAGACATGGACATACTGGAGCAAGTACAGCAAAGGGCCCCAAAGATAATTAAACACTAGAGCATCTCAGGGACAAGGATGGGCTGAGTGGGACAGTTCAGCCTGGAGAGTAAAAGAGTTGAGGTGATCTTATCAACGCATGTAAATATCTGATGGGGGGAGTAATGAACATAGAGCCAGGGTTTTCTCAGTGCCGCCCTGTGACAGAACTGGAGACAGTGGGCACAAACTGAAAGACAGGAAATTCCATTTAAACGTAAGAAAAATATTTTTTACAGTGAGGATGACTAAGCACTTGCCTGAAGAAGTTGTGGAGTCCCCATCCTTAGACATGTTCAAAACCCAACTAGGCAAAGTCCTGAGCAATCTACCGTAGTTGAGCCTGCTCTGAGCATTGATTTGGACTTTGTGATCTCCAGAGGCGCTTTCAAATCTCATCTTCTCTGTGATTTTGCAAAGTGCCACGTGTATCTTTTGAAACTGAGTATTTGGTGGGAGGTCGCTACCATTTTGTGTGGTGTAGCCGTATGAGGCCTGTGCCAAAACCTTCGAGATAACCAACCCGCACATTTATTTGTGTGGTACTCTCTGGGGCATGACTGCATCATTTATGTCCAACAATAACGAGCTTCAAAACAATTACTCAGGACTTGTAGGAATTGTGGGAACCTAAGATGCTGCATGTCCTGTCCTCACCCTGCACGTTTGTTGCTTGTCACATGACCAGGTTTGTCCTCCTTCTACTTTATTTTTTTGTGTCTGTCTGTAATGTATGTGTGATTATCAGGCTTTTCTATATTACTGCTTTTTCAGAAGTTCCTCTTGAATTTTTTTTCTCATACCAAGTAAGCTATTTCTTCAAGAACTCAGTTTTGCATTGTGTATCAGTGAGAAATAGATCTGTACGAGATAAAGCAGAGAGATTCAGAGACTTCAAGGACAACATTTTTCAAGTAGCATGAAAAATCTCACTGTGATTCCCATTGAAGATAATAATCTTTGGAAAGCAAACACCTGGAAAATATATACTTAAGTTTTATTGATTGAATTTGTTTATTTGGTATTTTTAAATCTTAACTGTCCTTTTTATTTATATATTATATATATGTAATGATCTGTATTTTTTTATAATAAATATAAAGTCTTTGATATGTGGTTCTCTTACATATTTTACCCACGTTACAAATGCTCAGAAAATACATGACACTGGCTTTTATCCTCTTTTTTATAATTTCATTTCAGAATCATAATAGCTTGCTTAGTAGAGTTTATTTTCACCAACAATGCCTAAGACTCAGTTAGGAACTTTAAGCACTGTGTGATCAACTTGGTTAATGTTTTCCTGTTTCTGTTTCCAGTATAGTTTGGAGTATCATGTTTTCTGGAGCTCCTCCAGTGTTTGTGCTTCCTAGCACTTCAGATGCATAATGTACGAGAGGAAAGAGAACGGCCTTTTTTATTTTTTTCCTGGTGGAAGTGGGTTTAATTCTCTTACATGACACCCAAATCTGTGCAAAAGGGGAGGGAGAAGCCCTGGGGTAGGAAGGTAGAGGTAAATGGCTGGAGGGAGAGGGATGGAAGAATTGTGAGATGGCAGGGCAGGAGAAGGCATGAGACCTTTCCCTTGCTGTTCACAGTGAGCTTCTGCTTTTGCTCAGTGGTAGGATGAAATTACACCTCTGGATGGCACAGTTTTCCTTGGGTGCAGAGTTTTCTTCATGGCTCACTGGGTCTGTCTCACCTGGGCAGCATGTGCAAACCGACTGGGGTGCCTGGCTGGAAAGCTGTTGCTGGATGTCAGCTGAGTGGCTTTTTATTGCTGTTCCCAGTGTATTCCCAGCATAGAAAACTATGGAGGGAGACAGGGTTGGAGGGTATGCCAGAAGATGTGTTTGGCATGCTGGTTCATATCCACACTGTCCTACTGATGATTGAAGCCTGTTGCACAGACGTGCTAACATTCTGTTGCTTGTTTTCAGCAGCTTTCTAATACCTACTTTAAACATCTCAGAGATATTTTTACTTTTTTAATATTATTTGAAAACTGGGGAAGTAGCCGATGAGAAGGCAGGCAGGGCTGTGGCAGCAGGCAGGGCCAGCTGCAGTCTGCCAGCCACTGGACACATCTGCAGGTCCGAGCCCAGCGAGGGAATCCCAAACCAGGAAAATGTTGCACCAAAGAAGGCTGTAGGCTGGAGCAGGGAGCCCTAGTGCT
Source organism: Patagioenas fasciata (assembly GCF_037038585.1). Lineage (NCBI taxonomy): Eukaryota > Metazoa > Chordata > Aves > Columbiformes > Columbidae > Patagioenas > Patagioenas fasciata. The sequence goes on along the minus strand of NC_092560.1, from coordinate 63,476,038 downwards.
TCCTCTTCTCTGGGAATAATGGCCTGGCTACTGTTTTCCTCTGCCAGGCCAAAATGCTGAGGAGATGTCAGGAATTAGGGCAGCCATGCCCCAGCACTGGGGCCTCAGCAGGTGAAGCACAAGTCTGGTTTTAGGGATGCGAGCACGAGATTTTGATTCAGGCTTCCAGGAGTGCACCTGAGATGATGCAGGTGAAGTGTCTTGGTGTGGCTTTTTACAGGCATCAGTACAACATTTGTACTGGAAGTGGAAAGAGGTTCCATTAGGAGAAATGTTTCACCAAGTTGTTTCAGGTACAGTGTACAGCACTTGTGTTATTCAGACTGGCCTCTGATCAGTAATTACTGAAAACACAAGCCTATAAGACTTACCTAGATTTTCCTTATCTGTTCTTGACAAAGGCAGGACAGGTATAAACTAGACCTTTGCTCAGAGACAGTGATATCCCCTGCTTTAAATAACCTTCAACACCAGGATTTCCCCAAAAGTGGTTCCAGTGTGTAACAATCCACAGCTTTAAGCTTTTTTCTGTATCTAGGTCTTAAAAAAAAAACAACCAGTTTCTGCTTTCTCACAACTGGAAGCCACTGTGCAGAGCTCTCCTACTTTCTCCCTCCCTTCTCTGTAGACTCGGAGCCTTCCCCAGGTGCAGAGCCTTGCTGTGGGGGAGTGTGGGGAGAACGGGGCTTCCCACCTCTGTCCTTCTCTTCTGCGGTCTGCAGGGCCAAGGCAAAGCAGGGAAAGCCGTGATAAAGTCACCACGGACATTGTGCCTATTTTTAGTGGGATTCACTGTGTTGCACTCTAGCTTAAATGCTGAGCTTTGCCTCCTTTATTCCTCTTCCTTGGGCTATAAATACCCCAGTGACTGTCACCTCAGATGTACCTGGGGCGTATAACACATGCTATATACTGCATCAGAAAAACATCACGTGGGTCCAAGCCCACTATTATCATAATATTGAGGGTTTGTTTGTTTGTTTTTAATTGTGTTTTAATTGTATTTTTAAAGGACTAGTGGACACTTTGCTAGCCTTTCCAAAGGTTTGTGCACTGCACTCTGGGTCACAACCTGTGATGCCTCTATAGGGCCGTACTACCTGCAGTCTCTGCACCCATGCTCCTTGTGGCAGCATGCAGGTGATCCGGTAGATTTCCTCTTGTCAGGATCTAGTGTCCCAGCAGTGGTAGGTGATTAATTTGGGGCAACGACTATCAAGATTTCTCAATTTTTTGTTGTTTTCAATGTTGATGTTGCTACTTAAGGTGCAGGACAAGGAGACAGAAGCTGAGATTTTCCAGTTTCAAGCCAGTGTCCTTTGTAGTTGCTGCAGCTTATGTACCACTGCTGAGCAGGTGGAGCTGGAAAATGCTTCAAAGAGATGAAAAGATGACACCATTTTTTATTTAAGATTTCCTGACCTCTTTCAATTTGTCATGTTGTCTTCATTCCACTGTGGTGTTTGCATAACATCATTCAGCCTGTAAAAAGAAGGGAAACAAGAAAAGACCCTGTCACTGTTTATTCTTTTACAACTGCAAATTTAACCCATATTTAAGTGAGAGGATTAATGGGCCATAATAAACTTTGTTTCACCTGAGTTTCCACTGAGCAGACAGTCTTTATTTCTTGAAAACAGCTTTTTCAATGATATAATCCTGTGAATTGAATCAAATAACGTTTGAAACAAAAGAAATTCAAAGGAATTTCTCTTTCTGGAAGACTTTTTTTTTCTGAAAACTTCAATTTAGAATCAGTTTGAGTTGTCTTTCTTGAAGTTTTTATTCCTATTTCCTTATACTGTGACATGTTAGTAGTGACAGCTGGCGTTTCATCAACAAATTTCTCTTGTTCTTGGGACACAAATAGGAGACATATCAACAGGGAAAATAAGCAGCCCTTCAGTTAGTACCTCCTAGCTGTTACCCACAAAGATTTAGAAGTAAAAGAATGAAATAGTTTTCTAATTTTGTTGACCTATGCCCTATTCATTGTTAGTTGTAGTACACAATAAGTAGTATAAATAATTTAGTTTTCCAAACCATAAATTAGTGGAGATGAAATGAATAATCTGGTTTCCCTTAAATGAGTTACAATGTTATTGCATGTGGATTGTACCAGTTGTATTATTCATGTATTATTTCAGGACCTGTAAGTACCTGTGACTACTGTATGCTTTGAAATATTATAAACATCTAAAAAGGACCAATAAGATGAAATGCAAAATATAATTACAAGTCTAAAATAAAATATTTAATCCCAAATATTTTCAGATATTCTGTCCATGAATATTTTTTAAAAATCCTGTTTTCAGTCAAAGTTAGTTTTGTATAATTTAAAATTTAAATCAATTTTGAAATTTCCTCTAAAATAGGAGTACCAACTGTGATGAGCTTTACCCAGCTCATCCAAAGTGCTTCAGATTCGAAGCTTGAAAACATACAAACATATATTTGTTTTGAAGTTGAGTTTTTTTTTCGTTAACTATTCATCACAGTAGAAAGATTTTGGGGCCATTTCATGACTGGAAGGAGGAAGGAACTTGTCTGTGTCTGCAGTGGCAGTTTCCTTGCAGTAGCTGGAGGAGAGAATCAAGCTTAAGTGGTTCCTCCTGAGCTCTGCATGAGGCCAGCATGGTTAGGCTGGGAACAATGGGTGGGTTAGTTTGAAGTGTTCTCGTTAGGTACCCAAGCAAGCTCTGCTTAAAACTGCAAAGGTAGACATGGAAGTGACATCTCTGGCTGTAGATTCAGTGATGGCAAGGATTATCCTGAGGCACTACTACGTCATTGACTGTCACAAGCTTGGGATTGTTCCCAGGAGGCACTTTGCCTGTGGACACACTGATGGTAGCCTGTGGTTGTTTCATATAAGGGCAGAGGCTGTTGTATGCACAGTGGGAGCTGCAACAGAAATTGTACTTGTTTTGATGGAATAAGCTTTTTCACCATTTTTTATATGAGTTACTTTTGTGAAGCAAAAAATTAAATAATGGTAATTATTTTAAGATCGGAAAATTAACCCCAGCCTAGGGAAAGGGCTCATCTATTCTTCAGCTCACCTTGAGAGCTTGTTTTGTGACTTCTTTCCTGGTTTAGCAGTTTTTGCATATTTTTAGAAGTACGAAACCAAAGAGATCTATAAAAAAGAATGAAAGTAGTTGTAAGCAGAAAAGTAAATAAAGTGTTGCCAGCTCAGCATTGTTTATCTACAGCGGAATCCTCAATAACTTCTTGTATTTGATATACTTTTACAATATACAGTCATGTGTAAGAGTGCTCCCCCTTGATTAATGGCTTTCTTTGAGTGGGACGAAAGTAATTGCCCTCCACTACCAGTTTCATCAAAGAACTTTAGACAATGTCAAAATTTTTGTCTAACAGGTCAGATAGAAGAATGACTGTGTTTGTACAAAATGTGGGATTTTTATTATAAATTGGCTCCTTGTTTTTATAATAAGAGCTAATGTCCATACCTTCTTAGACATTTGCAGATCCAACTGCATAGGACATCTGCATGTGGGATCATCAGTGAGGCAGATCTACAGAGTGTGTTCAAGTGGTAGATATATTGCACCTCCCTTGTTTGCAGGTTCTTATCCAGCAGACTGCAGAGGGTAACAGGCTCCATTGTGGGTTTGCAATGTGCATGGTGCTAACAAATTAACAGAGATTTCTTGCTGAATTTTGAGAAAAGAGGTATTTCTGACCTGAACTGTAGGGAAACTACAAATACCCGAAGAGTTTTACCCTCAAAAACTATTTTTATTTCTTATAGTCTAAACATGACCTTTGACATGAAGACATAAATGTTTCAACCAGTTTTAATATCCATTTTTAGTGTGCCTAATACATGATCTGCAAAATCTTGCAAAATACCTCAAGTGTACGTTTATCTCAAAAAAACCTGTTAGTAGAACAGCAATATGTATTGCAAAAGTTGTGATCAGCTGGCAAACCATTTCAAAGCCATGTTATCTTCTGCCTCTCAGTGGTATAAACATTGCTTATATCAGATTGCACAGTCACTTTCTCATAGTTGTGAAGGGAACGTTCAGTCCAAAAATGGAATTTTTTTGCTTTCTGCAGGGTTGTGTGAAATTCGGATTCTGGCAACCAGAAATGACTCTGAATCCCCAGATGCGCATCAATAAGCTGCAAGGTCAAGAGCGGTGACACTGAACCGTGGGGACGGCCACACTGCTTGAGATGCTCCTCTGTGCCTTGCCCTCTATACTCCCCAAGAAATAACTCTGTGTGTGGAGCAGGGCTGGCCCAGGTTTTCCATTTTCTCTTCACTCCTGGTTTGAGCAGGCAGCAGTGTGGACCCCTGCAGGGTGAGCACCATGTGCTTGCTTGTCACGCATTTTTGTCATGGGAAAGGATGCAGTGGTACAGTGACCACATCCTGTGCAGTCCCCAAACCATTGCTTGACCACTGAGCATCATCTGAGTCTGCCCATGAAGACAGTGCCAGGTGTTGCTGGAGCTTATACCTGGTTCCCAAGCATGCCTCTTGCCACTGTCTTTGTAGTGTTAAGGAAATTCCCTTACTTTTAGGGAGAATTAAACAAGGGTGGTGGAGATATCAACATCTCTGGCTCCATGCTCTCATTTTCCATGGCTAAAGTTAGTATTTACTCCTCCAGTGGTAATCTATAAGCCAATGTATCTGAGGTCGGTGTCCAACATTCTGTATCTCTTTCATCATCTGTGAACTGGAGAAAAGTGTTTAGTAGGACTGGGTAAATAATTTATGGCGTAGCTCCTTGTTAAACAGATATTGCCTCTCTGTTTACAGATAGTCTGCAAATGGAGTGTGGTTTTTTTCAAATTTGTTTGTTCCAAATTATTCAGCAAATACTTTATGTAAATAATTTTATTGAGCTATAGTGCATTTAGAATATGAATTTGAAACATGCCTTATATTTGTCATTGCTGGTTAAAATTTTTATTTCAGCAACTATGCTTCCCAGCAAAGTTGTCTTATAGAGTCACCCCAGTAAGTAATACAAGGATGGCATAAATATGCTAAGAATGAATGTTTAGGGGGTATTTTTTTTCCTTTACTACTGTTTCAGCTCTAATACAAATCCACCTCACTGGATATTGCGAAGATTGGAAAGGTGTTATTTGAATGTGAAATGCTGCCTAAGTAGACAGTGCAATCCCAGTCCTGGCTGCTCTTTCCTACTTCTCCTTTCAGTAGCAGGTAGTATGTGGTGGTGTATGGTACAACTACTGATGAACATAGGGCAGGAACTGAGCAAGCACAAGGTGATACTCTGCTGTGCTCAGCATTCCTGAACCAAGCGGAAAACATGAGACTAAGTCTGTGCTATAATAATAAAGACAATGTGTGAGGGTCCAGAAAGCAAGTAGCATGGCATGGTTTGGCTCTTATCTGTATGGCTGAACTCCTTTCCTTCCCAAAAGATGTCCATACTGACTTACAGGCATGGTTTGTGAACTGTGCTATGTTCCAAACCATGCCTGGGAGACCTTCCTGGGAGGTCGAACCTGTGCCACAGACTGCACAGGCAGTATGGATGCGTGACTGTCCTGGTCTTTGGGTGTGGGGTAGCTTCCAGCATCTCAGGAATATGTTTAAAAGCCTGTAGGTTGCTCAATGGCATTACTCAAAGTAGTAGGTGGTTATTTGTTTACGGGAGGATCCACTTAGGATGTGCTTGGCCTCTCCATGCTGGGAATTTTTTTAGGGGAGAGTGGCTGAAGCTTTAGATGTAGGGACAAAATGGTGAGAGAAATTAGCATCTCTTACACTTATTTTGTATTTTTCCTTGAATGATTCCACCTAGCACTGCCCAGGATTTCTTTTGGCCTTGGAGAGAAATAAATAAATAAAAAGAAGTGCAAAACATGGAATCATCAGTGTTAACCAAGAAGCATGGAGCCTGATTGGCCACACTTGCTTGCTCAAATTAAGAAACATAAACCAAAAAGTTTCCAGCACTGGAAAAATGCAGGGTCAATTAGAAATGAACCACAATATCAGTTCTGCTCTTATTTTAAATACTCAGGTGTTGATGCTGATAGATACTGTGCAGAATTTGTGAGCTATTAAGTTTTGTATTTAGCTTCAAATCAAATATGTTGGTGGAAGTGACAAGTATAAATCTGATGTAGGCTTGCTTCATAGCTAAAAATTACCTTTACAGTAGGTTGTTTTCACTGGATATTTTGTCAGACGTAGTGGAAAAAAAGGAGGGGAAAAAAAGGGTTTTCTTAGCCATTACTTAAAATGTTCATAACTAAGGCCATGTGAAAACCTAAATATAGCAAAACTGAAAAAAATGAAGTTGTTTTTAAAGTGTTTGAATCAGTTCTCTGTTGCAGTTGTTCATTGGGTGGGTTTGATTTCAAGAGGACAAACATTGGTGGTTTGGTGAACTTGTGTTAAAAATCTTGCTTGGATTACAGAGAAGACACACTCCTCTGCCTGCCCCTTTCTCAGACAGTAAATGAAATTGCTAACACATTACTGGAGACATGGAGCTCAGGATTTCCTTCTCCAAACTTTTTTATTTGCAGTAGTTGAATAAGCCATTGTACTGAAACACCAACCTATGCCATGGGAAGAGGAGACAGGTAGGTCAGTGAGACCAGTATAGCGGAGTGGAAATGTCCTCCTCCTGTTGCAGCTGGTGAGACACGGTGTTGATCATGGTGGCACTGAGAGGCTGTTCAGGAACAGGATGGCGGGACAAGATCTGATCACCATAACCTGGGTCCAGAGAGGGGTGGGCAGGAAATGAAGGGTTCTTTATGCTTCTCTCATCAGGCTAGATTTTTTTGTCTTACTTAAGTCCTTCCCAACCACAGCTGTCATGCAGGAATTGAGGTTGCAGAGGTTAGTGGTGATTGGGAGACCTCTCTGTGGCCCGTCAAGGCATTTTCTTGGCTAGTGTCAAAGCTGCAAAGAGCTGAGGAGGACAAGGCATATTTTGGATTTGGTCTGGTACTCCTCACACCAGGGTGTTGATGTTGGATGTGGAGCATGGTGTGGGGTAGTGGGTAAGGGAGAGGCTGAAGTTGTCCATGAGGTGTCCTCAGCTGAGCTGATCAACAGCTCCTTGGCACTGAGAGAGGGAATGTCCCCCCTCGCTCCCTCTCTCCTGAGATCCCACTGCTGCCTTGGAGAACAAAGGTGGAGAGAAAAAAGGTATATTCAAGTAAATCTGAGTAGTGGGCTATGTTTGACCGTTTGTAATGAGGGCAGCACGTGTTTACTCTTCTTCAAATCCATATCTGTCAGGTGGCTAAAGGAGATGTTTTATGGCTTGTGGCTTCTTATACAATGTCATTTTGTTTTGAGCAGATAGGCTGGGGCCTCCTCTTGATATACTGCTGGATTCATTGAACTGTACAGCGCTCAGTGTGCAATGGAGGATGCCAAAGCAGCATGCGAGCACCATCACGGGATATACAGTAAGTGATCCTCTACGTTGCTAGCAGGGGATTGCAATACCCTACATGGCCTCAAACTGTGCACACAGGATGGTGAAGTAAGCAGGAGAGACCACTCTTGGAACAAATGGTACCATTGCCCAGAAAGTGGTCAAGGGACAATGGGCTTGAACAGATTGAGCTGTAACTTTAAGAAGTAAGCAGTTAATTTGTTAGAAGCAAATTATGATAGGAATTTGGGTTGGATGCCAAGGGCTTGCAGTGGATATAGATTGCTTTTCTATTGTGGTTTTCATACAAGGATCTTAAGTATATAAAAGGTGAGTGCCATGAGGATGGAGCCAGGCTCTTCTCAGTGGCAAACAACAATAGGACAAGGGGTAACAGGATCAAGCTGGATCACAAGAGGTTCCACTTAAATTTGAGAAGAAATTTCTTCTCAGTGAGGGTGATGGAGCACTGGAACAGGCTGCCCAGGGAGGTTGTGGAGTCTCCTTCCCTGGAGACATTCAAAACCCACATGGACATGTTCCTGTGTGACCTCATCTAGGTGTTCCTGCTCTGGCAGGGGGATTGGACTAGATGATATTCTGAGGTCCCTTCCAATCCCAAACATACTGTGACACTGTGTGTGTGATACAGCTGATAAAACAGTTGAGCAGTGCAGGTCAATATTACGCTCTGCAAGGGAGGGGAAATGCATGGTGATTGCAGGGCTGTTCAGATCCTTGGACTTCCAGCCTGAGGACTGCTTTAGCAGGAATAGTTTTTCCCAGCTACACCTCTGAACTTTCCCAGACTGGCAGCAGTTACAGGGGAAGGAGAGTTTCGAGGTGTTTCTTCCCCGATAACTACTGTACTGCATAGCATACCTGGGAGCCCAACCACAGCCTTAAATATCAAAAGGGACTTGACTTTGTTTTCCCCTACCTCAGTGGTGAATTTACCTTAAAGAAGTTGTGTAATTTTCCTGTTTTACCCAGAAATTTCATGGGGGAGTATCTGATGCCCTCCAATCCTCTGCCATGTTACCTTCTGCCTTTCGGGCAAAACAGAGTGGCTAGTCTAAGCTAGATATTGTGGTTTAGTGTGCCAGCAGAAAAACAGAGAGCACTAATTTGTCATTCATTCATTTCTGTCAGGTATTGCTTTAACAGGTATTCCCTGGCAAGGAAACTCATTCCCAAAGTGAAAGTTAGTGCGGAATTAGCAACACAGATGTGGGAAACCGATTAAGAATTCATTGTTGTGCCCCTCAGGAAAAGACAAATAGCAGTTTTTCTTACCATTTTCTGTGGAAGGATTTGATTTTTCCAGAAAAAAAAATCCAGAATTTGGTTTTGCATAAAAACATTGGAGCAGAAAGTTCCTGACTACCATTATTGTTAGTGTGCGCTAAAGGAGAAAATTCATGCAACAGGTATTTCTGGTATGCATACCCCTTTATCCCATGGACTTGTAAATAACACTAATGCAGCCCAGCTGCAGGGTTGTTTTTATTGTTTTGAAAGTGGTTCTAGTCTCGGACATCAAGAAGTACTTGCTGTGTCCAGAACCTGCCCCAGCTTGGCTCTGTCTTTAGTTGGGTCCATTCTTGTGTGAAAACAAATGTGCAGTGAGTAAGTGGCCTTTCTATAGGTCATGATATTTCTCAAACAGTTGCAATACTTTATAGTCGGAAGTTATAAACAGTTTTCACTGCTCATGCAGTGCATCAAGCATCCAGGCCCCAGTGTGTTTTTAAGCCTTGAGATCATGTGTGTCATGATGGTAAAACCTATGACATAGAGCATTGATAGTGCTGTACTGTAGTCTACAGTACATGGGAAAAGGCATGGAGAGACATTTGTGATATAGCAGTTTTTATAATGACATATCATGTGATGTTGATATCTTCCTTACATGAAGTAAAATACTAACTTGTGCAGGCCAGTCCCACAAATCTTCAGCTGTCCAAGCTGACTCTACCTGAATGATGCACAATTCAAGTTGTCAACTCAAGTCTTCCCTGAAAGCTAGGCTGTGTTTCACCTTGGTTCAGTGTATACACTATTGTCCTCTGGTCATACTGACAACTTTTAGCAAAGATGAAGGAAATGTTAAAGGGCTTTGGGAAAGGTAGGGGATCACAGGTTCAAATGCTGTCTACAATGTGATAATGCACTTGTTTTTGAGTAATTCTGAAGCACTGAGTTATTGCTTTAACCCATTTGACTATATCTTCTTCCAAAGGTCTTTTACTCAGAGGTTGAAGATGACAAAGCAGTTAAACAACTCTCGCACGATGTTCCCCTGAGTTTGGATATGCTTAGCATGGTGAGTATTTCTTTTCATCAACAGTCAGAGCACTGGAGCAGAGCTTGCAAGTGGGAACTTGCAACTGTCTACTGCTGCTGGTTTGTGAATTATGCCAAGGATCCAAGCCCCAGATCTGCTCTGAGTATTGAGCAAAAGGAAATCACAATGTTTGTCTGTAATCCTGTCAATTTTTTCCTTGTTGTCTGGCTAGTTTTAGCATGTAAAGCTATTGGGACTTACTTGCATCTTTCTACTGCTGACCTTTGGTATCTACTGAAATAGAACTTTTTTATTTTAAGTATGCATTTTCTGTGGACTTCAACACATTGAAAGGGAATTGCAAGACTCTCTGCACAGAGTCGCAGTGTCAGTGTGTGTGTATTGCAGTGTCTGAGACACGTAAGTGTATGAGTTAAAAGACACACAGTTTTCAGTGTATTTTTGTCTCTATGTGAGTCTATAGCCTCCTGAAATACGGAATTTAAAGTTTAATAGCACTACCTTAGTTGCATTTGTGCGAGTCCATCTCCTAGAAAGTTCCCTCAACTTCTGTTTTGTTTTTTGGTTTTTGTTTTGTTCTTGAAAGCACCACTCCTTGTTTCCCATTTCCTCCCTTTCCTTTAGTTCCATTTTCTCTTTTATCACTCATTTGCTTTCTTATTTTGCTTTATTTCAATCTCCCCTTCTCTTTCCTCCTTCCCTCTTTCTGTCTCATTTCCCCTTCCTTTTCCATTTGCAAATCAACACCACTCATCCTTTTCAGCTGCACAGCTGAGCAATTAGTCCTGAGATTAAAGCAATTCCTCTGTGCTTCTGGATG